>NW_022589711.1:20441023-20989279 GCF_004348235.1 Phoca vitulina | reverse complement strand
AAATAAATAAATAAGTAAGTAAGTAAGTAAGTAAATAAATAAATAAATAAATAAATAAATAAATAAATAATGGAGCTTTTCCTTGAGAAACGAGGTTTATAGTCCACTTCCAGCACGCTTACCCTTGGGACCTGCACTAGAAAGACAAACTCCCCAAACATCTTTGAAAACCAGCAGAGCCTGTATACAGAAGAACCCCAGAGCTATAAGGAATGGAAAACATGCTCCTAAAGGGCTCACACACAGACTCACTCACCCCAGGACTCAGTGCAAAAGCAGCAGGTTGAAAAGCACCTAGACCATATTTGAAGGAGACCTACTTGTTAATTTTTCCCCCCACTTGTTAATCTTAAAGCATCTGCATGAGAGGCAGAAACCTACTGGGACTCCCCTTTGGACACTTTTTTTTTTTTTAATAAGCTCTCTTTCTATTTTGCTAGGACCTGAGCTGTCAGGCGCTGTTTTGGTACCCTCCCATTAACCTTCTAGTGCCAGTGAGTGTGTTCCCACCTCTCCATACCACCCAGCCATGGCCCTACCACAACAAGTCAGATAAATGTCCTGCTTTCCCACTCCATGCCTTAAGGGTTCTTGTGCTACCCAGGGCCCCACCACAGATAGTGGTCATGTAAAGCCCATAAAGAGGACAACCCTACAGTGTCTGGATATAGTGGCCAGGGAGAATTGCACTTCTGGGACACAAGGGACATCTCCTACACAGGTCTACTTCTCTAAGACTAAGAGAAAGGGCTGCTTCACCTAATACATAGAACAAATGCAGAGAATCAAGCAAAATGAGGAGACAGATTATGTTTCAAATGGGGAAAAAAGAAACATGATAAAAATCTAAGACCTTAATGAAAAGGAGACAAGTAATCTATCTGATAAAAAGTTCAAAGTAACAGTCATAAAGATGCTCAACAAATCAAAAAAAAAAAAAAAAAAAGGATGAACAAAGTGAGAGCTTCAACAACAAATAGAAAATATAAGAAAGTACCAAACTGAAGTGACCCAGCTGACAAATACAATAATTGAACTAAAAAACACACTGGAGGGGTTCAACAGCAAACTAGATGGAGTAGAAGACTGATCAGTGACATGGAAAACAGAACAATCACCCAAACAAAGCAGTAAAAAAAAAAAATTTAAAAAGTGAAAAGAGCTTAAATGACCTATAGAATAACATCAAGCAGAATAAGATCAGCATTATAGGGATCCCAGGAAGAGAAGAAAGAGAGAAAGAAGCAGAAAACTTATTTAAAGAAACAGTGGTTCAAAACTTCTCTAACCTGAGGAAGGAAGAAGACATTCAATTCCAGTAAGTCTGGAGAGTTTCAAATAAAGATGAAGCCAAAGGGATTCATACCAAGATATATTTTAATTAAAATGTCAAAAGTTGAAGATAGAGAATCTTAAAAGAGCAAGAGAAAAACAAGTTGTTACAAATGAGGGCACCTGTATAAGCCTATGAGGTGATCTTTTTAGCAGAAACTTTGCTGACCAGAAGGGAGTAGCATAATAATTTTAAATGCTGAAATGAAAAAACTTCCAACAAGAATGCTATACCCAGCAAGGTTATCATTCAGAATTGAAAGAGAGAGTAAGAGTTTACTAGACAAGCAAAAGCTAAAGGCTATTATCACCACTAAACTGGTCAACAAGAGCTAAGAAGAGGCTTCCTTATACTGAAAAGTAAAAGTACTAAGATGTAATGAGAAAACATCTGAAAGTAAAAATTTCATACAAAGCAAGTATGAATGATAAAACACAAAAGTAATACAATTAACTATAATTACAATAATTAGTTAAAAGGTACACTCAATAAAAGCATGTAAAATTCAGTATCAAAAGCCTAACACTTGAAGCAGTGAGAAAAATAGTTTTTAGAATACATTTAATCTTATCAACTTAAAATAGACTGTTTTACACATATATACATACAACATATATACACACACACACACACACATATATATTATATATATATATAATATGTGATCTCATGACAACCACAAAGAAAAAATCAGTAATAGATACACAGAGACAATGAGAAAGGAATCTAAAGTTAACACTAAAGAAAGTCACCAAAGCACAAAAGAAAAGAGCAAAAGAACACAGGAATAGAGAGGAAAGACAAAAACAGTATGAATCAATTAACAAAATGGCAATAAGTACATAATTATCAATAATTACTTTAAATGTAAATGTATTAAATCCCCTAATCAAAAGACACAGAGTGGCTGAATGGTTTAAAAAACCTTATATGTTCCCTACAAAAATTTTATTTCAGATCTAGAGACACATCAGACAGTGTCTAGAAAACAGCCAGACTCATCAATTAAGTAATTCTCAATAAAATTAACAGCTGATTTCAAACCAGAGGCAATCTATAGTCCAGAGGGCAGTGGAATGATATATTCAAAATGCTGAATGAAAAGAAACACAATCAATCAAAAGTTCTATATCCAGCAAGATTAACCTTCAAAATGAAAAAGAAATTAAGAAATGATTGCCAGACTGAAAAAAAAAAAAAAAGAACAAATTCTAGGAGTTACATGTTTGCATATGCATACACACACACACACACTTTTAGAGCTAATAAACAAGTTGCAAGATAAAAGATCAATATAAAAAATTGCATTTCTCTACATTAATAATTAAGAATCTGAAAATGAAATTAAGAAAATTACTCCATTTACAAAGTCATCAAAAAAATAAAATAGGGATGCCTGGGTGGCTCAGTCGGTTAAGTGACTGCCTTCGGCTCAGGTCATGATCCCAGAGTCCTGGGATCGAGTCCCGCGTCAGGCTCCCTGCTCAGTGGGGGGCCTGCTTCTCCCTCTGCCTCTGTCTGCCGCTCTCTCACTCTCTCGCTCTCTCTCTCTCTGACAAATAAATAAAATCTTAAAAAAAAATAAATAAATAAAATAAAATAATCAGGAATAAATTAAACAAAAGAAATGCTAGATTTTTACACTGAAAAAACATGAAATATTATTAAAAGATTAAATAATTAATAAATGGAAAGATATTCAGTGTTTATGAATTGGAATGATTGTTATTATTAAGATGGTCATACTCCCAAATTGATACACAAATTCGACACACTCCCTGTTAAAATTTTAGCTGTCTTTTTGAAAAAAGACAAAAAAAAGGAAAAAGGTAGTCTAATAGAATGAGCAAAGATGTATTTTATGCATAGAATTTACAGTTCAGGGGCACCTGAGTGGCTCAGTCGGTTAAGCGTCTGCCTTCGGCTCAGGTCATGATCCCAGGGTCCTGGGATCGAGCTCCACATTGGGCTCCCTGCTCAGCGGGAAGCCTGCTTCTCTCTCTGCCTTATCCCCCTGCTTGTGTTCCCTCTCTCACTGTGTCTCTCTCTGACAAATAAATAAAATCTTTAAAAATAAAAAATAAATAAAAAAAGAATTTACAGTTCAAATTGTAATATTGAGTCACTAATAAAATACAAAATTGGAAATACATGTTGTTAAAAACACGTTATTTAATTAACTGTAGGTTAAGAAGACTGGCTATTTTCTGAGAATTATATGGGCATCACTGAAGATTTATGATCAAAGAAGTAACATGTATTGACTTGACTTTGGTAAGTATTAATCTGGCAGAGGTAAAGTATCAATTTAAAGGAACAGAGATTGTAAAGTGAATAATAGTGAGATAGAGGTTACTGCAATAATCAGAAGTGTGGCAAGATAAACGAGTTGGGGAACGGAAGGATAGTTAAAGCTAATATAGTTAATAGAGAAAAGACAGCATTTGACAACTGAAAGGATAGTTCTGTTGGGGACTATGGAGAGGGAGGTAAATGTTGACTGAGGTATACAGTAGAGGTATCTTAAAAAATGTCACTTCCATTTAGAAAAATAGGGTAATAAACAACCTCACAGACATCTTTGTCTGAATTCTCAATACTTCATTTCCCAAATCTAAAACTGAATGATAAATTGCCTCCCTATCATTATATAATCCCACCAATTAAGTTTTTCTCTTTCTGTGTTTTCTGACTTTATGAATGACTCCACCTTCTACCTATCTCCCAAGTGAGAAAACTCAAAGTCAACTTAAAGTGCCACTCTCTGTTCCACCATCATAGCTGGTCTAGCTAATCCTACATAGAAGAAAAATCTGATCTTACTCTTTTAGGAATGGAGAAAGTATAAAGAGTTAATATTGATGTAGTCAATGTCAGAAAAGATACCTTCCACATGAGCAAAAGAAGCAATTTTTCGTATGTGGAAAAATAGGCAAAAAAATTAGTACCCATGACTCATTATCTTTTTAAAGAGGCCAAGAACACTATCAATAGTTTATGCAAAGTTGATCAATGAACTCTTGATTCTAGGCATACCAACTCATTCACTGAATCAGTAAGTCCTAACGATTGACTTTGAGAATTGATGCCTGAATAAAAACACAAGTTCACTGTAGAAGATAATTCAATATTTAATATCACAGTATACAATATCCCTGTTCTACCTACAGTTTTGTCTACTACATGACAATGAAATTCTTTCTTTATTTATTTATTTTTAAAAAGATTTTTATTTATTTATTTGAGAGAGAGAGAGAGCACGCATGGGAGAGAGAGAGAGCACAAGCAGGGGGAATGGCAGAGGGAGAGGGAGAAGCAGACTCCCCACTGAGCATGGAGCCTGATGCACAACTCGATCCCAGGACCCTGAGATCATGACTTGGGCCGAAAGCAGATGCTTAACTGACTGAGCCACCTAGGTGCCCCATCAGTGAAATTCTTGAGTATAATTTCTGTCCCTTTTATCTTTCAATTCTGAAAGTCTAACTTAGTGCCTGAAATATAAAAGATAATCATTATATTTTTACTGAATGCATACATAGTTATATAATGTGTTGGAAGATTATTTTGACCTAATAAAGAAGGACTATTTTATAAAGAGAAAGGAGTAAAACTCTAGTTCAACACTGTTCCAGGGAGAGCTTCCTACATTTAGTAATTTATGACTGCATTTTTTGATTTCACATAATTTTTATGTCATGGGGGAAAGAGAAAAGGAATAACATTTGAATCCATAATGTGAATATACAAGTAGTTCACTATGACCACACAGATATTAATAAGGAAAAACATGAGTGAAAGATGAGCATTTTGATTCACAATATTAATCATGCATTTGAATTAAATATTACTACATTATCCATGGCAACCATGTAAGAGCTAATTTATATAAGACTTGAGTTCAATAATGACTGAGAACAAACTTCTGCTTATGTAAATATTGTTATACTCTTAAAAGTAGAATATGCAAATATGAACATAATTCTTAGGAGACATAGTATATTTTTTATCAGCATTCCAATATTTAAACAATATCTACTGAGCATCAACTTCTTTCATAGCTGTATATATTTGAAAATACCAATTGTTATCAAATCGCTTAAAGGCTTATTAGTTTAAATGAAATTAACTTTTTCTATGGAAAAGCAAATATGTTTACAGAAAATGTAATATTGTGAAAAGAAAGATAAATTGTTCCTTTATTACAGATAACTCTGGATGTTCGAGTAAATGTGCTAAACATTCTATAGAGGATACATTTCTAAGACATATTATGTAGATGCATGTTATGAATGGAATTGTGTTCCCCCTAAATTCATGTGTTGAAGTCCTATCCACACAGTGTAACTGTATTTGGAAATCAGGCCCATAAAGATGTAATAAAGGTTAACTGGGGTCATAACAATGGGAACAATCCAATAGGACTTACGTCCTTATCAAAAAAAAAGAAGAGAGACCTTTCTCTGCAAGTGCACACATACACACACATAAGAGGCCAGATGAGAGCACAGGAGGAAGGTAACCATCCACAAAACTAGGCAGAAAGCTCTTACAGAAACCGAATCTGCTGGCACCTTGATCTGGGACTTCTAGTCTTCAGCACTATAAGGGGGAAAAATTTCCATTGGTTAAGCCACCCAGTCAGTGGTATTTTCTTATGACTGCCTGAGGTAATGCTGTGGAATAATAGTGATGAAGTCAGTGATTCCTAGCAGTGTCTTCTCATCAGAGAATATTATCATATAATAATAAAGTATGATGAAATACATGGAGAAAAAAAATCATAGATCCTCACTACCTATCCCTAAATCAGAGGTGAGAGTAGTTTCTCAAATGAGCAACCATTTCAAAGAAAATATCAGGATGGCAGTCTTTCTTTTCTGATGGTTGCTACAGCAAGGAAAAGGCAATTATGAAAATACTTACAGTGAGCTTATCTAAAAATAAAAAGAAAGCTTATCTAATCCATAAAAATATACTGCATAAGAAGAAATACTTCTCTTTTAAAAAGAATTATTTCAAGAATCCAAAAAAAAAACAAAAACAAAAACAAAAACTTAAACAATATCTAACTCAGGTTTTTAACATTAGTCAAGAGGATACTGTTATCTAAAATCAGACTAAGAAAACTTAAAGGGAAATAACCTGATTTTCAGGTAAAACTGAGATGAAATGATTATCTATTACAAATAATAATGTTATCAAAAAACAAATACTGAATGTGAAGAAAAAAAATAGGTGTGTAAAAATTATGAAGTTGAAATATTCTCCTTGAACTAAAATGAGCAAAATAAAGCAAAGAAAAATATTAACAATGACAACAAAAAACTAAAACCATGGGGACAGATCCAGAAGATCTATTTACTATGGAATTAGATTCAAGAAAGAAATGTTAGAAATAATGGAAAGGGAACAATACGAGATTTTGTACACTAAGAAACAAAGTTTTAATGTAGACACAAATTAATAAAAATATTTTGATCCTTAAACATATTCTAGTATTTTTATTCAATTAAATTATCAATTAAAATTTTAAAAAATTTCTAGGCAGGAAAAATATATACAACATAAAATGAAGTAAAAATTACCTCAATTCTTTACAGTACAATTCTTTACAATATAGAATAATACAGTTTATAAAAAGAATATGATCTAGGGGTGCCTGGGTGGCTTAGACGGTTAAGCGTCTGCCTTCGGCTCAGGTCATGATCCCGGGGTCCTCCCTGCTGAGTGGAGAGCCTGCTTCTCCCTCTCCCTCTGCCTCTGCCTGCTGCTCCCCTGCTTGTACTCTCTCTCTCTCTGTCAAATAAAAAAATAAAAAGTCTTAAAAAAAAAAAAGAATATGATCTAGCAACATGTATAGATCTAGAGAGTATAGTGCCAAGTGAAATAAGCCAGTCAGAGAAAGACAAATGCTATCTGACTTCATTAATATGTGGAATTTAAGAAACAAAGCAAATGAAAAAAGGGCGAAAAAAAAGAGACAAACCAAAAAACAGACTCAATTATAGAGAAAACTCATGGTTACCAGAGGGGAGGTAGATAGGGGGATGGGTGAAATAGGTGACTGGGATTAAGAGTACACTTATAATCCAATCAAGAAATGGGCAGAAGACATGAACAGACATTTTTCCAAAGAAGACATCCAAATGGCCAACAGATACATGATAAAGTGCTCAACATCACTCGGCATCAGGGAAATCCAAATCAAAACCTCAGTGAGATACCACCTCACACCAGTCAGAATGGCTAAAATTAACAAGTCAGGAAACCACAGATGTTGGTGAGGATGTGGAGAAAGAGGAACCCTCCTACACTGTTGGTGGGAATGCAAGCTGGGGAAGCCACTCTGGAAAACGGTATGGAGGTTCCTCAAAAAGTTGAAAATAGAGCTACCCTAAGACCCAGCAATTGCACTACTGGGTATTTACCCCAAAGATACAAATGTAGGGATCCAAAGGGGTACGTGCCCCCCAATGTTTATAGCAGCAATGTCTACAATAGCCAAACTATGGAAAGAGCTTAGATGTCCATCAACAGATGAATTGATAAAGAAGATGTGGTATATACATACAATGGAATATTATGCAGCCATCAAAAAATGAAATCTTGCCATTTGCAACGACGTGGATGGAACTAGAGGGTATTATGCTAAGTGAAATAAGTCAATCAGAGAAAGACATGTATCATATGATCTCACTGAGATGAGGAATTCTTAATCTCAGGAAACAAACTGAGGGTTGCTGGAGTGGTGGGGAGTAGGAGAGATGGGGTGCCTGGGTGATAGACATTGGAGAGGGTATGTGCTATGGTGAGTGCTGTGAATTGTGTAAGACTGATGAATCACAGACCTGTACCTCTGAAACAAATAATACATTATATGTTAAAAAAAAAAAAAGATAGTAGGAAGGGGAAAATGAAGAGGGGGGAAATTGGAGGGGAAGACGAACCATGAGAGACTATGGACTCTGAGAAACAAACTGAGGGTTCTAGAGGGGAAGGGGGTGGGGGGATGGGTTAGCCTGGTGATGGGTATTAAAGAGGGCACGTTCTGCATGGAGCACTGGGTGTTATACGCAAACAATGAATCATGGAACACTACATCAAAAACTAATGATGTAATATATGGTGATTAACATAATAAAATTAAATGAAGAAAAAAATAGAGTACACTTATCATGATGAACACTGAGTAATAAATGGAATTGTTGAGTCACTATATTATATACTTGAAACTAATATAATACTCTATGCTAACTATACTGGAATTAAAATTAAAAAATAAAAATGCAAAATTTCACAGGAAAATAAAGGAGAAAAAGGGAATAAAAAGAATATGATTTAATAATAACTATTCAGGTAGCCACAAGTCTGAGTGCCATTGGAAACCATTTTTAACTATTGGGAAACACAGAAAACTCTTTCTGAATAAAAGTTCAGGAATATTGCATTCCTATTGGCCTAGATGAAAACAAAACAGAAACACCACCAAAAAAGAATTCTAGAATATTTAGGTCGTGGGATAAAAGAAAGACAGTATCTAAGATAACCAGTTTAAACATGATCAACTATCATCATCATCTTAACCGCCACCAATACCATTACCCAGATTATATCAACAAAACGCCAAGGGAGGTGATGAAGTAAAAGTATGTTTAACTTTTAGCTCATACAAGTTAGACTGAAGATATCCTATTTGATTTTACTTTAACCTTGATGATAAGGGAAATGGTATTTTTAAAGTTTACTAAAGGTAGCTACTAATGGGATAAAATGATACATATCTTCAACTAAAGCAAAAACTAGGTCATATAAAAAGAGAGAAGAGTGAAGAGTTAGAGGACATAGCTAAAACTTAAAAATAACACCAATGAATTCATAACACATTCATATAGTAAAGTAGAATATAATTATTAAAGTACTTATAAATGTGTTCATACAAAATAGTCACTTGTTTATAAATAATACAAGACTAAATCTTTATATACAATATAATTTCAATTTTATTTAGAAATTCATCATAGTTAACAATGACAAAGATACTCCTGATTTATGGAATTATAAATTTAATCTTCAAAATACTACTATGAAATAGGTACAATTATATCTATGATGCAGATTTGAAAAATTAATGAGTTTCTGAAATTTAAGAAATTTCATACACTTAGAATGTTTTAAGGCACAATTCTAAATTATGACTGTCTCCAAAGCCTGAGTTTGTATGAAAATATTAGTGAACAAAATTAACCACAATGTTGACCATGTGTTCTCTAAATGAGGTTTTGCAAGAAATATGCATGACATTAAAACTCTAATGTGTCATATATTAAAATAATGTATATTTTTTAAATAGGTAATGTGTTAAATAACATTTTATAGAAATGCTGTCCTAATGGTATCTTTTTTGTTAACTTTTTTTTCACCCAAAGAATGACTATATTTATCATCAACCCTAGGGGTTGGGAAGACTGTAAATAAGTGCTAGCTTGCCTGCACTGAAAAGCAATCAGAGCAGAAAATGGGGCCAACCTGAAAACGTTCTAAGTAAATAAAGAGTGGCACTGTCAGTTGCATTAGGAGGTTAACCAAAGCCTCTGACAACCATAGGCTGAACAATAAAATACTATGACCCAGAGCAACTCATAGGAATCCAGGCATAAAATAAAATCAAGAGAACTCTGTCTGTATCTAAGGATTCACACTCTCAGGAGTGATTCGAGTGATTAAAGAGGAAGAATTTAAGCTACTAGTCCCTGGGTCAAAGTGGGGCAAAATAACATCTTTCTATGAGAAAAGCTTCTAACACACACACACACACACACACACACACACAGTGGAAAAGGGTAAGCTCTAATTTGCTAGACATAAGCAGCTTATGCTGATCTTGGAAAACCTTTGAATAACCAGGCTAAAAGATAAAAAGAAAGAAGAAATCTGAGAAGGAAAAATAGAGGTACACTTTGCAGGGAAATAGATTTCACATAATCAGTTTAGCCAAGTTATTAAACAAATAAGTGACCATGAAAACAATATCACCACCAGGGATTAAAGGTGAGTATTTAGAATAGCTATAATATATTAATATTGGTATATGAGCAATTATATTATTAATTAAATATATATTATATATAATTACTAATAATATATTAATATATGTCTGTAATGTCTAGTTTCTAACAAAACATAAAAGATGAGAAGAGTAATAGGAAGGTGTGGCCCTTAAACAGAAAAAAAAAAAGGTAATAAAATCTGTTTTTGAAAGAGCCCTTTAGATTTGACTAAAGACTTCAAATAATCTCTTATAAATATGTTCCAAGAACTAAAGGAGATAATGTCCAAAGAATATAGAGACAGTATGATGACAATATGTCATAAAATAAGGTATGTCAAAAAAGAGATAAAAATTATAAAAATAATCAAATGAGGGGCACCTGGGTGGCTCAGTTGGTTAAGCAACTGCCTTTGGCTCAGGCCATGATCCCAGCGTCCTGGGGTGGAGCCCCAGGTCAGGCTCCCTGCTCAGCATGGGGCCTGCTTCTCCCTCTCCTCCCTGCTCATGCTCTCTCTTGCTATGTCTCTTGCTATCTCTGTCTCTCTCTCTCAAATAAATAAAATCTTTAAAAAATAATCAAATGAAAATTAAGAAGTTGAAAATTACAATAAAAAATAAATTCACTAGAGAGCTTCAAAGTAGATTTGAGCTGGCAGAAAAATAGCAAACTTGAAGATAGATATTGAAGGTGATGCAATCTGAAAAACAGAGGGAAAAAAAGAATGAAGAAAGATACACAAAACCTTAGAGAAATGTGGGATACATCAACATACAGATAATGAAAGTGTCAGATGGAAAGGAAAGAGAGAAAAGGAAAGGAAAGAGAGAAAACGGTAAAAATATTCAAAAAAATAATAGCTACAACCTTTCCATATTTGATAAAGACTATTGTGTACACATCCAAGAAACAATTTTAAATAAGATAAACATAAATGATTCACTCCCAGACACATCAGAGTCAAAATAATGACAAAGATAATGAGAAAATCATATCATGGAAACCCCAATAAGGTTAACAGATGACTTTCAACAGAAACAATGGGGAAGAGAAAGCAGCCGAACTCCATATTCAAAGTAGTGAAAGTAAAAATATCCCAAACAAGAATTTTAGATCCAGCACAACCATGTTTCAAAAATACAGATGAGGGTGCCTGGGTGGCTTAGTCAGTTATGTGTCTGCCTTCAGCTCAGGTCATGATCCCAGAGTCCTGGGATCAAGTTCCGCCTCAGGCTCTCTGCTCATCAGGGAGACTGCTTCTCCATTGACTCTTCCTCCCACTTGTTCTCTCAATTTCTCTCTCTCTCAAATTAATAAAATCTTTAAAAAAAATACAGATGAAATAAAAACATTTAAAGATTGTCAAAACCTGAGAAAATTTGTTGCTGGTACATTATCATTCAAGAAATACTAAGTTCTTCATGCTAAAATTAAGTGACTCTAGATAGTAATTAAAACGTATACAACAAAAAACAAAGAATGTTCATTAAGGTAATTATGTTGGTAATTATAAAATAAACTATAATTGAATATTTTTACATCTTCCTTTTCTCAATTGCCTTAAAAAATAAATCTACAAAACAGTAGGGATTAGAACGGATAAAAGAAAGACAGCATATCTAACATCTGGGATACAGGTAAACTGCTCAGAGTGAAATTTATAGCTTTAATGCTTATATCTAAAAAAAAAACTCACCATTCACCTAAGAAAATTTAAAATGTAGAGCCAACTAATTCTAAAACATTGAGAAGTAAGGAAATAATAAAGATTAAACCTGAAATAAATGATTCTGAGTATAATACATATTATTATATATTTTTTCAATAGATAAAATCAACAAAAGCAAGTTGATAGTTTAAAAGATTAAAAAAATTGGGGCTCCTGGGTGGCTCAGTTGGTTAAGCGGCTGCCTTTGGCTCAGGTCATGATTCCGGGGTCCTGGGATCGAGCCCCGCATCGGGCTCCCTGCTCAGCGGAGAGCCTGCTTCTCCTTCTCCCTCTGCCTGCAGCTCTGCCTACTTGTGCTCTCTCTCTATCTCTCTGTCAAATAAATAAACAAAATCTTTAAAAATAAATAAATAAATAAATAAATTGACAAACCTTTACCTAAATAAGCCAATAAAAAAAAAGTATTTATTAAAACCAAGAATGAAAGAGGTGACATCACTTAATGACCAAAAAAAAAAAAAAAATTAAAAAGGGAATATTTTAAAGGTAAGTAACTTTGTGAAATGGATACATTTCTTGGAAAACAAACTACCAAACTGATTAACAAGGAAATAAAAAGTAATAAAAAACAAGTAAAATGTAATGAAACTATTGAATTATTAATTTTAAAATTTTTCACAGAGAAAAGCCCAAAATTGGATTGACTCCACTGGAGAATTTAATCAACCATTTGAAGAAAAATTAGTATCAGTCCTTCACAAACTGTTCCAAAGATAGAAAATAGGTGAATACTTCTCATATCATTTTCTGAGGTCAGCATTACACTGATGCCAAAACTAGACCAAAATATTACAAGAAAAGAAACTACAGACCAATATCTTTTCTAAATATAGATGGAAAGACGCTCAACAAAATATTATTAAATTTAATCCAGCAATTATAAAAGGAATTACAAGCCATGACCAAGTAGGTTTCATCTAAGGAATACAAGATGGATTTTTACATATGAAAATCAACCAATGTTATAGACTACTTCAATGGAATCAAGGACAACAACCACATGCTCATATCAGTACATGTGAAATAATATTTAACAAAACTCAACACCATTTTATAATAAAAACACTGGCGGAAAACTAGGGATATAAAGAAATTCCTAAAACTGATAAATGATATCTATAAAAACTCACATATAACATCATTTTAATGGAGAAAGACTCATCAGGAAGACAACAAGGATATGCTCTCTTGCCACTTCTCTTCAACATTGTAATGGAAGTTCTTTCTAACCAGGGCAATTAGACAGGTAAAAGAAAGAAAAGGCATCCAAATTCAAAAGGAGAATATAAAACTTTCTCTATTTGCAGATGACAGATTCTCCTATACAGAAAATCCTAAGGAAGCCACACACACACACACACACACACACACACACACCATTAGCATTAATAAACAAGTTCCATTAGATTGCAGAATATAAGATAAATATACAAAACTTTTTTTTTTATTTCCATACACTAGCAATGAACAATCCAAATGTTAAATTAAGAAACTAAACATTTAAAAAATCACCAAAATACTAAAATACTCAGGAATACCTGTAACATGTGTAAAGACTTGTAAACTGAAAACTACAAAGCATTATTAAAAGAAATTAAAGAAGACCTACATAATTGGAAAGACATCTGTGTTAATGAATTGAAAGACTTACTATTGTTAAGAAGGCTATATTGCCCAAATTGATGTACATATTTAGTGTAATGACTAAAAAAAAAATCACAGTTTTGTTTTGTTTGTAAAAATTGAGACGCTGATGCTAAAATTCAAATGGAAATGGAAGAGATCTAGGATAGCCAAAATAATCTTGAAAAAAATGTTGGAGAACTCATACTTTTTCATTTCAAAACTTTCCATAAAACTATAGAAACATGGTACTAGTACAAGGATTAACATAGAGAAAAATAGAATAGAATTGAGAGTTCCTAAGGAAAAAAAAAATCCTAACATGCATGATTAATTGATTTTTGACAAAGTTGCCAAAATAATTCAATGGGGAAAAATCTTTTCAACACATAATACTGGGGCAACTGGATATTCATATGCAAAATAATTAGGCCTCTTACAGAAAATCAGAAATTAACTCTAAATAGAAAGTAGACATAAAAGTAAGATCCAAAACTATAAAACCCTTAGAAGGATACATAAGAGTAATTCTTTGTGATGTTGGTTTAGGCAGTGATTTCTTAGATGTGACACCAAAAACACATATGACAAAAGAAAATGTTTAACTTTTTGGACTACATCAAAATTTCAAATGTGCTGCAAATAATGTCATTAAGAAAGAAAAACACAACCGAAAGGCCTATTTGCAATCATATATCTGATAATAGACTGTATCTAGAAAATTTAAGAACACTAACAAATTAATAATAAGACAAGTAGCTCAATTAACAAATGCCACCACAGTTGTACAGATCTTTTCTCAAAGATGTTATACAACTAAGTACAGTTGACCCTTGAACAGCACAGGGATTAAAGGGCCAATCCCCCATGCAGTTGAAGATCTATATATAATTTCTGATTCCCCAAAAACTTTACTAATAGCCTCCTGTTGACTGGAAGCCTTATCCACAAGAAGCAGTTGATTAATACATATTTTGTATGTTACATGTATTCTATACTATATTCTTACAATTAAGCTAGAAAAAAATGTTATCAGGAAAATCATAAGGAAGAGAAAATACATTTACAATACTGTACTGAAAAAAATACACATGTAACTGGACCTATGAATTTCAAACCCAGGTTGTTCAAAGGTCAACCATATTTGAAATAACTGTCAATATTATTAGCCATTTGGGAAATGCAAATCAACACTACAGTGAGATATCACTTCACACTCACTACGATGACTATAATCAAAAAGGTAAATTGCAAGTGTTGGCAAGGATGTAGAACAATTTGAACCTTCTTACATCACTGGTATAATGAAAATGGTTCTAAACTTTGGGAAAAATTGTTTGGCAGTTCCTCAAAAAGTTAAAAATTGTGTTATCCTATGACCCAACAATTCCACTCTTAGTTTTATATACCAAAAAGACATGAAAACATGTCCACACAAAAACTTGTTTATAAAGCATTCATAGCAGCATTATTTTTTTTAAAGATTTTATTTATTTATTTGAGAGAGAGAGAGAAGCATGAGCAGGTGTAGGAGCAGAGGGAGAAGCAGGCTCCCAGCTGAGCCAGGAGCCCGATACAGGGCTTGATCCCAGGACCCTGGGATCATGACCTGAACCAAAGGCAGGTGCTTAACCAACTGAGCCACCCAGGCACCCCAGGAACATTATTTTTTTAAAAGCCAAAAATTAAAAATAACACAAATGTCCATCAACTAAAGAATGGATGAATAGTGGCATACCCATACAATGGGATGTTTTTCCAAGTTAAAAAAAAAAAAATGAAGTACTAGTACATACTACAACATGTATGAAACTTGAAATCATTATGCTAAAAGAAGCTAGTCAAAAAGATTACATATTATATGATTTCATTTACATGAAAAGTCAAGAATAGGTAAATATGTAGACACAGAAAGATATTAGCATTTGCTTAGATGGGAAGGGGAGGGAGGAGTGATTGCAAATGGGTAGATGTTTTTTGGGGTAGTGATAAAAATTTACATTGTAGTGATTGATGGTTGCACAGGTCTTCTTGGAATATACTAAAATCATTCAATTGTATATTTTATTTTTTTGTTTTTTAATTATATATTTGAATGGATGAATTTTATGGTATGTGAATTCCATCTTAATATAGATGCCAAAAAAATCCAATACTCATTAAAATATAATTTTCATATTAAATATACTAACATACTCTTAAGTGAAAGCTCAACATCATTTGTTAAAAATAATGTTTAAATGAAGTTAAACCAATTAAAATGACCTCTGTTAAAAAGATAAACTGAGGCATATTATAAATTGCAAAAGTTTATTTGAGCAAAAATCAATTTGAATTCTGCAGCACCCCAATCTAACAGATGGAAAGGAGCTCCAAGGAGCTGTACAGAATGAAAGACATTTATAGGCAGAAGGGATTAGGAACAAGAAAGTTATACTAGGCCAAAGAGTGGGTTGGTTATTGCAAGGTAACTTTCCTATAGAAAAATGCAAGGGCCTGTCAGGCTGATCACCTCACTCGTGTTGATAGGCAACTCCTGATCCACTGGTTTAAGATTTCATTACTGGGAAAGCCACACTGTAATTAAGTCTTGGTTTGGTCATACGGGGCTTAGCATAAGAGACTTCATTTGGGGCCTATTGTCTTGCCTTTTAACACTTCATAAATTTCTCTGTCATTTTCTCTTGATAGCATGAAATACATAATAGTGACAAAAAAAAGAAAAAAAACACTAAAAAAGTAGCTTAATCCTAGGTCACACCTACTTTTCGTTTGAGGTTTTGAATTTACAAAATAACATTTTATATTTTAAAATTTATATAATTTGCATTATATAAGTATGAATGTAATATTTCTGTAAAAAAAAAAAAGAAAGAGAGAGAGACAACAGGCCCCAGATGAAGTCACTTATGCTAAGCCCAGGTCACCAAATCAAAGCTTGATATCTAACTTAATTGCAGTTTCAACTTTCTCTAAGATTGCAGTCTTAACTGGTCAGTCTGGAATTTTCTGGACAGTAGCAATGAGAAAATCTGTACATAGACTATTTTTTATGTCCCAGAGGAAGATGTAGTAATTCACTCTTTCCTTATCTCTCCCCTCTTCTGTCTACAAAAGCTTCCCATTTTGTACAGTTCCTCAGAATTCCTTTCTACTTGTTAGATGGGTGTTGCCTGACTCATAAATCATTGAATAAAGCCAATTAGATCTTCAAATTTACTCAGTTGAATTTTGTTTTCTGACAATTCAATACTGACAGAATTTAAAAGTGGTATAGTTCTGAATATCTAATACAAAACTTACTTAATGAAGAATGTAAAACAACCACCTTCTTACAAACTGAATTTAACTCTAAGCTATCAAATCTTTTTAAAAGTAAATTACATGCCTTAGATATCTGCATTTTTTCTTCAAAAAGCTCTAATATATAGGATAAAAAAATAAAATTTCAATTAGTACTGCTTTTGTATTCATTCTGCTGCTTTATTCTGAATGTCATAAACTGAAATGAGAGTGAATATAGTGTTGAAAGAGGTAACTCTAATGCTCTCCCACACACTTTTACTTTCATACTAAGACTTGTTCATTTATCTGTTGCCTGAGAAGCTTAATTATCTCTAATGAATTCTGTTGGTATTTTGGGTTAATAGACTTTCTTCATTTCATTAAGCTTTTATGAATTTCATAGGTTTTCAAACTAGGTTGGATTTATTCACGCCTATGCTCAACTGATAATTTATTTTTACTTTGTTCAGGTATGACTATAATAGGAAAGTAATTTTAAATTACTCTGTGTTTTCTGACCTTTTTACTAGTACTCTTACACATTAGTATTTCCCAGTTGCTCAATGAAACGTGGCCAGGTACATGACATTTTGACTTGAGACCAGAGGCTGTACTAAATAGAAAGCCACAGTCTATTCTGAGTACAGCTTTCAACCTTGCAAAAGGACAGAAACAAAGACAAGGGAAAAGGAAAAAAGAAAGAGAAAGAAGAAACACATAGCAGGAAAGACAAAGACAGAAAAAAGAGAGGAACAGACGTAGACAAAGAGAGATGCCGAGGGAATCTGGGGTTCCAAATGGATTTAAACATGAATTTAAATAGATGTATGGAGGCTCTTACTTACAAAGAGAGGGGAGGCAGATTATTCTACTTTCATCAACAAGAAGCATATTTTACTGAAACTTTGCTTCAAAGGAAATTTAAAAAACAGAACAACCACAGAACTAGATTTTTGCAATAAAATTTATCTGAGGTATTAGTATTTCTGATAAGTAGAATAATGATCAGTAATAATTTAAAAAAAAGAGACAGAGAGAGAGAGAGCATTTCAAGGATAGCATTTCTTTGCTAACACTCTTCCTATCTTAGTTTTTCTTTCTTTGAGAAAGTAATCATACCATACCAGAGTTCTTTTAATTTCATTTATTTTATTTTGATAAAACTATCTCTACCATTTTTTTTTTACTGTATCTGATCATTTTAGAAATAAGAGATGGAATGAACATAACCTGCTATTCGTGTTTGCCACAAGATCGATAGAATTACATGCCACATCTCCAGTGAACTGTCTATGAGTGAATAGGAGGTACATTTGCTGTAAGGTTAAGACCTGAATATCAGTGCAGTTATAAGTAATTTTAGTGCACATATTCATAGCGGAGTCAAACCTAGGTACAAAAAAAGTTTGATTTGAGTCTTTTAACCGTGAATGCTTATTAAAGAATTTTGGTTACAGTTCATTAGTCCTGAAGCAATCTACATTAAATTTCAGAGAGAGTACAGATTTATATTAACTTACATGTAAAAAATTAATGATGAAAGGAAAGTGTATCTTGGGTTACATTTTTCCATAAATGCAAACACGTATTTTTAATTTGAAAATAAATAATGAACAAAATAGAAGACTAAACCTTAGAGATTCTGAATGAATTTACAGCTTAAAAGATTGATCAAGAAATTAAACAGCCTCTATTAAAATTTTCTGTACGTAATATTGAAGCCATAAGATGCTTTTCTGATAAAGGCACATGAACATGGAAAGAAATATCCTGAAATCCTGATTAGAGCTACAGGAATTGAGTGATTGACATTTATTAGAAAGGCAGAATAGCAGTAAATAAATAACCTAGAAACAACACAAGTACCCATTAATAACTTTTTTAAAAGTCTTATATCTCAATGGAATATTATAGAATTGTGAAAATGGAAGAAAAGAAAAAGCCATCAATATAAATAAATCCAATGGAGCTGTAAAATACAATTAAAATTTTAGAACCAAACTTTCTGATTTCTAAGCCTGGTTTAGCCACATACTAGCTGTTCAGCTTTATGCATGATACTTAACCTCTCCACGACACATTCTCTTCATGTATAAAATGATTAAAGCAAACATCAAAGATTGTAACAATGTTAGACTATTTATGTTCATTTTAAGTACCATAGAATTGTTAGTCTTTGCTATCTCACAAATTTCCCCCAAAATATTACTGAATAAACAAATTTCAAAAGAATACACAAAACTTGTTGGCATATTGAATGTTAAAAACAAGGAAAACAATAGTAATTTTTAAAGGAATATTTATATTGTAAATATGTTTTTAAAAAATAACAGCATAATCAACTAGAAAAAAAAAAAGAGGATAGAAGTTAATGACTTGAGAGTCAGAAGGGAATAATATGGAGCTGTTATCAATCTATCACAGCTGCTGGTAGCCAGAGGAGGTGGCAGGCTTAAGCCTTAACAAGTGACCTCTCCACTGGCAAGATGGACACCTAGAGTTTTATGGGAGAGGTTAGAGGAAGTAGGTGCAAGAAAGCAGTCAGAGAGTGTGTGATCATGGGTGGGGTTGGTATGTGTTCAGCAAATGATCATGGGAAGGGAAGGGATCTGTGGGATGTAAGTCTAAGCATCCCATTCTTACTAGGGCTTTTTTGTTCTGGGGATTCGTGTGTTCTGGCCATTGGAAAATATTTTTGTCAATGCAAGAAAGTGTGATAAGAAAGAAAAACAATGGGTTTCAGTTAGAACATGAGTTGAAGTGGTCTTGTCCATTTCTGGTTTTAAATATTGGGGTAAATAGTTGAGCAAGAGGACCCGCTGACAGAGCAAGGAATACAAGAGTTTTCAACAATGTTGATAATATTTTATTTTATTTTTTAAAAATTTTTTGGTACTATTTTATTTTTAAGCTAAATTGTGCACAGTTGCTCAATGATTATTGTCCTTTGAATTGTAATTATGCTATATTTTCTTAATGTGAAATGAGCCACAATAATTTTAACTTAAAAAAATAAATTACCTACAACTATTTATCAGTACTACTAAGTTCCACTACAATATAAGTTAAATTTCTTAAGAGCAGAAAATTCTGTTTACTGCTGGATCTCTAGTGCCTACAAAAGTCCCTAGCAGACAGTGGATGCTCAATGCATATTAATGATCCAGTGAACATTAATAGCTAATAATGACCTAAATGAGATTGGAGAAAAATTATGTTGAAATTTCACTGTAACATTATCAAAACTTCATTTTCTAAGTACCTGAGAGATAATTGAATTTCTTCTTGATCTATGTATTTCCTTTGACCCTCTTTTTCATGATATATTTGCCAACTCTACTTTCATGGTCTTTCTGAGATTTGTCTCTTCTTCTGCATATAGCCCTTACTCCCATCCTTTTTTTTTTCTTTTTAAGATTTTATTTATTTGACAGAGAGAGAGACAGCGAGAGAGGGAACACAAGTAGGGGAAGCGGGAGAGGGAGAAGCAGGCTCCTCGCTGAGCAAGGAGTCTGATACAGGGCTTGATCCCAGGATCCCAGGACCACGATCTGAGCCAAAGCAGCCACTTAACCGACTGAGCCACCCAGGTGCCCCATCCTTACTCCCATTCTTAGCACTGCCAGTATTGCACTCGAATTCATGCTCCACACTCAGGTATAAATTCTTGTATTTGAGCAATGTTTTTATTTTTTTAAGATTTTATTTATTTATTTTACAGAGAGAGAGCACAAGCAGGGGGAGTGGCAGGCAGAGGGAGAGGGAGAAGCAGTCTCCCTGCTAAGGAGAGAGCCCGATGTGGGGCTAGATCCCAGGACCTGGGATCATGACGTGAGCTGAAGGCAGATGCTTAACTGACTGAGCCACCCAGGCATCCCTGAACATGTATTTTTAAGCTACATGTAAGAAGTTAGGCAAACAGACTCCCCACAAACCAGACGGTAGTCTATAAATAAAGGAGAGGGAAATTATTTCCATTCATCTTATTTTCAATCATAAGAACTATTTCTAAAAAAGGACAAAACTCAAAGAAGCAAACATAAAAAAAAAAAAAACTGCTAGGGAAAACAATGAAAATCATAGTTATTCAATTAGAAATTCTTTAAAAATACATAAATCTCAAAAAAATAACCAATCTCAAAATGAGGAAATTTGTCACTTTCAAACACTGGATTGGAGAGAACTTTGTACAAATCTAACAAATTGCTCTGTAGAAAATATAGTTTTAGCCCAGTAATCAACGTGAATTCCACCTAAAAATAATCCTTAATCTAAACTTTCTCAGGAAGTATATGCTACGTAAGAAATAATTCACTCTTACTAGTTTATAATAGCTGTTATATAATTTTATAATTGATGTTTATAAATAGAAGTTAACTCAAAGTGGAAAATATAAATTCCATGTCAAATAAGCAATACAGATATTAAAACACTTAATATTCATTTTGAGTACTTTCTATGTGTCCAGTATTGAGAAAATTACTAGCAATATAAAGATTCAGAAATGCATGGTCTCTACCCTCAAATAGCTTGTAGTTTCCCTAGAAAGATAACTATAGTACTTATTGAGTGCTGTAAATAAGTTTCACAAAAACATGTGGGATCCCAGCAAACAAATTCTATCATAAATAGAAAAGCCAAGGAAAGAAATTCTGAGTATATATCAAAAGTTACCAGTTTTCCAGGTGAAGACTGGGAAAAAGAGGGGCAGCAGATAGATAGGAAAAGCATTCAGGTAGATGAAATAATGTATGCAACAAGACAGAACTATCAAATCATACGAGAAGTCTGAGGAATAAAGTTTAACTACAGCATGAGTGTATTTGAGGCAATAATGAGAACTCACTATTGAAAATTCAAATTTAAATTTGAAACCAAACTTAAAATGCCTTACATGCATATTAAACCATATACCTCATGGAGCATAAATTTTATTTTGTTTCTTTATAATTAGTCTCTAGGTGATTGATAGGATATAAAATAACGTTTTGCAGCTATCATGACCAAGGACATTTTTCCAGCATGTAATACTTTGTATATATGCCAAATCTGAAGTTTGGATTTGTTATAAAAATCGCAAGATAAAATTGGCGAATGGAAGTAACAGTCTGCTTGAGATACCTTTAAGAAAATAAATACTTTAAGCTCTATCATTAAGAGATAATCTTGAGTCTATAATATCGCAGTACTGAAGTTTTCTATTATTTATACCTTCTTGAGGTCTTCTCTGTTCCTGGTTTCCATCAGGCCCATTTTGTAAAAAGTGAACATTAGAAATGTGGTTTCCATAATCCCATCAGTATTGTAGAAAACTAAATTTCCTGGTACATTAAAATAGAAAGCTTCATGACATTGGTCTTGAAAATGATTTATTGAATGTGACACTAAATATACAGGCAACAAAATGAGATCATATCAAACTAAAAAGCTTCTGCACAGCAAAAGAAATAATTAACAGAGTGAAAAAGACAAACTGTGGAATGGAGAATATATTTGCAAACTATATGTCTGATAAGAGGTTAATATGCAAAACACATAAAGAACTCCTACAACTTCATGGCAAAAAAGTAAACAACCCAATTAAAAAATGGGCAAAGGACTTGAGTAGATATTCTCCAAAGATCTACAAATGTCCGAAAGATATATGTAAAAGTGCTCAACATCACTAACCATCAGGGAAATACAAGTCAAAACCATAATGCGACATCATGCCATACCTATTAGGATGGCAATTACTAAAGAAAACAAAAACAATAACGAGGGTTAGGGAGGATGTGGATAAGTTGGAACCCTTGTACACTGTTGGTGGAAATGTAAACTGCTATGGAGAACAGTATCGAGAGTTCTCAAAAATTAAAAATAGAACTACCATATGATCCAGCAATCCCATTTCTTGGTATATATTCAAAGGAATTAAAATCAGGATCTTGAAGAGCTATTTGCACTTTTATGTTTACTGTAGCAATATTCACAAATACTAAGGTGTGGAAACAACCTAAATATTTATCAATGGATAAATGAATAAAGATAATGTCTTTTTATCCATAACAAAGAAGGAAATTTTGTCTCCATATTTTATATTCCTACTGTCTTGCATAAGCAAGCTTTGACAGAATAAGAATAAAGCTCCTTCTTTAATTCTGATATTCCTTGATAGATTAAAGTTCTTTAGAGCTTACAAATAATTCCCATCTAATTCCCCTGATTCTCCAAGTGTAGGATAGCTGGTGAAGACTTGAATTATCCCAGATCAAAAGAATAGATAGATAATCCTTGCTGTTGGAGCTTCAGGATGTGACATTTATCCTTAGGCAGATTCCGACCTTGCACACTAACACGGACCTGATTCCATTCTTGGGACATGTTTTTAGGTTCAATTCTCCTTTGAGGCCCTGTTTGTAGTTCATCCTGTAGCTTCAAACTTACAGTGAAGTTTCCTACTTCCAGACACAACATGTTGTATGAACCTTGCTGGCATTTTGTCCCCATTAATTTCAGTCTCCTGAACTGTTCCTCTTGCTTCAATCCCCACTGATTCATCTTAAAGCTGCCATGTCTAATACTGGCAAAGGACAATAAGAGGGCTTGTCTCTAAGGATGTTTTTTAGAAGCAGTGACATGCGTTTCTAGGAACATGGAGAATGGCAGGAACTTAGTTAATAAGAGACTGGAGGAAAAAGGTCAAAATCATACCAAGAACAAAACTGACAAGTTTAACTTGCTGAGTACTAAACTAGGAATTCTTAGGACTATAGGAGTTAGAATGATGTAGATACAGGATCCTAACTGAGTCTTGAACGAAAATATAATATTTTACATAAGTTTGATTTACATGCCATCCTCCAGGAATATATTTGACAAGGGTGTGAGGACATCTCTGTGACTGTGAAGAGTAGAGGCAGAGGTGTGATTGTTTCCATTTGACTCATGAGAATGAAGAGAACAAAGTTGTCTGCTTTGAGTCAAGGCTGATATTTTTAAGAGCAGTTATTTATATTCCCTACATAGATGTAGATGTAGATCCAAATGTTTTAAATACAATATCAGTCATGGAAAAATTGAGTTGTCTTATGAATTTACAGACTTTCTAAATATTAATAAAAAGTAATTTGCTAGTTATATTTATTTGAAATAATTTATAAAGACAATAAACCTATTTCCCCCACATCTAAGATCAATAAATCAGTACTACTACTGTCTTTGATGGATATGTTTGATTCATTGATTTTTCAATATTCTAACATTCTTTTAAAACTACTGTGTTAACTCCATAAAGTTGCCATTTAAATTTAGTCTATTATATTTTATTTGAAAGTACAAAAATTGATTTTAACTACTAAGTATCCTTTTCTCTCACAAAGCAGAAGAAACAAGAAGTATGAGAATTTAATGTAAATTGCAATAATTACCAACTGCATGTTATTATAAAAATGCCTTCTGTTTCTGACCTAATGTGTTTCTTAGTGATATCTTGAGTCTTGACACATTTCATGTAGGTGGACTATTAATTCTACTTTAATACTGGACTATTTTGGAATGCCATTTCTAAGTACATATGCTACTGAAAATTTACTGTTTTTTTTAATTATTACTCTGGTTTTATTATATGGACATATCTGTTATTGTAGTTTATATAAAATGATCTTACATTATAGTGGGCCTTCAGATTTCAATCTTAGCTTTTTACATTATGATAATAATATTGAGTTTTGGAATTTTATATGTGCCAACAGAATTATTTTTCATTGTGAAAAACAATACACTGAAATATTTGGTAAAGCATATTTCTTTTATGTACTTATAAAATCATTTTAATCTAACTCATGGAGATAAAAAAACTTCTATGTTAGTTTTAATTTTTAATTTTAGTGCTCAAATATTTCCTTTTTTTAATTTTTAGATTTTTTTTTAAATTTATTTGACAGAGAGACAGAGAGAGAGCATAAGCAGGGGGGGGCAACAGAGGGAGAGGGAGAAGCAGGCTCTCTGCTGAGCAGGGAGCCGGATACAGGGCTTGATCCCAGGACCTTGGGATCATGACCTGAGCTGAAGGCAGACGCTTAAGCGACTGAGCCACCCAGGCGCCCCTCAAATATTTCAATTTATATTTGATCCACTGAAAATTTTGAAACTAAATTCTATACTAGAAACATAAACATTAGGATATCTGATTTCTGTAATCCTTTTAGCTTTTATTTTTTTAAGATACTATTATTCAAAAAAGGTAAGTAGAACTGAAGCACATGTTATTTGATTAACTTTGTGTATAAATATGTTTTTTGTAATAAAACATAGATATGTAAAACTGCATGTCCTTTCTTCTTCATATTTGAATGTTACTTCATAAAAACATAATTGTCTGCAAAGTTCAGAGAATTTCTGATTCCAAACAATGCTTTTATTTGCATTAACTTTCAATGACATTCTACAGACTAACATTTGAGACCCCCACCTGTCGCCTTCCTATAAGAAATAGACTACACTTTGGAATAGAAACACAAGAACACCATGGAATCATCGATGTGATGCTACTAAGTCTTAATGGTAAAACATTCTCCTAGTAAGTTTGTACAGTCTAAATGTCCTACTTAGAATGAGAAAATATTCCTAAACGTTAACTCTGGATCATTGAACTCTGGGTAGCAACCATAAGAAGAGCCAAAGACTTTCATAATGTTTCATAATGACATAATAGAAACACAGGCATTTCATTTGTACTGCATTGCACTTATGTACACCCATAGGGTTTGAATTTATGTCTTAAGAAATGCATGTTTTATTAAGATCAAAGCAATTATGATCAGTTGTTTATCACAGGTATCAATTCTTTAAACAAACTTCGATACTAAATAATAATGATTTCTTAAACTTTTTACTTTGACTCACATATTTGAGGCCTGTTGCACAAGCTACTTATAGCATGAATAACTTAAACAGATATCTAAATACTGCTAAGTACAAAAAATGTATATGTCAAGAACTATACATAAAACTTTTACCAGAATATTAAAAAAGCATAAGCTATGATTATTAAAGAGCATAGTTCTTAATGCAAAGGTTTCACAAACAAAAAATTCATCCCTCTTATTTCAGTTTCACTCATTGGCTAATATAGTAAATTTTTACCCTAAGTTATACCTCTTCTACCAATATCTTAAAATACATATGTCACTACCCTGGACTTCAGCATTGAAGATTGGAAATCAATTAATTTGATCAACTCAGCAAATCTTCAAAAACTCATGATAACTTTCTTACTTGAAATAAAGTGAACCTGGCATCACACAATGAAATGAAATATAAACAGACTGGATCCAGATGTTCAATCATCAAGATGCAAGATGGCTCATCTGCAGGAAAGGTATGTGATTTATGTGCTTTGACTGAGAGAGCTTTAGAATGGTTAGAATTAGATCAAAGGAGCCAGGAAAATTATCAATATAAATGCTACTCTGAGTTATTCTTTTCCCAGCCAATCCCTGGAGCATTCTGTGAGTAGTCCAGCAATCAAATGAACCCACAGAACTCCCTGTCATGAGTGGCTTTGCACTCATGCCCTATTAATGAAAATTGACAAAAAGATGGATAGTATGCAAAGAGGGCATAAAGGTTTGAAGTCTAAATTGAACAAATTAGCAGAGAAAGTTAATAATCTGGAAACAGCAATCGATGGCCCAAAGGAATAAACTGCTAGCATTGACTGAGTCATTACATGAAACTCAAAGGAAATGATACACTCTAAAAATTTTGCACCAATGGAAGAGAAAGAAGGTATAGTTTTGTGACTTTAACTAGAAGTCAGTGAGAACTGTACGTGCTCCACAAACATCAAATTTACCTCAGGGGATAGAGAAACAAACCAGGTAGCCTATTTGAAAAATGATTCCAAAGTCTTTAAATTGAATGCAAGAGGCACTTAATTAATTCCTCAGGAAAGAAAGCAGCAGAGCACCTATACACTGGGTTTTTTGTTTGCTCCCTCCCCCCCTTTTTTTTGGTCCTGGTTTTCAGGAAAAGTCTATATGTTTTTATGTTGACTATTGTTCAATAATCTAAAGTGATTTCAATTTATTATTTCAGAAATATTAGTCCAAATCAATTTCTCTCCAGTATGATTTTCATAGGATAATAAAACTCTAGGAGAATTAGTGAATGCATTAGCAAATGGACAAATTAAAAATGGATTTGCCCTTACAAATAGACTGTATTATTTTTTCAAATTTTTTCCAGAACTATTTTAATTTATTGATTCTAGATTTAAATAATGCCCAAAGAGTTCCCAAATTTTACAGGAATCATGTACAAATATTTGGAATTAACCAGACTTGTCAAAAAAGTAACATATAAAAAAATGGACTTTGTCAAAATGCCCTCTTTTTGGATCATACTTTAAATTCACACAAAAACCTTTCTATTTATTTGATGGTCCTTCTTCAGAGCATTCTTTGCTCTATTCAGTTCTCCTACTTGGAGACATTGTTCCACACTCTGAATAATTTGGAACTCAGAAAAAAAAAAAAAAAATCTGTATAGGGCTCAGTCAGTTAAGCCACTAGGTTTCAGCTCAGGTCTTGATCTCAGAGTCGTGAGTTCAAGCCCCACATTGGGCTCCACACTGGGTGTGGAGTCTACTTAAAAAAAAAAATCTGTATAATATGATATGTGATAGAAAACAGGTTCCTGGAACAGAAGTAAGAGACGACAATCTGCATGCTAGGATTCAGTGATAGCTTGGAATCGCTGATACTGATATCAGAAGAGATAATCATAAGCTAGTAAGGTATATGTTAAAAGAGATACAAAATTTTTATCTTTGTTCCACATTTGTTCTACATCTACAGGGTCACACTGACAAATTTTAACAGAAGACCAACAGGAATGACTACTTAGAGTAACATAACTAATAAGATCAGAGGGTTTTTTTGTTTTTTTATGTTATGTTAATCACCATACAGTACATCATTAGTTTTTGATGTAGTGTTCCATGATTCATTGTTTGCGTATAACACCCAGTGCTCCATGCAGAACGTGCCCTCTTTAATACCCATCACCAGGCTAGCCCATCCCCCCACCCCCTCCCCTCTAGAACCCTCAGTTTGTTTCTCAGAGTCCATCGTCTCTCGTGGTTCATCTCCCCTTCTGATTTCCCCCCCTTCATTCTTCCCTTCCTGCTATCTCAGAGGTATCATATAACCTCACTGATATGTGGAAGATCAGAGGTTTTTAATTGGCACATGGGCCGACCATAAAGGACTGTTCTGGGATTCATTAGGAAAAAAAAACAAAAAAAAAAAACAAAACTAAAGCACAGTAAAAAAAAAAAAGTTGGACCACGGAAATATTTAACAAGTTTTACAGGTGATTTTCATGCATATTCTTTGACTTGATTAATCAACATTTTTGTTAAAAGAATGATTTCTCTGAGTACTTGACATTGCCCATGTCACTGTCTCCAGGGATGGATTTTGTTTGTTAGCAGCTTTGTTTACTGTAACAAACAGCCAAAGTATTTGGGGGATATTCTCCTTTGTTATTCAACACATCAGTGTTTTATTTACAAAAATATATAGTGCAAAAAATAAACCTAAAAGAGTAAATATTAATAAAAAAATAAAAAATGAGTAAAAAATCACTCTCTAGTAAAGATTTTGTTTCATATTTAAAATGTAATAAATGCTCATATGTTAAAAAAAATTAAATAGAGGAGTAAAGAGATAAATGTCTCATATTCCCTCAGAGACAAACACTGTCAACAAGTCTCTGTATTTCCATTCTTTTTGTCAACACATTGATGTATAGATTCTACATATAAACATACTATAGGCATATATACATATGTGTGTGTGTATATATATGTATATATATAATTCTAGTTGTTTTATTAAACTTTAAAGAGGGCATATGTCCATTTATTTTCAACTAAATAGTTTAAATACAAACACACAGACACACACTAAAGAATGGTAGCCTTAAAAAAGAGACCAGATATATGTGTTTCAAAGAAATGACCTTTCTGTAAACACAAGAAACCTAACTTCCATGAGATTCTATGATCATTAAGACACAGGGCAAGGAGAAACTTTGATTAACCTGATGATTTCTTCATAGGCAAAACTCATAAAGGTTCAAATTAAATGTGTAGACATGATTCTGAGGGCAGGGGAATCACTGAATGGAAACAAAAATCAAAAATGTGTCATAACTCTCTTTAGAAAATACATCCAGTATTTGTTTATGTACTAGGAAGAAGTGATTAGAGAGATTACAGTAATTAATTGAAAATTTCTACTTACAAGTTTAATAAAATATTGTTACTTTTATGACACATTCTTGAAAGTAAAGATGCATCTATTCTATTTTTCTATCAACAATTTATCTGACTTCGTTATAATTCTACCACTATTTAATATTAACTCACTTGGCTGCCTTCGGAGGCAAAATACTTGAAAGTATGTTGAAACAGATGGATAATGCAAACATATAGCAAAAGAAGTTGTGAATACACTCAACTACTATTCTGCTTTATCTTTTGCACCAAAAGAAGGAATTTTTACTTAAAAATAGTAAGATGAAGATTGACAAGAAAGTTAAATCCTGAGATTGTTAACACAACATATATGAGAGCACTAGAATCCTCAAACTATAATTAATTTTAATATGAAGTACAAACTTTTAGATGACATGGCTGAACCACCTCAGGTATGCTTTAAGAATCATGTTTTGAATAAATCTTCATAATCATGTTACTAACCTTACTAAAGCTACTTGGGAATTTAATTAATTGTAAATGGATATTCTGTTCATTATTAAAAAGCAAATTAATATACACTTCCGATTTGGGAAAAAGGACATATGAGCACAAAAATCACAAGGAAGTTTCCTTAACCTTCTTATAACTTAAAATAGCACAGGATTGTCAGAAAAGTCAGAATATTAGTACAAGAAGAATCAGTTTCTTCCTTACAGTTAGTTTATATTTGATCATGGCACTACAAATTAGTTTGTCATTTAAAGAAAATCTGTTTTTTTGGCATGTATTGGGATTTATTAATACTCAGTGTAATTTTAACAATTAAGAAAATTATATCCAGAGGACAATTTTATGAAGCCCATAAACACAATGTAAAACTGCATTAACTTTATCTTTTTTTTTTTCACTTGTGTAGCCATTATTTGAGTTTTGTAAAATGTAAGAGAAACTATTTATACATAATAACAAAGAAAAATCCCCCAAAGGAAAAATAATTGATAAGCTATTTCCCTTTAAAAGAGTGATGAGAAAAATGCCATATGGTTTGTTGATGGGACCTGAGTTAGAAAGCTTCAAATTCTTTTCAACAAATATCCTATAACAAATATATAGAACACTAGTTGTTTAGTTTACATTGCAGATAAATTAAAGAATTCCAATCTTGAGAGTCTGTAATTCAGTAACCGTTTGACTAAATTGAACATAAACACTGTATATTTTGTCCTCCTATGTTTAACATGTTAACAAGCATGTTAGAAATAAACACGAAATTTTTCAATTTTTACTCTATTATAAGCTGCTAACATTATTGTCAAATTGTATTAAAGAAAAAAACTTATTTGCATGGATCTCTTCTGTGTATGTATATAAAAGTAAATTCTTTTCATGAGAGAGAAAAAAAAAAATTTGTGGTCTTGTTTTTTCAATTGCCTGATACTCTAAATTACTTATCTGGATTCTAAGTGGAAAATCATTAAAAATTAGGTCCACTAATCATTTAAATCTACCTCTAAATAGTTGAACAGGGGCAATAGTGTTTCTGTCCTTTATAATTAAGGTAACAAATGCTAATTTTTGTTTAATATCTTTACTAGACTTCTGTGTGTGTGTGTGTGTGTGTGTGTGTGTATGCATGTGTGAGAGAGACACATACACATTTGGTATTAATAAAACAAACATTTATAAAATTCTCTTTAGCTAATATGTGGACCTGCCTAATTATTTGAAAGTGTAGACCTCATCTCAGAGCTGAAGTCCAAATAAAGTATCCTGCCAACCTGGGAAGATACTATTAATGTTTGCATTATAAATAGGTAGAATCAATATACCAAGAACTCCATAAAATTTAAGGTAAATACTTTTCAGTTTGGGTCTCTAAGTTCTAAGGCAGAAGGCAGAAGAAGAACCCAGGTATATGTGAGACTAGAATGAAGAGTTATTAATTAGGATGCAGAATACAAAATGGTTATATGTGCAACAATACTTTGGAATACAAGCTGAGAAATAAATGCTTATTACAGGACACTAGTGTGAATATTTTAGAACAGTTTATTATCATCAATAGCTTATCACTTTGAGTAGGCTACTATAGAGATACAGTAAATATCTCTTTCCCCAAAACATAATAGTGTAGGTCTTAACTTTTTTAGAAGTGTAAACTATTCATTAAATAATTATGGAAAAAAAAATAATGACTACTCAGTACAAAGGCAAAACACAACTATAAAGCTTAGCTTATTATTTACCCAAAGAGAGAATGAAATATCCATAGCCATCAAATATTTTGTTTCTCAAGAAAGCAAGATGAAATACAAAATATACATACCAATTTTTACATATCACATCTGATAGACTTGTGTACAGAACAGCTTTAGATTTACAGAAAGATTGAGAAGATATATAGAGTTTGCTATACGCCTGTACACGGTTTCCCCCATTACTTTCATCTTACATTAATAGGTACATATTTGTTATAACTAATGAACTACCATTGATACATTATTAATTAAAGTCCATAAGTTATTTAGGTTTCCTTAGTTTTTAAACTAATGTCCTTTTTTGGTTCTAGCAGCCCATTCAGGATAGCACATTACATTTAGTTGTCATGCCTCCGTGGTCACCTCTTTGCTGTTCCTCATTTTTGATCACCTTGACAGTCACAAGGAATTGTATTGAGTACTGGCCAGGTATATTGTAGGAGGCCCCTCTATTGGAATTTGCTTATTTTTCTAATTATTAGACTGGAGTTATGGTTTTGAGGATGATTACAGAGGTAAAGTGCCATATTTATCATATCAAGAGCATATACTATGAACATGATTTATGGTGTTAGTGCCAATCTTGATTAGCTGACTGAAGAAATGTTCATCAGTTTTCTCCACTATGCAGTGACTCCCAGCCCCCTTTGCATAGTTCACTCTTTGAAAGGAAGTCTCTATGCCCAGCCCACACTTAAGGAGTGGGGAATCATGCTGCTTCTCCTTTAGGGTGGAGTATCTACATGAATTCCTAGAATTTTTTCACTATGGGAGATTTTTCTTTCCTATTTATTAATTTATTCAACCATTTCTTTATATCAACATGTACTCATAGATATTTTATACTTTGAGTTAGAATAGAATTCAATACTAATTTATTTGTTTTATTGCTCAATTTGTTCCATCTTTAATCGTTGGGAGCCCCTGTGTCTCTTACACTCACATCCTTACATTATAGCTTATATGTGTTATGTTGTATATCAGTCTTATATATCTCACCTTTTTTTTTTTTTTTTAAAGATTTTATTTATTTATTTGACAGAGAGGGACACAGTGAGAGAGGGAACAGAAGCAGAGGGAGGGGGAGAGGGAGAAGCAGGCTTCCCGCTGAACAGGCAGCCCGATGCGGGGCTTGATCCCAGGACCCTGGGATCATGACCTGAGCCGAAGGCAGACGCTTAACGACTGAGCCACCCAGGCGCCCCTATATCTCACCTTCTTATGTTCAGCACAAAGTGCTCCAGACTCATCTTGTATATTTACTACCCCAGTTCTAGAAACAGGCATCCAAGAAGCTATGGTACATTTTTATTGGAAGATAGTATTAGAAAACCAGGACTTCATTACTAACGAGGTGTCATTCTGTTAGGCCCTCTCACCTGACAGAGCAAGTTAAGTATAGGAGTATATTAACCCATGTATTCACACATAACTATAATTATTTGTACATGTAACCATCTGTAACTATTTTAAGCTACCTACTTGTTCTTATGTTGCCAATGCTTGCTGATTTGTAAATTTCCAGTTAGACACATGGTTCCCACTAGCTGCCTCTCTCCACCTCCCACTTAATTTTTAAAATTCCTGTATTATATATACAAGTATCAGAATTGTTAACCCATATCCATATGGGAGACAAATTTACCAGTAAGAATGCAGTGTTTATATGTAGTGCCTTTAGCCTTTGGTCTAACGTCTTCCAGTCATTTCTCAAGTTCCTTAGCTCAGCACCTTTTCCACCCACCCCTTTAAGTGAGGTTGTTTCATACATTGTAACAGAGTCTCTGGCTACAGACTGCTTTCCTTCCTAGGATCTCTGAAACTTCTATTTTTTTTTTTTTTTATTCACATACATTGTGATTCACACTTCATATACTTAAGATACATGTGTTTTGACAATTTAATAATGTCATGTATCCATTATTACAGTCACATACAATAGCTTGACCACCCTAAAAACCCTTGGTAGCCACTGATATTTTAATGTCTGCATAGTGGTGCCTTTGCCAGAATATCACATAATTAAAACCATACAGTATTTAGCCATTTCATACTGGCTTCTTTCACTTAGAAATAGGCATGTAAATTTCCTACACAGGTTTCCAGATCAAATAGGTAAAAGCCCAGGAGTGTGGATGCTGGATAGTCTGGTAGCCCAATGTTTGGATTTATAAGAAAATGATAAACTGTCCTCCGAAGTGACTGTATCATTTTGCATTTACATCAGCAATGAATGAGAATCCCTGCTGTTGTGCATCCTCACCAGCATTGGATATCGCCAGTTCAGTTTCATTTTCATTATTTTTTCTCTTTTAATTTCAATTGGAGAAGCTTCTATTGATTTATCTTCACTTTCATGGATTCTTACCTCAGCAGTGCCCAGTAAAATGATGAGTCCATTGAAAACACTCTTCATTCCTGTTACATTGTTTTTGATTTTTAGCGTTCCCTTTTGATTCTTAGATTTTTCTGTCTCTCTGCTTGCACACCCCGTCTATTCTTGCATGTTGTCTATTTCGCTTTTCCATTAGAGCACTTAACATACTAATCATTGTCATTTCAATGTCCTGTCTGATCATTTAAAAATCTGTGTCCTATTGAGCCTGTTTATGATGCTGGCTTTTTCCCTTCATAATGTGCTTTTTCCTGCCTTGTTAGCATGCCTTGTAATTTTTGTTGAAAGCTGGGCATAATGTATCAGGTAAGTGGAACTGAAGTAAATGGGCCTATTGTGCAAGGTTTTATGTTAATCTGTCTAGGAGTTGTGCTTTGTTTAATGTTTGCTATAGTTGTAGGTGCCAGAGTCGTTATTACCTCTAATGTCATTGTTTTAATTTTTCTTGTTTTTAGACTTCCCTAAGAATTCTTTCTTAAATACAGTCTGAGCTGTCAGCTCTCTCAGCTATAATTCACTGTTATTTTACCGAAATTCTGTTGATGTGGTGGTAATGGTAAAAAGGTGTGGGGAAAGGGAAACTATTTTCTAATCCTATGATTACATCTCAGACTCAGTGAGGCTAAGATGTGTTTCTTAGCTTCCTCCCCATCCTCCCTTATGGGAAACAGGAATGCTAGAGCTGGATAATTTTCCTTCCTCCAAGTCAAAACTTCTCTTGTTGAATAAATGTTTTGAAGAACTCTCCAGGGGTATTTCAAAATGGTTGCCTTGCCTTCCCCTTGCCAGAAACACAAAGGTTTTTTCCTGGGTTTTTACCATGAGAACATGGTGAGATTGCTAGAGGTAAAACCCACAAAATTGTGGAGAACCCAGTAAGATTGTGTCCTTCAGGAATATCTAACTATGATGCTAGTCTACATTCTATTTCCATCAGTTTGTCAGTTACCATTTAAGTGTTCCTATTGGTTTATGGCTCCAGAGGCTTCTGTTCCAGGAAAGCTGATCTTGGAACTGATTCTCTGACTCTTCAGATTCAACTGTGATGAACTGCTAATCTTATATGTCAAGTTGATTGGGCCATCGGATAGCTGGTTAAATATTATTTCTGGGTGTGTCTATGAGGATATTTCTGAGATTAGCATTTAAATTGGTGGGACTGAGTAAAACAGATGCCCACCCAATATGAGTGGGCATTATCCAATCTGTTGAGAGGCTGAATCAAACAAAAAAGGCAGAGGAAGTTTAAATTTTCTCTCTTCCCTACTGAGCTGACACATTGATTTTTTGCCCTTAGTGCTCCTGGTTCTTCCTGGAATCTATCCCATTGGCTCTCGGGCTCTCAGACCTTTGAATTACACCACTAGCTTTCTTGGGTCTACAGCTCTGTTGGAGGAAGTAATTGAGAAGATGTGGCCACTTGGTGCCCAGCAAGCTGGACCTAGGCAATCAGAGGCTCCTCCTCTGTCCTTGGAAGGTACATTCTTACCACCATTCCCATGGTAGGAGCTGTTTCAAAAACATAGCCTTGAGAAAATAGGATGTTAAGACTTCAGTACGGTATACATGACTGAACATACAGTTAAAGCCTCTTTATAAACTTTAAGTTTATGGTGGGCAAGTGTGGAAATCTATTTGTCTTATGGCTGCCCAAGACAAACCTTGTAAGTAAGTTCCCTTGCTTATTAAAACTGTTACCTACCAATCTGGAGTGGTCTGCCTCTTTCTTTGGTCTCTTCTTGCCCTTTGCATGTGGGCAAGCTTGTGAACCGACAAGCTTGTAGAAAGTAGATCATAGGAATTCTCAGCCTCCATAATTGTGTGAGCCAATACCTTATGATTAGTTATATTTCATAATATAAATATGTGTATACACACACACATTCATACTATTGGTTCTGTTTCTCTGCAAAACCATAACTAATATACTCTGCAACCTCATTCCACTGATAAGCCAAGAAAATCATTAATTTTACAATCAATAATTGTTGTAAGGATGAAAGCAACAATATCTAAGCCCTTTACATGTTGATGGTAAAAACAGAAGTATCTACATAGCTTTTTTTGACTATCAATTTAGAAAATCTTTTAAAAATATTGGGGGAAAAAAACCCATGTGTTGAGTGAATGCTTGGGTTAACAGACTCAAACAGTTGATGAGAATATTTATATATGTTGGTACAAGCTTTCTGGAGAACATTATAATAACAATTATCAAAGTTAAAACTGTCCAACCTTTAGCATATATGTACAAAGTTGTTTAAATATAGGGATATTTGTATAACCCACAGAAACAACATATATTTCCAGTAATAAAAAAAGTGGTTAGTTTATAAAATAGAAAAACTTTCGGGGTGCCTGGGTGGCTCAGTTGGTTAAGTGACTGACTCTTGGTTTTGGCTCAGATCATGATCTCAGGGTCATAAGATCAAACCCTGCATTGGGCTCCATACTCAGTGGGGAGTCTGCTTGGGATTCTCCCTCTCCCTTCCCCTCTGCCCCTTCCCGCTGAGCTCTAAAATAAATAAATCTTTAAAAGAATAAAAAATAAAAATAAAATAAAATAGAAAAACTTTCAATAAAAATAATGAGGTGGACATATGTACACTGATAAGGAAAGAACACAAAAACGTATTGCCATGTTACAGAAGGGAAAAGAATTAAACCTATGTGAACATCATTTTTATTAAAATATTCACACATATATAGTAGAAATGTATAAAAATAAACTTTTTATATATTTTATATATGTATATATGAATTTATTATCTTCCATAATTTAGAACATTCTCAATTGTTTAGTTTGAAGTGCAGTGAATTAACATTCAACATCCCAAGTGTACTTTCTACCTATTAGGTCATGATACAGACTTTCTGAAATCTATTCCTTGGTATATGGATAATATACCTATATGATGTTTGGCCCTGACTATACATCAGAATTATCTTGAGGTTCACTGCAGACCACTTAAATCAGAATTATTTGAGGAAAAGTTTAGGCATAAATATCTTTAAAGGCACCTGTGATGATTCTAATGAGGGCTATCGCCATACACGGATCTCTAGTTAAGACAAATTTAATACACATTCTTAATATTATTTCCTTCTGAAATACCAACAAACATTACCAAGTCGAAGGGAACAGGAGAGATGCAGCAAAGAACATTGGAAGCTTTAATGCAGATAGGCAAGTAGTAAAACTTAATAGCCAGAAGAAATTGAAATTGAAGGCAGTAATAGAGGGATGCAGCAGACTAAACCTTGCTTGAACCTTAGAAAGCCTAGGAATAAAAGACTTCTGCTAACTAAATCACGGGTTCAGATGGAGCCAAATATGAGGATTGATTGAAAGTCTATTGGAACATGTGCTTCAGTTTTTCATTAAAATCTTTTATATTTAAAAATACTAACACTTAAGTGTACTTAAATCTATGAGAAATCATAGTTAAAGAAAGTTATATACAATTTACAAAAGCATTTACTTTAGGGAAAAACCCAATTAATGGTTGTAAATATGAAGAAGACTTTCTGCTCTTATCCTTACACTGCTACCATATTGGAATTTTTTAATGGGAACATATATTATTTGTGTAATTAAATTAATATTCTAAGGAGATTCAATCTTGCCAGTGTTTATCATTTTGAAAGTAAGGTTCTATTTTCTCTACTGAAATTTCAGGAATTATACTCTTAAAGTTTCTATCTCTTCTACCAGATTGTGATATAAAGATATAGGTCATTATTTATGAATATAATGAACATATTTTACTTTTTTATGATTAATGAGACTATGTCATGATGTGCTATCCAGAATCCCCTTGCTATGTACTAAATGTTTGTTTGCATTTGCTCCAAAATTTATATGTTGAACCCTAATCCCCAATGAGATCGTATTTGGAGGTAAGACCTTGGTGAGGTAATTAGGGTTAAAGTAGGTCATGAGGATGAAGTTCTCATGATGGGGATTAATGCTTTTAAAAAAGAGGAAACACAATATATCTCTCTTTTTGTGCACTCACCAAGGAAAGGTCATGTGAGGACACAACCAGGAAAAGGGCCTTTACCAAAAACCCAACCATGCTGGCATTCTGATCTCAGACTCCTATCCCCCAGAGCTGTGAGGAAGAAATATTGTTGTTTAAACTGCCCAGTCTAGGATATTTATTACAATAGCTCTAACTGACTAAGGTATCCTTTTAATGAAGGGCTTGTGCCAGTTGGTAAAGATGCTGTTGGCATAGATCGTTTTTCTGTCAGCTTCCTCAGGGATGACCTCAACTGCAGAAAGCTACTTTGACCAAATTCACATCCCTTTCCGGGGCAGGTTACATCCTATGACTGATTGATATGGGGTTATAAAAGCCTGGAAAACTCAACCTGCTCTTTGACACTTATGAAGAGACACTCTACTCCTGGAGCTCCTTGGATAGTTTTGGGCCTGTATGAGAATTTGACTTTTCCATCTGCCCAATCCCACTTTCCTTCCTTCCTTTCCATAGCCATTGATCCTAGGGACACTCCTGCACACTAACTCCAACTACAGAACACTATCTCAAAAGCCTTTACAAAAGTGAAGTGTGTTTATCAGAATCTTTAGCTGCTAACTTATTATTCCTCTGTTTAGGCTATGTTTGTCATGCGATAGCATACCATTAATCACAAGTTAACATTTTATGGATCATTATAACTCAGTCAAAAAAATTCTCATGCATTAAATTTGTGTTTCTTAAAGCAAGTTAAAATTTCAGAGCAATAATATTTTGGTCATATGTTCTATGGCTTAGATTTAGCAAATATAAACTAATGGGTAATGAGTCTTAATTGAGATGAAGTAGGGAGACACACTATAAAACACAGGATTCCTGAATGTAATTGAAAAGAATGTCAATAATATAATATTCCCTGTCCTCTTCTAGCTTTTCAGAAAGACAGAATTCATGTAGCTCAAAAAATATTCTAGGAAGAACCTTTTACATTACATACTCAAAATTATATATCTTCAAAATTATATCTGATTTTTGTGAAATAAAAAGCTTTTACACAGTGAAGAAAACAACCAACAAAACAAAGAAGCAACCTACTAAATGGGAGAAGATATTTGCAAATGATATATCCAATAAGGAGCTAATATACAAAATATACAAAGAATATATACAACTCAACACCAGTCATCCTCACCATCAGCATCATCATCATCATCATCAGGTTAAAAAAAATGGGCAGAGGAACTGAATACACATTTTTCCAAAGATGACATAGAGATAGCCAAGAGACCCATGAAAAGATACTCAGCATCATTAATCATCAGGGAAAAGCAAATCAAAACCACCATGAGATATTGTCTTACACTTGTCAGAATAGCCAGAATCAAAAAGACAAGAAATAAGTGTTGGTTAAGATATATAGAGAAAGAAAGCCTATGCACTATTTCTGGGAAAGTAAACTGGTTTGGCCATTGTGGAAAACAGTATGGAGGTTCCTAACAAATTAAAAATAAAAATACCATACGATCCAGCAATTCCACTGCTGGGTATTTATCCAAAGAAAATTAAAACGCTAATTCAAAAAGATATGCACCAGATGTTCATTGAAACATTATTTACAATAGCCAAAATATGGAAGCAACCTAAGTGTCCACTAATAGATGAATGGATAAAAAAAAAGGTTGTATATGTATGTGTGTGTATACACACACACACACACACAATTATTACTTGTTCATAAAAAGGAAAGTTGGCCATTTGCTATGGACCTAGAAGACATTATGATAATTGAAATGTCAGAAAGACAAATACCATATGATTTCACTTGTATGTGGAATCTGGGGGGAAAAAAAAAAGAACAAACAAAAAGCAGAAACAGATCCATAAGTATAAAGAGAACAAACTTATGGTTCCCAGAGCGGGTGATGGACATAATGGGTAAAGGGAAGTAGAGATTCAGGGTTCCAATTATGGAATGAATAAGTCATGGGAATAAAAGGTATAGCATAGGGAATGTTGTCAATGGTACTGTAATAGCTTTATGTATAGGTAGATGGTAGCTATACTTGTGGGAGCATCACATAATGTATAGAGATGTCAAATCACTATGTTGTAAATCTGAATCTAATATAACACTGGGTGTCAATTATACTTCAATTAAAAAATGAATTAGAGTCATTCCTAGTGGTTCAGTGGGCATTAAAGTATGTAAATGCTATGAGCAACTCTATGCCCACAAATCTGATAACATACATGATATTTTTCAATTTCCTGAAGAACACAAACTATTAAAAGTTATATTAAGAGAAATAACCTGAATAGCTCTTCATTAAATATGTTCAATAGTTTAAACTCTTCCTCCCTCCAAAAAAAGTACGGGACTCAAGATTTTACAGGTGAAATCTACCACTTAACAGAGTATAGCCTTTTTATCCAGAAAGTATGAGAGACTAGTTTCTAACTCATTTTACAAGGTCAGACTTATAATAGAACCATATGAAGACATAACAAGAAAGGAAAACTATAGTCCAACATTTCTCATGAACATTGACATGAGTATCCTTAACAAAATATTAGCAAATCAAATCCAAAAATATATAAAAATGATAATATATCAAAACCAAGTTGCATTTATTCTACAAATGCAAGGCTCACTCAACATTTGAGAAGCAATCATTTTAAATTGTCATTTTATCAGATTGAATGACAAAAGCCATGTAATAATAATCTATGTAGGAAAAAATCATGAAAAATCTCAAAAAAACAAGAGTAAGGGGTAACTTCATTAAGCTCATAAGGGGAATATGCAAAACAAAATTAAAAAAAAACAACTTACAGTTAATGGTAAGAAATCAAACACTTCTTCCCTAACAATTTGGAGCAAAGCAAGGAAGTGCTCTCTCAACACTGCTTTTCAACATAATATTGGAAATCCCAGCTACAGTAGTAAGATAAGAAATAATGAAATGTATATAGCTAGGAAAGAGATATATAAACTATATAGATGGCAAGCTTGTCTATGTAGAAAAGCAAAACAAAAACAAAAGCAAACAAACAAAAAAACCCACAAAAGTTCTAGAACTAAGCACTGAGTTGGCAAAGATCAATTGATACAAGGAAAATAAATGAAAGTCAATTCCTTTTTAATATGCCAGCAGTGAACAACTAGAATTGGAATTTTTTTAAAGTACCATTTAAAATAACATCAAAAAATGAAATACTTAGGTAGAAATCTAAAAAAAAAAAAATCTTTAAGCAGGAAAACCAAAGAAAGAAAGGAAGGTCTAAATAAATGGACTTTATTTTTTGTCCATGCATTAGAAGACACAATGTTATTGAAATGTCACTTCTTCTCAACTTGATCTATAGATTCAATGCAACCATAATCAAAATCCTACTGAGCTATTTTGTGGATATTGAAAACTTGATTCTATAGTTGATGGGGATATGCAAAGGACTAAAACTAGTGAACACAGTATTGAAGAACAAAGTTGGAGGACACCCAGTACCTACTATTAAGGCTTACTAAAAAGCTGCACTACTCATGACAGCATAATATTGGTGAAAGAATATGCACATAGATCAAATGGAACAGAACAGAGAACACAGAAACAGACCCACACAAATACAGTCAGCTGAACTTTGACATAAGAGCAAAGGTAATTCAATGGAGAAAAAAATAGTCTTTTCAAAAACGTGTGCTGGTTCAATTAGACATCCGTATGCAAAAGAAAAAGAACATAGAGACAGATCTTCTGCCATATACAAAACTTACCTCGATTATATCAAAGTCTTAAATATGAAAGGCAAAAATATAAAACATCTAGACTAAAACCTATGAGAAAATCCATATGACCCTGGGCTTAGTGATGTTTTAGATATAACAGCAAAAGCATGATCCATGAAGAAGAAAAAAAAATGACAAATTTGATTTATTAATATTACAAACTTGCTCTACAAAATTTATTCTTTAAAATATGGAAAAGTCACAGGATAAGAAATAATTCGCAATATTTTTTTAATCTGATAAAGAACTTGATGTACAAAATATACAAAGAACTCAAGATTCAATAAAAGGATCCAAAAATTTAATTATATGTTCATAGTATCTGAACATACACCACACCAAAGAAGATACATAGATGGCATTTAAGCATACAAAACCATGCTCATTCTTAGTCATTAGGGGAATGCATATTGAAACAAGATACATTAGCCATTAAACATCAATAAGTTCTCAAAATTGTGAGTGAAAGTTTGATGAATAAAATATTTATAAGCCTCAAAGTACTTTCTCACAAAGACTACATCTTCTGTGATTTCATAAAAGTATTTAGAAAAGCAAAACTTTAGGGGAAAAAAAGTAGATTAGTGATTACCTCCAGCTGGGGGTGGAATGAAAATTGACTACAAATGTGCCTATCAATCTTTTTTGGAGGTGATGGACATACTCTGGATTATTGTGATCGTTTCACAAAATTATGGTAAATTTATTAAAAGTCATTGAATGGGACATTTAAAGTGGGTAAATTTTATAGCATTGTATGGTAAATTATACCTCAATAAAGACGTTAAAAAGTACTTTTTCTGTAGAGGGAAAATAAGTAACTTTGTAATGAAGGAAATGTCAGGCACCATCTTAATTAAGGGATTGAACTGAACATCATCAATAATGGAACAAACCAAAATCATGACCAGAAGCAACACAATATCACATCTACCATATTTCTGGTAAAAACGCGTAATGTGAATCTAATAGAACATTACGTGAACGCAACTTAAGGAACAGTCCATAAAATAACTGGCCTGTGATTTCCAAAAGAGTCACAGTCATAAACATCAAAAAACAACCAATTAACTGTTACAGACTGAAGAAAAAGAAACATGACAGCAACAGAATGGTGGGGACATCGTGATAATCGAAACTTGCAAGGGCTTTAAAGATCACATGATGGTCATGGATCATTGTTAATTTCCTGATTTTGATCACTGTATTATGGATATATAGAAAAATATATTTGCAAGAAATTCATACTAAAGTATTCACGGGCGGTAAGACGTTATGTGAGAAGCCATCCCAAATGATTCAAGAAAGAAATGGTTTTCTTTTGCAGCATTAATATAAGTTTAAAATTATTTCAAAGTAAGTAGAAAAACATGATCATTTTGTTTTAGTAGAAAAATTATCAAGAATCAACAAATTGCTATATATATTTAAAATTCTAATAGTACGTTTAATTTTGTTTTTCAAGGTTCTGTTAGAAAAACAGAGTAAGTTACCAGGTATGCATTGAGGACTCAGAGTATGCATTTTATCAGGAAGTTCAGGACGCTGCTCTCCCCTCTAAGCCAAGAGTCCCACGCTGGCGCAACCCTCCCTTCCCCCTCTCACCTCAGATGCTCTGAGTCCTCAGCAGGAGGGGCTGCCGGGGAGCCTCCACACACTTGTCCCCATCTTGTGTTTTCACACTGGAATCCTGGTTCTGAAGGGAGGTGGTGGGGGGGAACCCATTGGCTTTTTTTTTTTTTAATTTTAATAATTTTTTTTTTTATTAGCAGCTCCGTTTCCAGAACATGATGGCTGTTACCCAAAGCCTGCTAATGGTGAAGGGGGCAGGTGCCCCTTTTTTTTGCTTGTTTGCGCCCTTGTTATCTAATAAGTGTTAATATGAGAAACAAATGGAGACCAGGCTTAAAAACCCGCTGAGCAGGCAAAACCAGCTTAGTCTTACAAAGCTTAATTTAGCTTATTTTGCAAGACTACCTTGACCTACGTGATTACTTGCTTATGGCTCTAAAAATCATAAGCAAAACCTGAACTGTTTCCCAAGGCTGACATGAGGTAACCATCAACTCCCTGTTATTTAAGAAAATTCTAATATTCTCACCAATTGCTATGAAGAATAAGCAGTCACTGACACCTCACGGTAGAATTATAACATTATTCCCCTGAGCCTTAGTCCAGGTTTTGGTCTGAGTCCTTCCAGTTCACAAACTGTTTGGTGTATGCACAATAAACTTTCACTAATTGCTACTGTGATTCATTGGTTTCACTTCTGTTATTTCTGAACTTCTGACAGGAGGAACAAACACTAGCCTGAAGTAACTATCCCACCTGAGCAGTGGCTTTACTCCATGGACTGTAAATCCCAGGAAATTTGAGTCTGACCACCTGTCCTTCCTCCACACAGGGAACCTGGGAGCCTTCTGCACTGGCAGAGGCTTGGGAGGCTAAGGAAACTCATGCACTTTCTAAGAGTTTGGTACTTTGTTTTCTTTTGTAAATTGTGCTCCTCTGCCATCATTCTTCACCTTTATCGTAAGGACTTTACTCCAGATGCAGGGAAGTGAGGCAAAGACTCTTAGTGGTCTGTGTTGATAGTCATCTACCTAAACCACCTCATCACGCTCCTTGTGCATCGCTCCCACCCACCACCAGGAGTGACGCCAGGCTGGAAGCCAGGAATGCCTGGTCCCTCCGATGCTGTGGAGCCGGGCTCACTTCCAAGCTAAGAAACAACTTCCAGCAAGAACCTTTAGGTTGATAGCAAGGTGCGCAAAACCTGTCTTCCTGGATCCTATCAGAGGGTTTCAGCTGGTCCCAGTGTCCCGCCCAGGTCCAAGCCTGGCTATGTTAGTGCCCCCAGGCTTCTGAAGAACAGAGTCTTTTACTTTGATAGATGACAAAGAATGTAAAGACAGACAAGAATTTATTATTATAATTTAAGATTTGTTAATAACCTCTGATTCTGTGGATTTGTCATTTTCTTTAAACGCCTGATTCCTTTGAAGATCTCTTCTGAATGTGTATGCACTGAGCAAATTTATACATTTATGCTAAGGCCCAAATATTGTCAACCTGCACTAAGAAGTTTGATCCCATTTTGATTTTAATTATCTGAAAATCAACCAGTGTAGGATTGGGAAATGAGTGGTGTCTAGACACCAACATCAACTTCATTTTTTTGATGAGTCTTAGTTTGTAATTTTATTTAAATTCTTCTCTTCAGCAGTTGGAAATACTGTATTATCTAAAACACCAAATCTGTACTCTTATGTGATACTTCCATGGCTTTTGATGGCTCTAAAAAGTGGGATTTTTAGTCTTCCTAGTTAAGTTACAGACTAAAGCATCATCAAAGACTTCATTAATTTGTACTTCAGCAAATTTCTAAAAAAAATTAGATATAATTGAAATGTAACATTATGTTACTGCCAACATAATGATTCGATATTTGTATGTACTGTCAAAGGATCAAAATAAGTCTAGTTAACATCCATCACCATACATAGTTGTAATTTTTTTTTCTTTGTGATGAAATCTTTTAAGGTTTACTCCCTTAGAAACTTTCAAATATACAATACAGTATTGTTAACTGTCCCTATGCTGTACATTACATCCCCATGACTTATTTATTTTAAGCTGGGAGTATGTATATTTCAACCTCCTTCTCCCATTCCCTACCCCCCACCCCATAACCACAAATCTGTGTATTGATTAGTTTGGGGTTTTTGTTTCTATTTTTAAATAAAATCTTGCCTTTTAGACAACATGGATTAATCTTGAGGGCATTATACTAAGTAAAACAATTAAGATGGAGAAAGACAAATATCATATGATCTCACTTATATGTGGAATCTAAAAAAATTTAAATGCATAATGCATAATGTCTCCAGCTATGTTCTTCTTTCTCAAGATTGCTTTGACTATTCAAGGTCTCTTACAGTTCCATAAAATTTTAGGATTATTTGTCTTAGTTTGTAAAAATGCCATTAGATTTTTTTATAGGAATTGCTTTGAATCTATAGATTGCTTTGGGTAGTATGAACATTTTAATAATATTATTTCTTCTAATCCATAAGCACGAAATATCTTTCTATTTAGTTACATCTTCAATTTCTTACATCGATGACATAGTTTTCAGTGTGCAGGTCATTCACCTTCTTAGTTAAATTTATTCCTAGGTATTTTATTCTTTTTTATGCAGTTGTAAATGGGGTTGCTTTCTTAATTTCTCTTTCTGATAGCTCATTATTAGTTATAGAAACACAACAAATTTTTGTATATTGATTTTGTATCTTGCACCTTTACTGAATTCATTTATTAGTTTAACATATTCTTGGCAGACTCTTTAGAGTTTTCTATGTATAATATCATCTACAATAGTGACAGTTTTACTTCTTTTTTGATTTGAATGCCTTTTATTTATTTTTCTTGCCTAATTGCTCTGCTTAGGACTTCCAATACAGTGTTGAATAAAAGTGGCAAGAGTGAGCATCCTTATCTTATTCCTGATCTTAGAGGAAAAGCTTCCAAGTTTTTACTGCTGACTATGATATTAGCTGTGGGCTTGTTGTATATGGCCTTTAGAGGATGTAAACATCCTCTAGCTTGTCACTATTTATGATCTACATGGAATGTATATTTAATTGTCCAACTCAACACCACTGCATACACTCTCTGACAAGTTTTTATCTGAATTGTATTTTTTCTTTTTGATTTATGATGTTATATAAGCAATTTAACTTGGTCAAATACCCCCAGGTATCCACTTTACTGAAAGCCATTGCTATTAGATTTAAGAATCCTTCAGTGTAGGGGAGAGTGAACTAAAAAATAAAAATAAAAATTTTTCTTTTTAAAATAATTTACATATATATAATTCATCACTTGTAAAGCATGTAGTTCTGCTAAGGAATAACTCAAAATATATTTATTAACACATGTAATACAATCCTCAACCTTATATTTTACTTGGAATTATTAAAATATTTTTCAAAATTATTACTGTGCTTATTGGAAATGTTTTATTGAAATTCTTAATATTTTCATCAATATCAAATAAGATTTTGATGTTGAACTACAGAATATAAAACTGTTGTGTGATACCCCAAACAAATTTGGAGATGATAGTGAAGTCCAGAAGGTACACTATGGCATGACTCAAGTGGCACAGAACATAAACTTAGGAAAGATGAAATTAATTCCAATACTATTGCTGTGTGTCTGGCTCAGGGCTTATCACCCCATTTGGTATTATTTACCACATTCCTTAGGTAAGAGTTTTGATGTGACATCTAAAATCTCTTTCAGTTGTAGTAATTTCATATATATACTCTATGTGATCATTTCTAAAATTAAAGTTCTGCAAGTCAGTCAGAGAACAAAAATTCCATACGATTTCCCTTATATATAGAATTCAAGAAATAAAATAAATGAGCAGAGGCAAAAGAAAGGGAGAGGGAGGCAGACCAAGAAAGACTCTTAACTATAGAGAACAAAGTGATGGTTACCAGAGGGGACGTGGGTGGGGGGATGTGTGATGGGGATTAAGGAGTGCACTTGTTGTGATGAGCACTGGGTGTTGTATGGAAGTGTTGAATCACTATATTGTACTCCTGAAATTAATGTTACACTGTATGTTAACTAACTGGAATTTAAATAGTTAAAAAAAATTCTGTACTAATTATACCTCATTTCAAATACAAATCTAAAGAAAAAAATATTTGAATTTGGGTACTTAGATTAGTTTTATGACACTTAAAATATTTTAAGATACATCATAGCAGTAGCTCTCATATGATATACAATTATAATATGCCATCAAGGTGATGAGGGAGCAGAAGCCTAGCTGAAGACAAAGCATAAGCTGACACCCTGCAACCTCCCCTCACCCCCACTCCTGGGTGGGACCTGTGTGACATTCTTCCAGGAATCTCCCAACTGTCTTAATGTTAATGCCTAGCTAGAGGGGAAAACAACCTTAACTTGATAATGGTAAGGCCTCCCTTATCTTGTGGGTATCTTGTAGGTCAGTCCTCTTTAGCATATGAAAGTTCTTTGGAAACCTCCCTTTCCTTACTTCCCCCAACTTCCAAGTATATAATCACCACTCCTCAAGATCCAGGTGCAGCAGCTCTTTCTGCCCACAGGTCCTTCCTCAAGCTTTAATAAAGGGCCATTTTGCACCAAATATGTCTCAAGAATTCTTTCTTGGTCATCGGCTCCAGACCTCACCCCACTGCACCTCACCTATATTCCAAAACCACATCAAAAGTATCATCAAGTGGGCGCCTGGGTGGCTCAGTTGGTTAAGCAACTGCCTTCGGCTCAGGTCATGATCCCTGAGTCCCGGGATCGAGTCCCGCATCGGGCTCCCTGCTCAGCAGGGAGTCTGTTTTTCCCTCTGACCCTCCCCCATCTCATGCTCTTTCTCTCATTCTCTCTCTCTCAAATAAATAAATAAAATCTTTAAAAAAAATTAAAAATTAAAAAAAATGAATAAATAGGGGCGCCTGGGTGGCTCAGTCGTTAAGCGTCTGCCTTCCGCTCAGGTCATGATCCCAGGGTCCTGGGATCGAGCCCCACATCGGGCTCCCTGCTCCACGGGAAGCCTGCTTCTCCCTCTCCCATTCCCCCTGCTTGTATTCCCTCTCTCACTGTGTCTCTCTCTGTCAAATAAATAAATAAAATCTTTAAAAAAAAAAAATGAATAAATAAAAAAAAGGTATCATCAAGCAAATTACGGCCAAATATCATAGGTCACCATATGGACTGTTTGATAAAGATGCTCTGAGATAATTCCTTTCATCAGTAATTTTTATGGAGTTCAGTTTTTCTCCAGTACGTACAACGAGTTACTACCTGAATGCAAAAGTCCTCTGAAGGTTGAACTAACATTTTATGTATGAAATAATAATTATTTAATTCAGACACAGTTCATTTGTTACAACTTTAGGAAGGATTTCTGCTAACTGCTAATTTCCACAGTGACTAGATGCTGTGCTCAGGTTGAGGAGGGGATCATTTAATGTTTCAACAACGGAAGCATTGTGTGAATAAAGTTGATGGTGTCTAATGTACCTTGAAATGTGCCCTAAAGTAGATTTCTAGTAGTAGAGCCAGGGACTTGAAAGAAAATAGATCTTAGTTTCAAGTAAATTAGAAATCCCATACACCTCAATTCATGAGTAAAAAACATATGTTGACTTTTAAGATGAATAATACACAGATACCCAGTGTGAAGCATCTTAATGTCCTCAGGTTGGTGGCATATTAATTATAGTGCTAGTGACACTCTCGATGAACAAGAACATCTCATGACATGTGATAACAGAAATGTAATAAAACTTTGAATTAGCTCAAAGTCCAAATGATATTGTTAGCTCTTCAGAAGTATTGAAAAAAAAGTTAAACTAATTTTTTAAAAATTCTAAAATTCTAAAATTAAGCTTGCCACAAAAGTGAGAAGCCTAGATCACAATGATCATAATAAACTAAGCATTTGAAAATTTTGCACCAAAGGCAATGATGGAAGTTTAACTTTTCAGAATATCCACCTTTAAGTGATTAGTTAATAGTGATGAAGGCATGTGCAATTGCCACCACTAAATCCTTTATAGCTAATTAAATCCTACTTCTAAGATATATCTAGAATCCCAGGACATCTTATCATGTCTACTTGTTCCTACTCTGATATAAGCTGCTATTCTTTCTCATGAAACTGCTTTCCTTTTTCATGTTAATTAATGGGATATATCCTAATGCATACCCTGCTCTTCCAGTTTTGTCCATATGCCTCCCACATACTAATTTCCATTCATCATAGATGCTAGAGTTATCTTTAAAAACATGTTAGATCCTGTCACTGTTTGAAACCCTGCATGTCCTTTATCCTGTTAAGAGAGAAAAGTCATGCCCAGCGTGGAGCCTTCTTAAGATTCTTTATACCCCTCCCCCGTTCCCTCACTGTCTCCCCCTCTTAAAAAAAAAAAAAAAAAAGGGAAAAGTTAAAATTTTTTTCTAGCTTCTATAAGATGACTTGATCTGACCTTGTTACCTCTCTGATTGCTTTTTCTCCTACTCTGCCCTGCTCACTCTGCTCCAGTTTATAGCTTATTTGCTATTCCCTACATGTACCAGGCAATATCTCAAACCAAGGTCTTTTTTCGACCTATTCCCTGTGCCCAGAACACTTTTTCCAGATTTCTGTATGGTTAACTCCTTAAAAAACTTCATGTTTTTCTTTGATGAGACTTACCCTTACTAACCTATTTTATACAGCAAACTGCTCACCTGTCACACAATTCCACCATTATCTTCTATTTTGTTAAACTTACCTCTTTTCCCATCTAACATACTATATGGTATACTTAGTTATTATGCACATTGTTTATTGTCTGCCTCTCTGTGCTAGAAAAGGGATAATTGCAATGGTATGCTGGTAAAATGGCTCTTAAAAAAAAAAAAAAAAAAAAAAAAAAGGCCTGATCTGAACTGTTTGCATGATTTTCATGGTGTAAATACTCCCACTGTGGATGATTGCAGTCAATGACTGGCTCACAAACATCTTAAATAATTAACAATCTGTTCTCATAAACTAGGACCTGCCAACTCTAGCCCACCGCTGGATATCTGTGGTTTTTGTCCACAGATATATCCCAAGTGATTACTGCGAGAATCACATCAAGTGGAAGATTTACTTATAAGTTTATAAAGCAGTTTAGCACATTATATTCATTTTTGTCTGTATCTTAAAATTAAGTCTAATATAAACCAGAAATAAATCAGTAATTTCTGTCCATTTATATCAGATTGAATATATTCATCACTAATTAAATATTTTAATAAGAATAGAAAAGCAATAGTGAAAATTATTTTAGTTCTTAAATTGTTAAATACTTGCACATTTCTTAATTTTATAAATGATCAACATTGTATGTATACATTATAGTTTCCATACGGGAAGCATCTACAGCTATGCTTTATAAGCTACTGCTTTACTTTACAAACTTCAGTAAAGATAAAGCTTTATTTTCAAATTATTACTCATTAATATTACTTCAATTTTCTTTATTTTTTAAATTTTTTAAATTTTATTTTATTTTTCTTTAAGTAGGCTCCACGCCCAGCATGGAGCCCATTGCAGGGCTTGAACTCACAACCTTGAGATCAAGACCTGAGCTGAGACCAAGAGATAGATGCTTAACTGACTGAGTCACTCAAGTGCCCCCATTTTTCTTCTGTAGATATAATAATAAATAGTTACTATTATGCATATCTGTCATAATTTTCAAAGCAATGATTAAATCTCATTTCACTTTCTCGGTCTACATGGTGAAATTAGCTTTTGTTACTGTTTCTTACTGTGGGATTTGGTTTCTTGAAATAACTAGTTTTTTACACAAATTAGAAGTAGGCAAAATTTATAGATAGATATAAATAGATATAAATATATTGATATATAAAATTAAGATAAATGGGATGTCTATTATTATTTAAAATAATTAACTAATATTTTCTCTGAGAAAGAAAATGCCACAATGATGAATGACAAGGTTAGAAACAAAAATCCAATATTTGAGAGAAAATGAATGTATTTCACATTCACTATTTTTATAATTTTAGGAGTCCTATAATTTTTAACTAACTTAAGAATTAAATTGGCAAGGAAAAGAAAGAATTAAATTGGCAAGGAATCAAAAGATACTAATAACTTCATTAATCCAAAATATAAAAAATTATAATATAATATAATAGGAAACTTAGCTTACCTACCCAATATTTAAAACTGGAGCTTACCCCGGGCACCTGGACAGCTCAGTTGGTTAAGTATCTGGCTCTTGATCTCAGCTCAGGTCTTGATCTCAGGGTCATGAGTTCAAGCGCCATTCATTAAAAAACAAACAAACAAAAACTGGAGCTTACCTGATACAAAGATGGGTTTTTAGGGGGGAAAAAACAAATAATCACAGCCAGTTTCTCAAAACTGTTGTGAACAGATCAGAGAGTGATCCCTTTCTCCCAACCACAGAAAAACAATGGGACAGTTTGGTTGCTTCCAAGTTTTATTATAAATAAAGCTGCTATAAACTTATCCTGTGCAAGTTTTTTGTGGCCATAAGTTTTTAACTCCTTTAGATATATATACACCAAGAAGCACAATTGCTGGGTTGTATGATTAACAGTGTGTTTAGTTCTATAAGAAACTACCAAACTGTTTTCCATTTGCTGTTCCCACCAGCAATGAATTTGAATTCCTGTTGTTCCACATCCTAGTCAGCATTTGGTGTTGTCTGTATTCTGGATTTTGGCCATTAAAATAGATGTGTAGTGGTATCTCATTGTGTTGTGTTTTTTTTTTTTGTCTCTGTCAGACTTTATTTTTTTATTTAAATTCAATTAGCCAACATATAGTACATCAGTAGTTTTTGACGTAGTGTTCAATGATTCATTAGTTGCGTATAACACCCAGTGCTTATTACATCAAGTGTCTCCTTAATGCCCATCACCCAGTTACCCCATCCCACACCCCCTCCCTTTCTGCAACCCTCAGTTGTTTCCCAGAGTCAAGAGTCTCTCATGGTTTGTCTTCCTCTCATTTCTTCCCATTCAGTTTTCCCTCCCTTCCCCTATGATCCTCTGAGCTATTCCTTATATTCCACATATGAGTGAAACCATATGATAATTGTCTTTCACTTAGCATAATACCCTCCAGTTCCATCCATGTCGATGCAAATGGTGGGTATCCATTCTCTCTGATGGCTGAGTAATATTCCGCTGTATATATGAACCATATCTTAATTTACATTTCCCTGATGACATGTGTCATGAATCATTTTTTCTCATACATGTTCCCCTTTATTTATGACATTTTTCCACTTACATTAATTTTAAGTGGAAACCAATTGATTTAATAATTATATTTTAATTACAATTAAATGAACACATTTAATAAGAATTAAAAACTCATGTTCTCACCATCCAGATTGATAACAGAATTCTGCAGTCTCTAACATCCTTTGTACTTTTAGCAATTGTGGTGTTTTCTCTCAACACACCTATCCTTTTTGTCCTTCTAGCCATCCACAAAACCACAAACCATGTTGTATTTGTCATCGAATTGGGTTTTCTTGGCTTTACATCATATTTATTTATTGTTAAAATACATATTTTCACGTATTGACTATATTTAAACATTTTGTAAATGGCAACTTACTGCTTTTTATTTTTTCTACTCAATTTTAATTTTCTTGGAATTCATCTATGTGGACATATGTAGTTACAGTTCATTAGTTTTTTTATTATTATATGCAATTTGATTGTATGAACAAAACACCATTTCTTTATTCATTAACCTATTGTTGAATATTTACCAACCCCAGCCCAAAGGATTTTGCTACTAAAACATTGTAATTAAGAGTTTTTACAGATGCAATAATCTCTTGGGAAATGCTTTACAAGATTGATACTGTGGCTAATGTGTCGATTACTAAATCAATTTAATGGTCTTAAACATCACTTAAAACAGTAAAATGGAACAGAGGAAATAAAACATAATAAGACAGAAGCTACAAGAATGAAATGTCAGTAGTAAGGTTTACTCACTTATTGAACTTTGTTTTAGCTGTGTCTGTGTGTGTGACCTGGAAAATACATTTCTTTCTTTGAGTCAGTAGTCAAACACTCTGAGTTATCACTGCTCTAATGTATAGATCTAGGAGTGAATTGCCTTGGTCATAGAGTCAGAATTTTTTCGACTATACTACATTTTTTATTATATGTATTTATCAACTCACTAAAAATATATACAAATTCTGATTAATTCATAGTTTCTCCAATACTTAATATTGGTGAATTTTTATTGCCACACTAATAGGTTTAAATATTATTTTATTGTATTTTCAGTTTGTATTACCTCCTTACTAAGAAAGTTGGGCCTATATTTGCATGCTTATTACCAATTTCCCCTCTTGTGAAATGCACTTACATGTATTTACAAAAAACATATTCAACTGGTTTTCTTTGTTTCTATGTTATTTTTTCTATCTTTTTTTTTTTAATTTTTAGACATTCTTTAAATACTTAGACACCCTTAGGTAGCTTAGGTAGTTTTACTATATTATATATGCTGTAAATATCTACTCCGAAGTTTAGATTTTTCACTTTCTTCTTAATGCCATGTGATGGACATATATAACTAATTAAATATAGTTGAATTTTTAACAATCTCCCCTTATGGTCAGTGCATTTTTCATATTGTTATATATATATCCATAAACATATCTGTATATTCTAAATAGTTTAACTTTTTTTCCCTTTACATTTATTCTTCAATGCACTCTGGATTAATTTTTCTACATGGTTCAGTTTAAGCCTCATGTCTTACTATTTTTTCCAAAAACTTCAAAAATCATTAAATAAAGAATTTGTCTTTCCCCAGGTTGCAAGTCAAGCTCTTCCAGTAATTATTTTCTATATGTGGATCTCTTTAATAGTTAAAATATGTTCCTGCTTTTAATCATTTGCCATATCATCTCTTTTCCCTTGCCCACTCTCTTAATTATTGTAGTGATATATCAAGTACTAATATCTGGTACTGGTACTTAACCTGATGATTTTTTTTAAAGTTCCATTTAGTTTTATTTTGTTTTTGTTATTCATTTCTTTGTTAATTTCCTGTACCCAAATTACATGGCTCCTATGATATCAATTTATATCAAGTATTTTCTTTTGCTTCAGTCAAATGTGTGGGATATTTCCAATATTTTGGTCTTTATCTGACACAACAGAAAGAATAGTTATCCTAAAATAGTTTCCTCAATATTCTTAGAAATTCAATGGTATTGTTATAGAATTGTATGGTAACAGATGGTAGCTACACTTGTGGTGAGCATTGCATAATCTATAGAGATGTTGAATCACTATGTTGTACACCTGAGACTAATGTAACATTGTGTGTTAACTATACTAAAAAAATCCTATAACTTCTGGATAAAGAAAAAGAAAACTTTCTTTAAATGCTAACTTGTTATATTCTGAGCACTTAATCTAAATAAGTTAATTAATTTTTGTGAATTTAATTTGCTCATACAAGTTAGATTAATATAGATTACAATGCCATTTGGTTGTTTGGTATTTAAAATTAGCTAATACATGCCTGATGCCCAGTCTACTCTACTAGCAGCATTGGTCATGATTCTGGTTGACAACTTCATTGTCTACATTCAGTTTCATCCAGCTCCAAGTTTTCTTAGCTTTTGTGAAGATTGTTTTTTAATTTTAATTTTTAAGATTTTTTTTTAAATTTAAATTGTAGGTAGTTAACATACCGTGCAATATTGGTTTCTGGAGTAGAATTCAGTGATTCATTACTTTGATACAACACCCAGTGCTCATCATAACAAGTACCCTCCTTTATACCCAACACCCATCTAGCCCATCCCCCACCCACTTCTCTCCATCAACCCTCAGTTTGTTCTCTATCATTAAGAGTCTCTTATGGCTTGTTTCCCTATGTTCTTTTCTTCTTTTCCCTTTTCCCATATGTTCATCTGTTTTCTTTCTTAAATTCCACATATGGGTGAAATCATAAGGTATTTGTCTTTCTCTGACTGACTTACTTCACTTAGCATAATACTCTCTAGCTCCATCCAAGTCATTGAAAATGGCAAGATTTCATTCTTTGTGATGGCTGAGTAACATTCCATTGTATATATATGCCACATCTTCTTCATCCATTCATCAGTTGATGGACATTGTGAAGATATAAGACAGGAAGCAGCACAGCATGTATAGCAACAGCATGAACAGAACAGGAACGTCTCATAACTCCCAAGTACAAATTCTCATGACTCAGTTATTCTGTATTGCCTGTAGGGTCACTGCATATGACACTGAGTTGTGAAACAACTTCAAATCAGAAAAGCAGTCATCACTGGAGTCATCACTTCAACTTTTCTCTCAGGAGTATGAAACTAGCCAGACATGCAACCCCATAGAGTATGTACTAGTTCCCATTCTCCAGTACAACTATAACTCAGTAATACCAACTAGTCATTACCTGATTATCTGGGAGATATAGGTGTTTGGTCTGATGTATAAATCTTGGCCAGATTATCAACCATGTTGGATCTAGCATAGGTAAATTCTTAATTTCTTGAGTTATTGTTTCAAAGAGAATGTAGAGTATCAATTTCTTAGACATCATCTCTTTGACTGAAGGATAGGGCACAGAGCCAGTTGTTAATCATTTTCCTTCCACATTCAACTGCTAGCTGAGTGTTTACATGCAGAAATCTTAATAATGTTATCATTAATAATATAATTTAGTAGTTTTGTATATTTTCTGTTTGAAATATAAAGTGTGAAATAAAAGCAATATGATATTTTATCATAAAGCAATGGAGAAATTGTATTCCTAGCAGTATGGTGGAAAAGATCTGAAGACAATTCTAATATAAATAGCTCCTGGATAAATTGAGATAAACAGTATTTTATTGCATTGCTAAGTTCACAATAAAGGAGAGATCAAGGGTCCTCATAAAGGAAGAAAGGAAGGAAACGGGGAAAGGAAGGAGGAAACAAAAAAAAAAAGGCAAGAAAGAAGAAGGGGGAAAAGAAAGAGAGGGAAGAAATAGTGAGTGACACCAAGAATAATGGAATTCTTGCAACAAATGTTTTCAGTTCTGTGGCATCAGGAGACTGACCCTTTGAAAACATCACAAGTGAGAGAAACTAAATTTGAGTTTTCTATATTAAGACTAGAACTGTGAAGGGAACTAGATTTGTCTCAGCTCATTAGCACAGTGTGGTTCCTACTTAAATGATATTTTAAATCCTTCCTATTTGGGGTTAAGATTTCTCAGTTTAGACCCTCAGAATACACACAGGTTAAATTCAACAAAATAAAACAAGAAAAAAAGCCACCATGAGTAAGAGTCAGAAAAAAATACAGAAGATATTTAGATCACCAAGGATTTTAGATATCTGAAATTTTAATTTATAATATTAAATGAGTATGTTTAACATGTTTAAAGAAATAAAAGAAGAAATATAAGTAATGGAGTAACAATATGTCATTAAAAATAAGAAGGATGATTTGAACCCCAGCATAAAACATTTAGAAATGGATGCTATAATCATGGAAAACAAAGATTAACTGATGCGATTAAAATAAGACTGTAAATACCTGATAATACCATGCAGATATCTGCAATGCACCACAGAGAGATAAAGAGATTAAAAATATTAAGGTGAGATCGAAAGACATGGAAGAGAGATGAGAAGATCTAATTACATCAAAGAAATGAAAATCAAAATCCAAAACTTTTGTAAGAATAGAGGATATCTTTATGTCTATGGAATTAGAGATTTTCTTAAAAAGATACAAAAAAGCTAACTTGTAAAAATTTCTTTTATTCAAAGGACATAAAAAAAGGAAGTGAAAAGACAAACTATAAAATGGGAGAAATTATTTGAAATAAACTCATTTTCAATGAGATTATATCCTGAGAGTATAAGAAACTCCAACAAATTCATATGTAATAGAAAAATAATTTATTGGAGAATTTGACAAAATCATGTTAACAAATAGCTCACAAAAAATAAAATAAGAAGTAACAATAGACTGGGTGCCTGGGTGGCTCAGTCTGTTCAGCAGCTGCCTTTGGCTCAGGTCATGATTGCAGGATCCCAAGAGTGAGCCCCACACCAGCCTCCCTGCTCAGTAGGAAGTCTGCTTCTCCCTCTCCCTCTGCTGCTCCCCCTGCTTGTCCTCTCTCACTCAGGCTCTCACTCTCTCTCTCAAATAAGTAAATAAATCTTAGAAAAAAAAAGAAGTAACAATAGACAAAGTATTCAACCTCATCAATAATTAAGGAAGTGTAAACTAAGACTATAATGGGATACCAGTTTAAATCCATTAGATTGGCAATAACTGGTAAGACATCAATGTCACGACTAGGCAAATATATGAGAGATGAATACTTCTGGTATACTTGTATTGGAATCAATTCTGAAAACAATATAGTATCACTGCTTAAAATTGAAAATGCTGGTTTCCCCACTTAGTAATTTAATTTCAGTATATACCCTAGGGAAATTTATAGACATGGATCAGGAGACATTTTAAGAATGTACCTGGCCATCTTGCTTATACTACCAAACAACAACAACAAAAAAGGAAAAATAAAATGGAAACAGCTCAAGGTTTATCAACACAGAAAGTGGATTAGAAATAAAATGAGTATCCTCATTCAAGGGGGATTTTACAAAATTAAATATTAGAGATCCACATCTACATAAAACCTCATAGACAAATAATAGACATTTAATGTTGATAAAAAAGCTAGTCACATAGGACAATTTAGACTTAGATATCAATTTCTAAGTCTCAAAAAATAAAAGAAAAACTACATTTTGTTTTGGATTCACACATACATTGTTTATCATTGAGGTGCAGACAGAAGCACAGAAACATCTCTGTAGGAGGTAGAGAAAGATTAATATGGGAAATTAAAAGTTTACAGAATCCCTTGAAGGCGGGGGAAGCAAAGGGCAGGGAGAATTGCATTGACTTCAGAATATCAGGAGGCTGCAGAAATCTCAGGAAAATACTTAGCAATCTCATTGGCTGGTAGCCATATCAAATAGATGATTTATATTAAAATACATATATGCAGTTAAAAATCCTCCTCTTTGGAGATTGATGGGGTTTCCTTCTGTCTTCTAAATATTACATGCTTCTCAATATCAAAGTCTAACCCAAAATGCTGTTGACAGTTGTGTCAAGAAACATAGATCTAGGTTTCTTTCTGATGAGACAGGTAACATAGGGGAAGATACAGTTGATGCTGTATTGTAAAAAGATAATCTGGCACAGTGGCAAATGTATGTTCTTTTTAGTTAAAGCAGTGATAGATACAAAATTCAGGATATTTGTTATGTCTGTGTAACAGAGGGATAGGGAATTGGGGGAATTCACATATGCAGTCATAGGCATTGGTCAAGCTCCAGGACTTGAGTCCAGGGGTGGAAGTTTACCTATATCTATGCTTCAGAACTTTCATCTTCAACCTGTATCCACTTTAACAAATAAAATGTTCATTATAAAATTTGAAAGATCGGAAGAATATTTTATTTAAATACTCAAAATCCAAGCTATGTATCACAAGTACATGGATTTAATTTACTTCAGTGAAAATGTTTATAAGTTGCATCAGCACATCTTTTAACAACATAAATGTTTTGATATACTATATATGAGTATATTAAGTAAGTACTATTTAAAAAATAACCTATTCTAATTCAGAGTTGCCCAAACAAATCACATTTGTTTTTACTCTGTTAAAATATATGAATAATTCTATTTTCCTTATCTGACTTAGTTTTTTTGAGGGGAAGAGAAACTGATTGTTCCTAGAAATAAAGATTGTTCTTAGAAAAATCCCAGAAAATAGCAGTTAGAAAATTTACTACACAGATTCAGGCATTAATCAAATTTCTAACGATAATATTATTTGTTAATAGTACAAATATCAAGTTTTCTTCTAGCCTATGTAAGATACCTCTTTTCTCCCTTCAAACCAGGAGCCATAGAACATAGTTTTGCCACATTGCTATTCCAAAATTGCCTAGGAATTAAAAAAAAAAAAATGTATTTCCCTAAACCAGACAAAACTTCTATTTTATAAAATAATGTTAAAGAATATATAAAAGGACACCTAAAGGACTAAAGTGAGGCTTATTATAAAACCAATCAAAGCAAAGGGGAACCCTCCTACACTGTTGGTGGGAATGCAAGCTGGTGCAGCCACTCTGGAAAACAGTATGGAGGTTCCTCAAAAAGTTGAAAATAGAGCTACCATATGATCCAGCAATTGCACTACTGGGTATTTACCCCAAAGATACAAAAGTAGGGACCCGAAAGGCTACGTGCACCCCGATGTTTATAGCAGCAATGTCCACAATAGCCAAACTGTGGAAAGAGCCAAGATGTCCATCAACAGATGAATGGATAAAGAAGATGTGGTATATATATACAATGGAATATTATGCAGCCATCAAAAGGAATGAGATCTTGCCATTTGCAACGACGTGGATGGAACTGGAGGGTATTATGCTGAGCGAAATAAGTCAAACAGAGAAAGACATGTATCATATGACCTCACTGATATGAGGAATTCTTAATCTCAGGAAACAAACTGAGGGTTGCTGGAGTGGGGGGTGGGGTGGGAGGGATGGGGTGACTGGGTGATGGACACTGGGGAGGGTATGTGTTCTGGTAAGCGCTGTGAATTGTGCAAGACTGTTGAATCTCAGATCTGTACCTCTGAAACAAATAATGCAATATATGTTAAGAAAGAAAAAAAGAAGAAGAAGAATGTAGCAGGAGGGGAAGAATGAAGGGGGGGAAATCGGAGGGGGAGAAGAACCATGAGAGACGATGGACTCTGAAAAACAAACTGAGGGTTCTAGAGGGGAGGGGGTTGGGAGGATGGGTTAGCCTGGTGATGGGTATTGAGGAGGGCACGTTCTGCATGGAGCACTGGGTGTTATGCACAAACAATGAATCATGGAACACTATATCTAAAACTAATGATGTAATGTATGGGGATTAACATAACAATAAAAAAATTAAAAAAAAAAAAAAGAAAAAAAACCAATCAAAGCAAAATAATAATTATAGTAAGTAATTATCTTAATAAACAACTTCTAATTTTAAAAATAATTATTTTAATAACCCAAGGGGTTATTAAATAAATTTAATAAGGGGGAAATAAAATAGGGGGAAATAAAAACCAAATGTGAGATCATTTTAAGATAATCAGACATTGATAGACAAATTGTCATTGTTTCTAAATGGAAAGAAACTTTATTTCAAACTCACAAAAGTAGTCCTGGTTCTCTCTGCTTTTATATCAGGTAAACTAGTAGTATATATACGTACATATATGAGCTATTTATTAACGTATTTCAGTGGGAGCTTTCAAGAAGTCCTTATTATATCTCTTATGTCTAGGACACAGTGTTACGTAACAAAGGCCTTCATTATTTTAAAAAATATATTTAATATATACTTTTTCATTAAAATGGCATCTGGAAAAAAAGGATTTTCACTAGACAAGAAAAAATATTCTAAGTTCAATTCATACATTTTAAAAGATAAAAGATACATACCGAATATATGTATATATACTGAATATATGAATATACATGTATACACACATATACATAGTTTACTTACCTGAAAAAGGTAATACACCATTTGTCTTTTGAAAAAGAACAAATTCTATGGTGGAAAAGAAAAAAAGAATATATGAATTGGTATAACACCAGCTACTGCACAGCTGTTCTCTGTTCCTTTCTCACGCTGAGTCCTTTTGATTCGCCGAACAAATAGCCAGTTGTTGGTGGAGTGAGTAGAGCTATTCAGCTGTACAAGCTACTCCCACCTGCTGCAACTAATTAAGTGTGATTATAAGGTAGTGAAGAGGTGGCAACATTATCATAACCACCTGAAATTCTCGTTTGAGAGAGTGCCCAGAATCCCAGGGCATTCAACCAACAAAGACAAATTATTCAACTCCTGCGGAAGGTCTCCGAAGTCATTTATTTAGACCAGTGGTTTTTTGGCTGCTTATAACATTGGGTAAACTAGTGAATCAATATACTTAATCTGATATCAGATAATTCAAATCAGCATGGAAGTCAAATCAACTGCTATAATCCAGCCGATTAGATTTCATTTCTTTCCATAAAAGGATTTCATTTATCCAGAAAGATAGAACATACGCTATTTAAAGTAGAAATTAGTCTCCCAAAATGATCTGCATTATAAGGTTTATCCAAAATTTTTGCTGTCTCACAAAGCAGTTGTAAATGAGTAAGGGTATTGATAAGCCCTAGTTGGTACAAAGAAGGTTGTTAATCCCTCTATATGTAAAGCAGGGTACACTGAAACCAATGCAATCAATTACTTTATCAACATTACCTGATGTGACTTATTGTCACTGAAGGTAGCGTCCGCAGAGAAATATAAAATGGAAATACTCCAGAAATGACAATTAGGCTTGCAGTCTTCCAATCAATTCTCTCTCCCTCTGTTTGTGGAACTGTCATTAATACTTGTAATGTCTGAGTGTGGGATTGCCAATGCAACATTAAAGAATATAAATGTATAAAAATATAAGGGTATTAAGGAAATTATTTTTATAAATTTAGGCAAAAAGTGGGAGCAAAGAGTTCTTTTAAATCTAAATTGTGGGCTATTATATTGAGAAGGCTATAGTCCTTTTTAAACAAATCACTTGGCAGTTTTATATCAATTCTAGATTCAAGTCCTTTATGAGATATATGACCTGCAAATATTTTTTTCATTCTGTTGTCTTTTCATTATTTCTACAGTGTCTTTTACTTAAAAAAATATATATATATCATTTTTTTTAGGGGGGGAGAGCGGCAGAAGGAGAGGGAGAGAGAGAATCTTAAAGCAGGCTGCACGCCCAGCACCGCGGAGCCTGATGTGGGCTTGATGGCACAACCCTGAGATCATGACTTGACAAAATCCAGAGTTGAAGGTTTAACCGACTGAGCCACCTAGGCGCCCCTTTTTACAGTGTCTTTTAAAGAGTAGAAAGTTTTAATCTTCATAAAGACTAAATTGTTCTTTTAAGTATCAGATCTTATGAATCATATCTAAAAAAACATTTTCCAAACCCAAGGTGATAGATTACTCCTATAAATATTATAGTTTTAAGTTTTACATTTAGATTTGTGATCTAAGTTAAATTTGTATATGGTATGAAGTATGTATCAAAGTTTTTTGGGCTTTTTTTGCAAATGGATATCTGATCATTCCAGTACAATTTCTTGAAAAAAACTATACTTTCCTCACTTACGTTGCATTGCATGTTTGTCACAAATCAGTCATTTATATACTTTTGGGTATATTTCTGGATTCTATTCTGTTCAATCATCAATTTATCTGTCTTTATGACAATTCCATAATAAAATGATTACTGTAGCTTTATAATAGTCTTAAAACAAGATAGTGTCAAGTCCTCCAATTTTATTCTTTATCAAAGTTTTGGCTCATGTAGCTTCTCTAGAAGAAATCTAGAATTAGTTTTACAATTTTTACAAAATTGTGTAGATATTTGAATTGGGATTCTGTTGAATCTATGGATCAGTTGGGAGAGAATTGGTATGTAAACTATATGTAGTCCTCTGATCCATGAACATGATATAGCTCATTAATTCAGATCTTTAATTTCTCATAGCAACACTTATTTTTAGTATAAAGTAATTGTACATCTTTGTCATATTTATTACTGTCTTATTTTTCAATATTATTGCAATAGGTATTGTTTTATTAATTTCAATTTCTTGTTTTTTATAAGTAAAAAGATTAACCTTTTATCCCACACATTTTTAAAGTCACTAGTTAGTTCTGGTAGTTTGTTTTTGTTTTTTGCATATCTCATTAGATTTTCTACATAAAATATATTTGAATAAGACATGTTTAGTACTTTTTCCCAAACTGAATGACTTTTATTTTTTCTTATTACAGTAGAAACAGCTTTCACTATCACTTTGAATATACATGTTCCTCTTGTTCCTGATCTTAGGTGGAAATCAACCAGGCTTTCATCATTAAGTGATGTTAACTGTCGCTTTATCATACATGACAAACTTCCATTTTAGTCTTAATTTGCTGAGAGTTTTCATCAAGAATCATTGCTAGAGTCTATAAAATGTTTTTCTGCATCTATTGAGAGGATTAAGTATTTTTTTCTCTTTTTTAGGTTGTTAATGATAAATTACATTGGCTTATTCTTTTTTTAATTTTATTTTATTATGTTATGTTAATCACCATACATTACACCATTAGTTTTTGATGTAGTGTTCCATGATTCATTGTTTGCATATAACACCCAGTGCTCCATTCAATACGTGCCCTTTTTAAAGATTTCATTTATTTATTTGACAGAGAGAGACACAGCGAGAGAGGGAACACAAGCAGGGGGAGTGGGAGAAGGAGAAGCAGGCTTCCCACTGAGCAGGCAGCCCGATGTGGGGCTCGATCCCAGGACCCTGGGATCATGACCTGAGCCGAAGGCAGACGCGTAACGACTGAGCCACCCAGGCGCCCCAATACGTGCCCTTTTTAATACCCATCACCAGGCTAACCCAGCCCCCCACCGCCCTCCCCTCTAGAACCCTCAGTTTGTTTCTCAGAGTCCATAGTCTCTCATGGTTCGTCTCCCCCTCCAATTTCCCCCTCTTCATTTTTTCCTTCCTCCTAAGTTTTTTTTTTTTTTTTAACATATAATGTATTATTTGTTTCAGAGGTACAGGTCTGTGATTCATCAGTCTTACACAATTGACAGCACTCACCATAGCACATACCCTCCCCAATGTCCATTGTCCAGCCACCACATCCCTCCCACCCTCCACCACTCCAGCAACCTTCAGTTTGTTTCCTAAGATTATGAATTCCTCATATCAGCGAGATCATATGATACATGTCTTTCTCTGATTGACTTATTTCACTTAGCATAATACCCTCTAGTTCTATCCACATCATTGTAAATGGCAAGATTTCGGGTTTTTTGATGGCTGCATAATATTCCATTGTATGCATATACCACATCTTCTTTATCCATTCATCTGTTGATGGACATCTTGGCTCTTTCCATAGTTTGGCTATTGTGGACATTGCTGCTATAAACATTGGGGTGCATGTACCCCTTCAGATCACTACGTTTGTATCTTTGGGGTAAATACCCAGTAGTGCCATTGCTGGGTCTTAGGGTAGCTCTATTTTCAACTTTTTGAGGAACCTCCATACCGTTTTCCAGAGTGGCTTCCCCAGCTTGCATTCCCACCAACAGTGTAGGAAGGTTCCCCTTTCTCCGCATCCTCGCCAACATCTGTCATTTCCTGACTTGTTAATTTTAGCCATTCTGACTGGTGTGAGGAGGTATCTCATTGAGGTTTTGATTTGGATTTCCCTGATGCCAAGCGATGTTGAGCACTTTTTCATGTGTCTGTTGGCCATTTGGATGTCTTCTTTGGAAAAATGTCTGTTCATGTCTTCTGCCCATTTCTTGATTGGATCATGTGTTCTTTGGGTGTTGAGTTTGATAAGTTCTTTACAGATTTTGGATACTAGCCCTTTATCTGATATGTCATTTGCAAATGTCTTCTGCCATTCTGTCAGTTGTCTTTTGGTTTTGTTGACAGTTTCCTTTGCTGTGCAAAAGCTTTTTATGTTGATGAAGTCCTAGTATTTCATTTTTGCCCTTGCTTCCCTTGCCTTTGGCAATGTTTCTAGGAAGAAGTTGCTGCGGCTGAGGTCGAAGAGGTTGCTGCCTGTGTTCTCCTCTAGGATTTTGATGGACTCCTGTCTCACATTTAGGTCTTTCATCCATTTTGAGTCTATTTTTGTGTGTGGTGTAAGGAAATGGTCCAGTTTCATTCTTCTGCATGTGGCTGTCCAATTTTCCCAACACCATTTGTTGAAGAGACTGTCTTTTTTCCACTGGACATTCTTTCCTGCTTAAGCACTTCTTTTAAAGACTTAATTTATTTGTGAGAGAGAGAACACAAGAGAGAGAGTGAGTGAGCATGAGTGGGGTGGGGAGGAGGGCAGAAGGAGAGGGAGAAGCAGGCTCCCCACTGAGCAGGGAGCCCAACGTGGGGCTAATCTCAGGACCCTGGGATCATGACCTGAGCCCAAGGCAGATGCTTAACTGAGTGAGCCACCCAGGCACCCATATAAAATCATTTTTAAAAGTTGTTTGGTGAGGGGCACCTGGGTGGCTCAGCGGTTGGGCGTCTGCCTTCGGCTCAGGTCACGATCCCAGGGTCCTGGGATCGAGCCCCGCATCAGGCCCCCTGCTCAACCAGGAGCCTGCTTCTCCCTCTCCTGCTCCCCCTGCTTGTATTCCCTCTCTAGCTGTCTCTCTCTCTGTGTCAAATAAATAAAATCTTTAAAAAAAAAATAAAATAAAAAAATAAAAAAAAAATAAAAGTTGTTTGGTGATATACACTAATGTTGAGCATATACATAATATGTGATTCAGCAATTTCAAACTCATACCCAACAGAATTGTATAAATCTGTCAAAAGACATATACAAGAAAGTTAATGTCATCATCTTTTGGCAATGGCCAAAACAATAGAAACAAGAATATATTAATCAATTGAGATAAAGTCAATACACAGCAATAAAAATAAGTGAACCACTGTACCTACAATATTATGTATGAATCTCAAAGACATCAATTAAAGGAGATTAGATATAAAATACACATATGTGGGGCGCCTGGGTGGCTCAGTCGTTAAGCGTCTGCCTTCGGCTCAGGTCATGATCCCAGGGTCCTGAGATCGAGCCCCACATCGGGCTCCCTGCTCCGTGGGAAGCCTGCTTCTCCCTCTCCCACTCCCCCTGCTTGTGTTCCCTCTCTCGCTGTGTATCTCTCTGTCAAATAAATAAATAAAATCTTAAAAAAAATAAAATAAAATAAAATAAAATAAAATACACATATGATTTCTTGTATATAAACATTTTTTTAACTCTAAGTTATATTATTCAAGTAGTATGTTTTCTTTTCTTTTCAGTTTTCAATGCAATGCTATTGCATAACAGGGTAGTGTATCTGTGGGAAGGAGGGAAAGGATAATGACCGGAAGGAGGAGGAGGGGTGCCTCTGGCTGTTGGTTACATTAAACTTTTCTTTGTTTCCTATATTGTGCTTTGCAGTAAAAACAAAAGAGATTTTTCTTTTCTGATGTACAGTCATATAATCTGAAAGAAAACTATTTTTCAGAATGGTTATTAAATACTGAGTAGTTACAATATAAAATTAGTTCTGAGTGAGAGAATTTATTTCAGTGAGAATCAGTAAACTATGATTTATAACACAGTTCCCTAATTTTCAAGGTAGATCTAAAATTCTTGTTGGCTCTGCTAAAAGATAAGAGCATTTTCAGGGAAAAACTGATGAAAGAAAATCAGAGATACACTTGACCTCCATTATATTTTATTTTACTTACAGTCTACCTAAAAAAAATGTTGCTCTCAAAAAAAAAAAAAAATACAAAAAACTGCAAAATACCAAGCCTGAGCTTTTTAATTGGAGCCCAAATTTGGCAAAATAAGTGATGAGATAGAAAAATCAATGATGAACACAAACATGCTTAGAGCAAAATATTTTTTATAAGCTAATTTAGAGGTAAGGACTGAAAGCTTATGCTAAATCATATTTTAAAAATTACAATTTATTTTATGGAGAATTCCACAAACTTACACTATTAAGAAGGACAGAAGGAAATGTTTTCTGCATAACATGTTAATTTATGGTTAACTGGTATCATATTCTATACTATATTTAGTAGGATGTATAATACGTACCACCAGAAACATAAAAATATTACAGAAATGAATTTTTAAAAGCAAATACATAGTCAGCTACATGGGCCCACAAATAACTTTATAGAAAGATAATCATACCATAATGACTCTACTTTTAATAATTCTTCTTATCACTATAGGACATCCTACAATCCTTGTATGACTTACTTATTATTGGATTAAAATAACTAACTTAATGTACAAGATGTCATCTTTCACCGATACTTATATAAAAATGGAAATCTATGTAGGTGACCATCACATACTTAATGATTGTATAAATGTTATGCTGTTTGATACCATATAATGATATAGGAACAAAAATGAGGTGAAGGTGTATCATATAATTTTGAAATTTAAATAATTTTAACTAGAATTTAAATTCTTCATGCAAGAAAGAGAAACAGACATTTGTAGAATTATTTCTCATTAGCTCTTTGTTGATAGTATTCGATGTGACATGTTTTTTGTACCTCAGAAATCTCATACAGTTCAAGTGTCCTTGAACATACCAATAGCAAGAACATACCTATTAAAATAAATAAATGAATAAATTTCAAGTGCCACTTAACCATATATATATAAATTTTTTTTTTTTTGGTCAAAAGCAATTTATAAAACAAAACCCATTAAAACAAAACAATGTGTTCTGATTTTCAATGTACATTGTAATGCCATTTGATTTATAGTTTTCAGAAAGAAGTGAATGCCTTAAGACAAAGTTTTGCCAGTTAAGAAATGCTTATGCTACACTTGTACTTTGCAAAGCATAGAGTTTTAATTACTTAGCATGGATTTGAAGTGGGTCAACTGAAAAATGTAGTCATTTGATGGTGATTATAAAATTTCCTTGTGAATTTCTGAAAATTATTTGTCTTTAAGGTAATCAATGGTGGATCTAAAACTTCAGAAAGGTCTCTAAGGGATAGAAAATAATGTCTATATCCTATCAATAAGAAGCCTGCACTTATGAGGAAAACACGATATGTTGCAATGAAACAAGTAGGAATACGGTATGTCTGAATGTCATCATGTAAAGTCATTTGGAGAAATTAGCAAGGAACTGGTTCAGAGTACAGACAATTGAAAGAGACGGTGGGGGGGGGGGTGGCCTATCCAGCAATGCCAGGTAAAATAGAAAGAATGCCATTGTTGAGTTAATTTTTTACTCTTTTCAGATTAGTTCATACTATTCTGAGTTATCCTAGTTCACTCAAGTTTTCTAATTATGTTCACAGGAGGAAAGAAGCTAAAATGCTAATTTATGATGGTGTGACACTTTTTCGAAAGTCTAACAGGTTATAGTGTACAGAAAATTAAAACGAAATTTCCTTTGCCCTGTGTTAAGATTCTTGTTCATATGATCTGACGTTAAGAAATGAAAGTAAAACCTTTTGGGAGGAGAAATTAATTACACATTTCTTCCTACTCCTTTCTTGTCAGATATCTTCCTAATATCACGTACGTTATTAGTTTTTAGGTATTTTATGAGAAATTTGCTATCACTATTTCTTCTAGTAAGATGGCTTCTGGGTACCATGTTTAACTCATAAACACTCTAGACTTTCACTTTTGGGTCTTTTTGGGATAGTTTATAACAAAATCATTTACCCACTGGGAACAAGTATAGCTGGATAAAATAGTTGAAAATATTTTTGAAGGCATCTGAGAACTTGTGTGACAGAATTTGAGAGATCATGATCCTTGAAGAAAGGAAAGTTCATGGAAATAAACCCAAACATTGTATACTTGTATCCCCCTTGGGTAATTTGGCAACTCTAATGTGGAATGGGTAATACAGAGAAAAGCACACTGTTTTTCTTTTACTCTCACACTCCACATCTGACACTAGATGTGTGTGTGTGTGTGCATGTGTGTGTGTGTTTTCCCACACTGACCAATTCTGCAACACTATCTGGGTGTCCTATAATTCAGCTCAATTCTGACACTAACCAGAGTTAGTTCAGACCCAAGAGTTAAAGGCTCAGTCCCTCAAGACTGCTATTCCCACTTCAGATCCAGTTGCAAGTAATGGGTCCCTAAGTTACCCACAACTTCTGTCCCACTTGGTTACTAGTCAGAGGTTCCTACAACCTCCTCCTCAGGCTCACAGAACCAAGCAAAACAGTTTACTTACAATTGCCATTTTATTACAAAGGATATGATAAAAAAATATACGGGTGAAAAACCAAATGAAGAGATACTTAGGGTGAGATCTGGAAAGATCCCAAACACAGGAGCTTCTGTTCCTGTGGATTTGGGGTGCATTACTGTCCCAGAAGCTCTCTGAACACCATACCTTAGGATTTTTATGGAGGCTTCACCATGTAGGCATGATGGATTATTAATTCATTTTCTAGCCTCTCTTCCCTCTCTGGAGGATGAGGTAGGGCTGAGAGTTACAAGCTAGTTGTGGCTTGATCTTCCTAGTGACCAGCCTCATTCAATCATTGCCTCGTTGAAACAAAAGACATTCCCATCACCCAAGAAAGTCCAAGGGTTTTAGAAGGTCCATGTCTGGAACCCAGGTCAAAGATGAAATGTTAGCAGAAACCAGAAACAGGGACTATATATCTCTGTAGATTTTTTATTTCACGGGCATGAAGACTACTTGGAGGCAGACAAGACTTGCAGGGTCAAGATCCTAGTAAACAGGAGGTACAGACAATTAAGCCCAATTCTGTGCATTGATTTTCTTCACAAATATTTGTGATTCCTAAGCTGTTCATGATGAAAGCCTAAGAAGACCAACAGAAAGTGACAGAAAACCCGAGTGGAGCTTTTGCTGTTCTTATACTGTGGGGGAAATTAATGGACCAGTGAAGAAATGGCCCTAGTAAAATTCACAGGCTCTCAGTTGGGACCTCTCAAGATCTACACCCTGCAATTAAACTAAAATCAGATGTAGAACAAGCCATATAATGGTTGACACCTTGACTCAAGTTATCTTAGTTCCTGAATGATTGAGGAGATCTCTTCCTACTGTAGCTGCTGACAAAGAACAGGATGAGAGAGAAAAACACAGCAATCATCCAGAGCTTCTGTGATCGTTGTAGCATATTTGGCATTCAATAAAAAATGACTAGGTATACTAAGGAAAAGAACCAGGAAAAAATAAGACAACAGAAATAGATCCATGGGAGGATCCACATGTTGGAAATATTAATCACTGACTTCAAAATTTGTAAATGGCAATGGCATATTTCATTTGTTTTTAGCTTAGACATAAAATGTTATGAAAGTAAGCATAGTATACACCAGAAACTAGGAAAATAGATCTATACATTTGGTATGTGGAAGTAAAAAGGGAAAGGCATAAAAGGCAACAATGGAGATTATCCCTCAATTTTATGCCTTTTTTTCCAAGGTAATCTCATGATCAGCTTGCTTCCCCTTACAACAAATATACCTGCACATGGAGGGGATGTGATAGAGGTAAGCCCTCTGGAAGTACAACAAATCTTCATAGGGCCTGCATCTTCAGTATCTTGGCTTGTTTAATCAGGGGTCAGACTGACACTCGGAGAATTACCTTGGCATATGGGGCAATGCAGTAACTATAGCTCATATTAGTAATTGGCCATCATGATTATTGCCCTCACACGTAATAAATGTTCTGACAAAAAGAAGTTGGTGTGAGGGCAAGAATCATGATGGCCAATTCTTAATATGAGCTACACTTACTGCAATGCCCATGGTTTTTAAATTATAAGTTGGTTTTTCCTGATAAGTTCTTATTTATTTTGAAAACTCCATCAGACAATCACTATTGTCTTTGGTGGTCCCTCTTATTAGGGAGGCAAGTAAAATAAGTTACAACATACATTTTATTTATTTTTTTCTATCCTTTCCACTAGCAGAGTGTAAACTTCATGAGGGCAGAAATTTTCATCAGTTTGATCCCTGCTTATTTTTCCCAATATCTGGAATGCACTATGCCAGGCACAGAGTATTTGTTAAACATATCCCTATAAATGAACCCCATCAATTAATCATTCATCCTTTTCATTGGTCTATATATCATGCTGACCCTTAATACAAGCTTTTTTTTTTTATTTAAAGCACTAAAAAAAAAAAAAACTGAAACCACTTAATACATGTAGACTTAGATATCAATATAATTTTTTCCCAATTTCAATGGTAGAGAAATATAAATATATTGGCCAAAAAAGCCCTAATACTTTTCCTGCCTTAACTCGATCTTCATGACTTAATAATCATCTGTAAGACATTAAGGCCAAGCTCCTAACTTAAGGACTAGTTTTAAAACTTAGAATTAGGTATGTTATTAATACCATAAAGAGGCTTTATAAAAGTAACAAAATTAACTTTAGCTTTTCATAGCCAATAAAAGCCAAAATGCTTTTTCATAGGCAGATTTCACATTTGTTGTGTGCTCATGAGTTATCAAAATATTTTCATATTTATAATTTTATGTGATCTTCGAAATATTTTAAGGTACTAGTAGATATGATTATCCCCATTTTATAAATTAAAAAAAATTAAACAGAGAAATGTTAATGCTATTCTAACATCAGACAGATGGTAAAGTTCAGATTTGGAAATAGTGTAGCTTTGTCATAGATTCAACAATATAAAATATATTATTTCATAGTTTCAGTTTCTCAACAAGAGGGATATAGCTACCTAATGTTTTGGGAAATGCTGTATATGTAGAAACCTCTTCTGATACTCAAATATTTCTTCCCATGGCTATTAATTTCCTGAAATGTCATGGCCATTAATTTCCTGAAATGATGACATCCTGCGTTTGCACATGACTAAATGGTGAAACTTCTGAATGAATTAGATTACATCATTTTGTAAAGATGTTCAGAAACTTCAGAATGAGTAGATTACTATGGCAAAAAATTAAGCACAATTTCTGATCTTCAATTGTTCCAGAATATTCCTCTCTACTGCATCATGAAAAAAACAGTGCAGTATGGATCGTATTTTCCTATGGGAAAACTTTTAATAATTAGAGATGCAATTCTTGACTTAGACATGATGGTATTGTAAATAAATTATAGCACCTAAAAAATTTTATAATAATAAAGAACAGTAAAATTATATTCCAAACCTTAAAGTATGAACCTTCTGGTATTCAGTATGTCCAATAAATGTTGAATATGATGAAATATAGCCCCAATGTACACTCAAAAATTATTCAATATATTAAATTGCAACTTCATCTTTCATCACAAATTTTACCTAAAACAAAGTGTACCTATAATAATTATTAACATATAATTAATTGTACACAGTCACATTTTAATTTTTAAGTATTTAATAAAGTATAACATATTAAAATATAGTGATTTTGTGCAATGTTTAATTAGTTTTGATAACTATATATAATCATGTAAGTGCTACCTTAATTAAGGTATACAATATTTTAATTGGCTCAGATATTTTTGTCAGTTCCCTAACCATTCTTAACCCCAGGTAAACACTGATCTGCTTTTTGTCACGATAGATTAATTTTGCCTGTTCTAAAATTTCATATAAATGAAATCAAACAGATACATCCTTTTGGATCTGGAACCTTTCCTTATTAAGATGCTGCTCTCTATGATTCCATCTATATTTTTGTGTCTATCAGCTGTTTATGCATTTATATTACTAAGCATATACCACGATTTATTTATACATTTATGTTGATGAATATTTATTTGTTTCAGTTTTGGGGCTACTGTGAATAAACCTGATGTGCATGTAGTATATATGATCCTATGTGGGCATGTTTTCATTTCTCTAGAGAAGTACCCAGGAGTAAGATTACTGGATCTTAAGGTGAATGTATGTTAATTTTTGTAAGAAATTGCCAAATTGACTTCCAAAGTGGCTGTGCCACTTTATACTCTCACCAATAATGTGTAAGGATTCCAGTTTCTCCACATTGTCACTAAGGTTTGGTTTTATCGATCTTTTTAATTTTAGACATAATGGGGAGTGTGTTGCAATAGTTCATCGTATTATTTTCCTATTTCTCTGAAGACTAAAGTATAGAGTAGCTATTTAAGTGCTTGTTGGAAATTTGTAGATCATATATTGTAAACTGTCCAAATCTTTCACCAATTAAAAAATGTGGATTGTTTTCTAATTATGAAATCGTAAATGTTCTTTCTATATTCTGGACATCAGTTCTATGTCAGATACATATGCAGGGGTGTGTGTGTATGTGTGTGTGTATTTGCTGTTTTCTTTTAGTTTGTGACTTGCTTGGAGTCCAATTTATCATATTTCTAAATTTTTATAATTCATTTTAATTTTACAATCAGTGCCTTTTATGTTCTATCTAAAAATTGTTTGCAATCTCAAGGTCATAATGGAGCAGTCCTCTAATTTGTTTTCTTCTAATTCATTTTATAGTTTTAGCCCCTGTGTTAAGGTCTAATATCCATTTTAAGTTAATTTTTGGTGTATATTACTTAATTATACTAGCCTTCTATTTCCTAGAGTGTTTTCTTTATATGTCTTTACTTTAAAATGAGTGTTCAGGGGCGCCTGGGTGGCTCAGTCGTTAAGCGTCTGCCTTCGGCTCGGGTCATGATCCCAGGGTCCTGGGATCGAGCCCCGCATCGGGCTCCCTGCTCGACGGGAAGCCTGCTTCTCCCTCTCCCACTCCCCCTGCTTCTGTTCCCTCTCTCGCTGTGTCTCTCTCTGTCAAATAAATAAATAAAATCTTTAAAAAAAATAAAAAATAAAAAATAAAATGAGTGTTCAAGTTTGAACATCTCAGTCTGCTTGCTTTTTCTAATAGTAAATTTAACCTGTAGCATATAGAAAAATTCAGTGCCACTTTAATGACCAGAGAGCAGGATATTTCACAACTCTCCATATGAGACATGCTTCTCACACATGAAAATGTCAGTGGTATAGACTAATGAACACAATTTTTTTTTGCAAAAAGAAATTATAAAATTGAATGTCTGATTTGTTTCCCACATTCTGTCTTTTCAATATATTTACAACAGCAGATGACTTTTTTAAAAATTTATTTGACAGAGAGAGAGAGAGAGCACAAGCAGGGGGAGTGGCAGGCAAAGGGAGAAGCAGGCTCCCCACTAAGCAAGGAGCCCAATGCGGGGCTCAATCCCAGGAACCCGGGATCATGACCTGAGCCAAAGGCAGTAGCTTAACTGACTGAGCCACCCAGGAACCCCAACAGCAGATGACTTTAATTAATACGACTAGAATCAGGCCAAATGAGCATGACAAACAAATAACAAATCATTTGAAAATGACTATTCCTCAGCTTTCTTTGTAATTGAGAAGTGGTGCTTAGATACTATGTCCTTTAGGGGACAACTTCATCAGAAAACCCTGAATGCAACTGTAAAACATTTTTTAAATGTTTTTTAAAAGTAAATTTTAACTTGCCATTAAAGAATGCTGACCACATGCTAACCACATGGATCCACAGACTTTAAGTAGGTAGATAAAAATAAAAAGTTTGGTGAATTGTTTGACAATATGACAATTACTGAAAAAGGAAGAATCTGTGCTGCTGAACATCCACTTATAGAGAGAAAGAATTTAAGTGAGTAAGATGTATTTTCAAAATCTCAAACTATGAAATCAATTGCAAAATACCTTTTCTATGTAGCATTTCAGTCTAATAATGTATCACTCTGATAATATCACTAATTTATAACTCTCTGGAGCATGGAACATATTGGAAGTCCTCTCTGATCAATTCTAAGAATACCACTGTTTACTTAAAAGCCACACCAGCAATGATTTTCCCTTGCTTACCACTTTGATATCTTCCAAATGTATGTTCTAGTTGTATTTATCAGCAACATGTTATAAAATTCTAACCTCAGGTATTTTGGACATTGTGCATGTTCTTTAAAAATAACTAATGTAGGGGCGCCTGGGTGGCTCAGTTGGTTAAGCGACTGCCTTCGGCTCAGGTCATGATCCTGGAGTCCCGGGATCGAGTCCCACATCGGGCTCCCTGCTCGGCAGGGAGTCTGCTTCTCCCTCTGACCCTCATGCTCTCTCTGTCTCATTCTCTCTCTCAAATAAATAAATAAAATCTTTAAAAAAAAATAAAAAAAATAAAAATAAAAATAACTAATGTAATATGTATATTGAGGGGGAAACAAAACATAATTTGCATTATCTACTCTGATTTTATATGCAGAAGAGGGAAACAGCAAAAATCTGTTAATTATGTGTCTGACTTGGTATCTATTATATAATGAGATAATTTAAGTTAAACATACTTGCATACTTTTCCTGAATATACCAACCATATTAATCATTTATATAACCATCCTTCTGTTTTATCTATACTTTAAAGATAGAGCCAAGGTTTTTATTTCCTGAATCTAAAGGTCTAACATTGTCTTTTACAATCTTAGGCTTCTGGAAGATTAAAGTTCTTTCCTATAGATCTTGCAGTTAAGTAGACATCAGTCTGGATAATTTATATTTTGCAGTAATTCATTTCATTCTGCTCATTTACATACTTCAACGATATTTCTTTTTCTTATATTTTATTGTTCTAATTTGCATAAGAAATACAATTTAATGCATTTTCCTATTTTGTCTCCTTATTACTAAATCAAATTTTAATGTTTTACTAATATTTCAATTTGGAAATTTGAAATACTCCCTAGTATATATAATGAAAGGACATTAAAATAATCATTAATCATCAGAATTAGATATAGAATTTATAAAATCATTATAATCTGTAAACCTAATAACGTTTTTCATTTATTGAATACTTATACCATGCCTAGAATTTTGCTAATTGCTTTACACATATTATCTCACTTAATATTTACAAAAACTCCTCAAGATAGGCATTTTTGCCCTTTTATAGGTAAAATTCAAATGTTTTCAAATAAATAAACTGTCCAAGGTGACAGATATTCAGTTTATAATTCAAAATTCTATTAATAAAACATTTTGTTAAAGATTGTATTTACTAAATTATATTAATATTTATATTTCTGTATATAGAGAATTATCCTTCTGCATAACTTTCTTTAATTTTTTTAAAAGTACAAAATATGAATATTAACATTATTTCCTATAAGTGATTAAGGATAAACGTATCTTTCCTTTTTATTTTTGTGTTGGAATTGAGAAATTTTAACAGAAATACAAAAAGTAGAACTTTACTCAAAGAAAAGTGTTAAACTACATGACAACAGTAAATAATAAGAGTAGATTTCTTGATACAAAAATACAAAGTGTATCATCTCTGACAACTGGGAAGCTCTGTTCCTAGTATTTAAGTGGAAGAATCAGGTTTGACTTCAAAGGAGGGAATTTATTGTGTGGATTTTATAGGCCCTTGACAATTGTTTGCATAATCAACCAGCTTAATTTTTCCAGAGGAAGCTACACAAAAACACAGAACAATGTTTATCCCATTGTGAATTATAAGAGAAAGAAACACATGTGTAACAATCTGTTCACAAGATGATATTAGATTTCAAGCTGTAATATTGTTCATATCAGGTTTGTTATACAACACATTTCCAAATAATTTTATAAGAAGGTTGGCTAATCCCTAAACACAGATTAGTTGTGCTGAGGGGTTCAAACGCTGAAGAAACTTATGTAGGGCATGTCAGTCTTAGGGAGAACTATCGACAAGCGTGAGACACTTCTCACGGGACCTACATCATCATTTACAGCAGTTAGCAAACCTGGCAAAAAAAAGATGTGGAAGAAAGCTCCAGTGATACCTTAGCACCGTGTTTGGCCAGTAGCCTCTAACAACAGTGAGGAAAAGCAATTACAGGGCAGTTTATTTCCATAGATTGAGAGCTAATACACAAAGACAGTTAAAGAGCTAACAGAATTAAAAAAAAAAAAAAGTCATAGCATAATAAAATTTCTCACGAAGTTAAAATTGCAAAAAAAATTACTTTTTTGAGAAGAGAAAATATAACAGCATATCATTAAAGAACCTATGTATTTTTTTCCTGAAAATATTAAAATTGTTTGTTGTCTACTTCCACTTAGAGTCACATCATTTTCACCTTTTTTGGGGCCTTAAAATTAATTTATGGACATTATCACAACAAATGAGAATACATGCTTTAAGTAAATAGATTCACATATAATTATAGTTACCACAAGATCCTTCTAGAGATTAGTTCCATTTATGTGACAACTAAATCCCTAGAGAATAAAGCAATTAAAAAAAAAACTCATTAAAAAAATCTGTTATAAACATATTACACATTCAAATGGAAATGTACGTTATTTGTCTTGTCTAAAGGTAGTTCAAAGAAATTTGTTATCAACATACTCTTCTTGGATTTCAATATTAAATTGAAGTTCAGTTTAATCTTTTTATTATATCTATTTATTATGTTAAATGCTTTGATTCTTAAAGACTTGCATAACCTTTATCAAGGTTATATTTATTCAGTTTTCTCACAGTTTAGCTCCTCTTCTCCCTTTATGTTCTCTTTACATTTTGCCCAGATCAGATAATTTATTCCCAGTCAGATCAGAGACATTATCTTCTATGTTTGAACCTCTGTCTTGGATAGCCTAGGTATTTATATTGTAAATTTTCAAGACTTCATATATTCCTAATGTATCAACATTCCCACAAATAGGCTGTGAACACCTTGCCCAGGTGAGCAGGGGAACACTTTGCCTAGGTGACCAGGTGTATCAGTGTGATATGGCTGTTCCCTTCTACAGGTTCTCCTTCTTGCCCTTTCCTCCCTGTGACCTACTGACGTTCCAATACACCAATGAAACCCCTTCATAGCTTTTGTTTGTATATTCCACTCTGATCTCCCTGACAGTAAAGGCACTGCCCACAGATTCTCACTTTTTCTCTCCTTCTTCTCTGGGTTCCCCACCCGATTGGTTGAGTCACTCCACTGGAGCTCTTCCAGTGTGGCCTCTCCATGGCATGCTGTGCTTTTCTCTTCTAGGTCTGTGTTACAGTAAATCTCTTTCACTGCCATATGCCTTTCATGGTGTTAGTCACCATGAAATCATCAAAAAAACCAACCAACCAACCAAAAAACCACACCCTTTTGAATGACATAATTTTTCCTTACATCACAGTACTCTATCACTTATACTTTAATCTCTTCCTCAGAGAGTCCATCATTTTTTAACAATATATTAATAATTTCACCCCCAAAAAAGTGATAGTAATTTTATCTATTTATTTATTCATTTATTCATTTATTTATGTATTTATTTATATATAGAGAGAGAAAGCAAGTGAGCATGAGCGAGGGGAGGGGCAAAGGGAGAGAGAATCTCAAGTGGGCTCCACCCCCAGCATGGAGCCCCATGTGGGGTTCGAGCTCACAACCCTGAGATCATGAGCTGAGCCAAAATCAAGAGTCGGGGGCTTAACCAACTGAGCCACCCAGGTGCCCCGATAATAATTTTATATAATTTATAATAAAGACTTGTGCAAAAACAGACTCAGAGGGGAGCTGGGTGGGAGGATGGGTGAAAAAGGTGAAGGGGATTAAGAGTACGCTTATTGTTACGAGCACTGAGTCATGTGTAGAACTGTTGAATCACTATATTGTACACCGGAAACTAATATAACACTGCATGGGAATTCTCTTGGAATTAAAAAAGTAATAAATAATAAAAAACAGTGACTTAGTCTTTTTCTTTTCTATGATTAGTACCCACCACTTGTTGGAGGCAATATTGGATTTTTAAAATATGTTCTTAAAGATGCCAGTGTTGACATACATTTTCATATCCACCTCTCCTGAAACTGCATTAAAATTTTAGTAAAGAGACTTTAAATTATAAGAAAAATCAAAATGAATAATTAAAACATAAACTACATTTTGGAAGTGGATAAAAACATGTAACATTTTGCAGACCCATCCAAACTGAAATTTCAGCCCAAAACAAACTGATTATATCCTAGAACACCAGAAAGGCACAGGAATTAGGTCCTCCATTCAAAGGTAGATGTGGGCCTGAAAAAGTAGGATTGGAGCACTCTGTATCTTTTTGCACTGCGTGATAATTCCCATCTCTTGCTCCTGCAAAATGCTGTATATTTCATTTACTAGATGCTGAAACTGTGAGCACGAACTCCAGGAATGAAGCCTGCTCTGGTTGGAAAGAGTTTCATTAAAAATAGTGAGATTAAGTGAAAGGCTATCCACTCAACAGTAAGAGTTGCAGCAGTTTAACCCTCCAAGCTCAGCTAATGGGACCACCAGGTATATCAGTTAGAATTCAATTAGAGAAGTTATTCATTCAGTATATATGACAATTCAGTCAATTTTCCCCCTCAAATCCACTGCCCATCTGTTGACTCCTCCTCTCTCTCCTAGTGGCTCACTTGTAATGGACCCATCAATGGGTTTCATGTTCTCAGTTTGGGTGGGGTTGGGCCAATGGGCATCCCAGGTAGCAGGTCAGGGGGGAGAAAAGAGAGTGAGGTTGAGGTTTGTATTTGCTCAGCTCCCTCTTTAGAGAATCACTCTTACATGGTGGCCTCATGGTTTAACTCCATCTCTCTTTCTGACCCAATTCTGCTACCACTCCCTCCCTTCCTAGATTTTGGCCAAGGATGGTAAGCGCTTGCCTAATTATAATCCCCAGGTCAATGAAACATCCTATCTATTTCACTGAGAAACTATTGTTTTTTCCACTGTAACTAGTAACTGAGCTGAACACTAAATTATTTTTATGATTGTTAAAAAAATAATAGGAGTATTTAAAATTCCAACTTTGTCTCTAAGAACACCCCAAGGCATTTATTATAGGTTTTAACATTCAGTATTTGGTGATCTTCTGTCATCTGAAATTTTAAGTTTTATTTCTTCCCCTTTTCAAGAGCCCTTTATGCCTGTTTTGTAAAAACAGATAAACCAAAACAGAATACTTTTTTTAAAAAGTAAAATGTAGAAATTCATTTTTTTATATAATTTCCTTTCATTGGGGTTAAAGAGTCCCACATATTAAGTCTTCTTTGGAGAAACTTCATTCAGGATTTCATTTAGCCTTATATGATCAGTTTATACTCCATGGATACTTAAAAACTAGAGATATGTTTTCTTTGAAACATGTAAGCATTTTAGAGAAAAAGAACACAGAGATAAAGAGTGGATAGACACTAAAAGAATGACAGGGATGGAGAAAGGCAGAGAGGGAGAAAATAGAAAGTTGGATAAAGGGACTGATATAGAGATAGGAAATAAGTATACAGACACAAAGACCCTCTGATAAATTCAAAGGTAGATAGAGGTCTGTGTGTGTGTGTGTGTGTGTGTGTGTGTGTGAGAGAGAGAGATACTTATGGTCATGTATTTTTTTAATATATATTTGATCCATCAAGAACTCAAAGTAGTATTTTGAATTTTGACATTTAATAATTATATAAATTTCCTAGGACTGCCATAATAATGTATTAGAAACCAGGTGGCTTAAGACTGTTCTGGAGGACAGATGTCTAAAACCAAGATATCGGTAGAGTAATGCTCACTGCATCTCTAGGCATGGATCCTTCCTTGCCTCTTCCAGCTTCTGGTAGCTCCAGGTGTTCCTTAGTTTGTGAGAAAAGAACTCTAATCACTGCCCCTGTCTTCACAGGGACATCTTCATTCTGTGTGTCTGGTGTCTATATCTTCTCCTTATAAAAGGATCAGCCAATATTAGAGCCCACCCTAATACAGTATGCCCTCAACTTAACTTGATGACATCTGCAAAGATCCTACTTCCAAATGACATCACATGCACAAACACTGGGGGTGAAGTCTCCAGCATATCCTTTTTGGGGACAAAATTCAACCTATGACAGTAATATACATTATACATTATTTTTTATTTCTAACACATTTTAATCTTTATATTTTGAAGCTGTCTTAATTTTAGTATATTATGTTTTATAAGAGTCTTATCTATATATGACTAAATGCTTGTATTAACTTTGAACTAATTTCATATTCAAGCTATCTGCAAAAAAATATGTACAATTCCAAATTACACAAGATGACCTGAATTATTTTATAATACCAAAAAGTAAGAAAGTGCTAAAACAAACAAAACAAAAATACTTCAGTGATGGAAATTTCAAAGGGACACAGGAGCCAAATTAATGAGTGCCCAGTAGCCAAAGCTAAAATAGTATGAGTAAAAGAAATAAACTATTATTGGATTATAACACAAAATATAAAATAAATATTTATAAGTAGAGTGCATACTGATATAAGTAAAATATTGAATAAATGAATGGGGCAGAAGAGAAATCTCTTTTAGAGAAACATTGAAGAAACTTGAGTAAGAACTCTAGGTAATAATAATAATAAAAATGTGTCATTATTGGTTCATTAATTGTGACAAATAGGACACACCACTCTGTTAGTAATGGGGAAAGTCAGTGTGGGGTATATAGAGACTCTCTGGACTATACTGACAATCATTCTGTAAATCTGTAAAATAAAAATCATAAAAAGCCTAAAGTAAAGCAACTCTAAAGATCTGAATAGTAACAAAATCAAATTATAAATTATAGACAAAAATTATTTCCAGTTAGAAGACACAGAAGTATTAACCTCTGACTAAAGAGAAATAAAAAAGAGGGCATTTAAATTGGCCACTTTTTGAATATGTTAGACCTACTAGAACATCTGACAGAGTCACTGTTTATATATTCACCAAATAGTTCTAAGAAAAGATATGTTCAAAATTAATTGTTGAATGTGGTGTTAGAAATCTAGTTTCAGTATCTTTGTTCTGGTTTTGTTTCTTGTTGCTCTTTATTACTGTATCCATGTGTAAATATGTTTTAAATTTTAGGGAGAAATAAGTGTTGTGATCATTCTTTTCAGTTTTTGTGAGAAGGCTACCATCAGAAATATGTTTAAATTTCAGTTTTATTTCTAGTCCAAAGAAAAGTCAGGAAATGCATGGATCCTGTTCTCTTTCGTCCTCTCATTTATTCTTTTTTTCTTTTTCTTTTTCTTTTTCTTTTTCTACCTCGGGGTGGGGGCGGAAACTGTCTAAGAATGCACTCCATTAGAGTATCAATGGGTATACATTCTAGGAAGTGTTAGCACAAGCCTTATAAATTGTTGCACTTATTTTGAATTTTTTCTTTGTTAAAGCAACTGAGCGGTAATTTCAAAGCCCTCTTCTATGAATGAATTATCCCATCAACACAATGCTCTCCATTAACAAGAAAAATATGCTAGAGGGAAGGGACATGGCAGAGAAGGAAAATCACTTGCCAAAAAATGTTTTCAAAAATAAATAGCAAGTCAAAATTAGATAGCTGTACATATAGGTTTTGCAGTTGTAAAATTAGGTCAAGACAGGAGGAAGAACATGAATGTCTCTTGTCTTGTTTTAAATAAAACACAGGCAAAATTTACACTCACCCTAAACTATCACAGCTGGGAGGACAGTGCTGATTATCAACCTTTACAACGAATGAGTTCATCAAGTTTCTTTCTGTGCATTTGCAGTTCCTTTTTAATTCTAACGTAACGTGTCTTTTCATTTTTAGTGTCTATGATCTTCCCTTTATAAAAATTTTACTTTAGGGCATTTCAAGGAGAGCTTGTGTGATTTTCTAGAGGCAAAGGGCTTGATGAAGACCCCAGTATGAAAGGGTTGAATAGTCTAATTTGGAACAGATGAATGCCTTAGTCATTTGGAACATTTGTTCAACAATTTGCCAGAACACATTTCAACTCACTTTCAAACAGTGATCAACACATAACTAATTTGAGTGGTGCTGTGAAGTTGAAAATTCCAGTGAACACTCTATTGGCTTTTTTGAGGTTGTAACTTTTATTTTTTTTTTATTTATTTTTTTTTTTTAAAGATTTTTTATTTATTTATTTGAGAGAGAGAGAATGAGAGAGAGCAAGCACATGAGAGGGGGGAGGGTCAGAGGGAGAAGCAGACTCCCTGCCAAGCAGGGAGCCCGATGCGGGACTCGATCCAGGGACTCCAGGATCATGACCTGAGCCGAAGGCAGTCGCTTAACCAACTGAGCCACCCAGGCGCCCGAGGTTGTAACTTTTAAATCAACCACAAGAGAGGGCAAGGAGCACAAAGATTACTGTAACAAAGTGTAAAATACTACCTGTATTGCCCAAAGAATTTTTTTGTCTCTTTTTTCTAAAATAATATTGATCCTGTCAAAGAAATGATATATAAAGGAACAATTTAACATATCCGATGTTTCAAATTTAATATGCATATTTCTTGCATGTATAAGATCACCCTAATTTTAGTGTAATATATATGAAAGTGAAAAACCAATTCATTACTTAAATGTATGTTTACACTGCTCTCACAATTTTCATCAGTGATTCAGTTTAAATTAATTATCTTTAAAATAGAATTACAAGATCTTACTATTTCCTGAATTTTACAAATAATTAGGTACAGTTTTCCTTTATATGAGAAGCTCTAGCTAGTATCAATCAATCCTGCCTTGGACCAATCATCATGGTAGAATAAAAATTCATGAGTGATTTGTACATATAAATATTATGACAACAAAGAAAAATGCCCTTTAATGAAATTGCCAATAATTTTGAACGATTATGAACTCAGACAGGAGTTGGATTTTAGATCAGTACTCAAAAAGATACAATGATTTAGTTACCAAAGTGTGTTGTTATACAAAGCCCATTTATTAAATCTATCATGTTGCCTAAGAGTATGAATCCGGCAGCATTTTACATGGAGAAGGGTCATCGGAACCTTATTATGCTAGGGTTAATTTGTGCCATAGGATGCTGGAGCAATGAAGAAAGCTAGATGATGGAGCCACAAGGGTTTTGAAAATGATCAGTTTATGTGGAAATTTGGAGTGAATATTTTTATCAGGTAAGGGAGGCCATTTTACAAAAGAAGCATAAAATGAACCTTTAGCTTTTGGCTATCCGTGGGATGAGTTCAATCCCATGATGTGTGGCTTGGCTTCCTTGTCCCTCTGAAAAAGCTGAGGGGATGCCTGTTCTACTCCTACCTCTAATTCACTGCTGTTCCAACCAATCTTCTGGCCAAGATGTGCCAGCCAGGTTTCTTGTAATCCAGTAGGTCTGGGTTTGAACCACTGTGTATGCACTTACTAGCCACAGGAATATAAAAGTGAATTTCCTGAACAACCCAGAGTTCACTTCTTTTTTGATATTTTTGTTTATCTGAAAATTACAGCTTACAATGTTTAACTCTTATGATTGCCATGAAGACTAAACATAGTGATAAAAAGTTCTCATCATTGAAGCTTTTTAATAGTTTAGAAGGGCTATTAGAATCATTAGAGATAAATATTGTATCTTAACAAAACTGATGTAATAAATCTGTTACAAAGTTTACATAATTTCAAGTTTTAGTTTCATCAGTGATAATAAGCTCATATTACTTATGTAATATTTCAAAATATTACCTAGCTATCACTCTAAAATCTTCCTATTATTTTACTGTCTTACAATTAGTTGTTTGCTAAAATTTATAAAATAGACCTCTCCAAAAGATGTTTTGCTTTTCTTCCTCCCATCCTTAATTAGTATCTTTAGTGTAATGATATTGTCTGGATGTTTCCCCTCCTCATTAACAAGTGGTATATGGAAAGTATAAATTGTTCTTGATCTTACAGATGAAGTTTGGATTTTGTTCAGATGGCATAGTAAGTTATGCCAAGACCTTATCAATTTATATATGGATTTAATTAACCAAAATATTTCAGGCTATGGCCTTTTATAAAAGGCACTTCATAAGAATCAGTGAATTCTTTTTCTTAAATCATTACATTAAGTGGGAAAACAATGTTTTACGTAGTTTATATATTTTGTGAGTATCTTTGTCATTTGATGTAATGCTTTTAGTCGAGCATGCATTAAAATGGTCATTAAAAAAATTTAAAATATGAATTTCCTGGGGTGCTTGGGTGGCTCAGTTGGTTGAGCACCTGAGTCTCGGTTTTGGCTCAGGTCATGATCTCAGGGTCATGAGATTGAGCCCAGCATCAGGCTCCATACTCAGTGTGGAGTTTGCTTGAGATTCTCTCCCTCTCCATCTGACCCTTCCCCCCCACTCTCTCTCTATAAAATAAAATAAATAAAATCTTTAAAAAAATATGAACTTCTTTCCACATGGCTCCAAAGTTCTAGCCATCTTTGCACTGAGATTGTTACTAACGAATATGTATGATTATGTTTAAATATAAATATTTATATTGTTATAAATTAATATTATGTGAAAATGGGCAAAGTTATAGATAAAGTGATATGATAATTCTTTTATCCAACACTCTTAATAAAGTGTGAAGAAAAACAGCTTGTAAGGCTTAAGTGATGTGACAATCATCCCCAAACATGACAACCCATGGTGGTTTTTCACAGTTGTTTTTAGCAGTTATCCTTCTGCAAAACTAACTTGCAAGCAGGTTCTCTTGAAGCTAAAAAGCTAAAGTGAAGCTAAAAAAAATCATCATGGTTTTTCTATCTCTCAGCATATGTTAGAGTTGAATGACAAAGGCATTTTTCCAAATGATAAATTAAACAACTTTTTTCTTTCCCAAACATTTCGGTATCACTCACCCATAGCATACTGTAGATCAAAATTCTGTTTACGAACTTACCTTTTGTAAGTTTATTTTCCCCATTAGGCTGACATAGAACAAGTGCTTATTATTTAGGATTACCCAGTACCCCACTATTATTTTAATGCTTTTAGAAATCTTACTTTCTCTATTTTTTTTTTCAATCTAATTGCTTTAGTTATAAACTCTATCTTTCAGAATGCCCATATGATTTAGTAAAGTTTAACACTTATCCCATTTTGTAAAGCTGAGGTATGCCATTTGGGAAGCCAAAATCTGAACTCATAGTAGTCAATCCCCTGAAACTCCAAACTGAAGGTACTTGCTTCTTGGGACTTCATCCTATTCATTGACACATGAGGCGAAATTTTAGGAAATGATTATAGTTTGGATTCTAAGTATTCAGGGTAAGAAAAAAAAAGCACAAAAGCATTTAAATATTTTCAGAAATAATAACTCAAGTCGAATCAGGATATAGTGATTGGAATTAACTTTGAGGATTTAATTGAGGGTTTACTGGATAATAAACTGCTATCAACTCTTTTAATCCTTACATCACCAATGATGTACTTGCATTTATTTTACAGATGAAATAGAAATGCCTATGAATTTAGATAAATTGCTCAAGGTGACACAACCCATCATAGTCTTTTTACAACTCGGTTCTCACTGATTCTCGAAAATAACATGGCAGTCATGTAATCTTCCTTTTCTAACACTGACAAACTGCCTTCCTATTTTTTAAAAAAGTGAAGAAATAGATACCTAAATACATAAATTTTTTGCACTTTATAAAAAAATTGAACAAAATATATACCTCATATGTTTTCATTTAGACTATGTATAGGTTTATAATACACACAGTACATTTACAGGATACAAATATATGTATCACGAAGTCTGAACATAAAGTAGCAGTTTCCATCTGCATAGACAGAAGAACCACAGGTCACTCCCCTGTGATGAGCAAGTCTCTAATCAGAATTGTGTAATATAGGTAGGACCATCAGGCGGTGGAAGGAACTGTCTTCCGCTTCTTTGTTTTGTTTTTGATGTGCATTAACAGAGTGCTGACTTCTGAAGAATATGCTTTCTATTTTCCTACTATCTCCCAGAAAGCTAAGAACAAGTATCTCTATATTTGTTTGTTTGTTTGAAATCACATATTGCAAGCCGTCTCCCGAGTAAGCATTGGAAACTGCATGGAATACTGCCATGTGCAGAAACTGCTGAAGTCCTCACTTGGCTCCGACAAACCTTGGTACCCTTGCAGCCCTGAAGACATCCTGACATAGAATGTAGAGCTGGGTTATTTGTTGATTAGTTTGATTCTTCTTTATTTTGGAGCATTCTTTAATTTATATATAATAGTTAAGAGCATAGACTCTGGAGACAGATTGCCCGTGTTAGACTACAGGCTCAGGCACTGACGAGCCGGGTGGTGTCAGGAAGTTCATGTAACCTTGCTAAACTTCAGCATCCACACTGGTAAAATGAGGATACCTCACAGTATCATTATGAGGATATAAGGAGTTAATATAAAAAAACATTTAGACTAGTACACTGAAAATAAGTTCAATGCTATTAGGGTAGTTACAACATATATGTAGACTGTAATGACTACTAATAAACAGAACACACCCATGTCTACCACAGAGTTTAAGAGATTAATCAGAACCAGTAGCTTAGAACACTCCTGTGTTCCTGTCCTAAATCCTACCCTCTTTCTTTCTTCCAAGAGCTAATAACTACTCTGTTCATCATCTTCTTGTTTTGTTTTATACTTTTATCATGCACATATGTGTCCATTGCATGGTATATATAAACAATATATTGTTTAACTGATCACATTCTTGAAATTTTATACATGGACTCATAGAGTATAGAGAAGTCCAACTGGATTGGGAAAATTCTATGCTTATCTCCAGGAACCCCTGGAAGTCCAGCTTTGACTTTGGGCTACCAAAGAAGGAAGTGGGCTAACTTAGGAATGATTTACGTTTGCTTAAAGTCTAAAACTCCCTTGGCAGCACGCAGGCCACTGATGGCTATATTAGTCTGGGTTCTCTAAAGAAATAGAACCAATAGGAGGTTATACATAAATGTGAATGATCTCAGTGCACCAATTAAAATACAGAGATTGTCAGAGCAGATTAAAAAAAGAAAAGTCAACTATACGCTTTCTATCAGAAACCCATTTTAAGTACAGACTCTGATAGATTCAGGGTAAAGGATAGGACATGTTCAACAGTACTTAAAGAAAGCTGCAATAGCTATATTCATTTCAGACAAAGCAGATTTCAGAATAAGGAAGATTATCAGGTATAAAGGGGGACATTAAATAATCAATTCTCCAATAAGACACAGCAATACTAAATGTGTATAAATCTAACAAAGGAGTGTCACATTTCTATGATGTTGGAACTAAATTTTCTCAGAAGTATCAGCTTTGACATATATTAAATGTGACTCAAATATGATGAGTGAAATGGAATCTAACACTTGAAATTAGACACAATTTCTCCAAACAAAAAATAAAATATTCATGTTATGAATAAAGCTGTGTACATTCTTCTTCTATTTAAGTCACTTGCATCTAACGCACTGACTTTGTCAAAAACAACATGGTTTTTCATGATCTCCTGTCTAGGTCCTGAAGTTGTATTACATTCATCAGAGGGGCAAAGTTAAAGTGATGTAGATAATACCTAGATGCATCCTTATTGTTATACTTAGGAAAAAGTCATTTGAGATAATTGCTTTTTTTTTTTTACCTTATTTCTGTCTTCAGGATAATTTTATTGAATATTGCAATCAAAAAAGAGGAAGAATAAATTCTTATTCTGTATTGCCCTAGAGCAATGACAATCAGCTGGTGAACAGTTTGCCTAATGAGGCAGTTACAACACTCAGAAGATTCTCTGAAATCAAGGTTATTTGGGCTTTTCAATAGTACTTCACAGTCTCTTCTTCATGCACTAGAGGATGAGGCCATAGAGCACTACAACAATTTAACATAATCTCCTTCTGTTCCTCAGAATGTTTTTTTTAAATATATATTAATGCTCTTTTAGGCTTGGAGGTGTAGCAAACATTTCTATATCTTATGAAAAAGAAAAAAGAAGGAAGAAAGAAAGCTCTACCTTTAAAATCAAAAATGTCTTTGCATCCACTTTTATCAATATTGGCGGTGGTACTTTGATTATTATTCAGAGTAAACACTAAACACTTGTGCCATCAACAAGTACTCTTATCTAGACCTTACTTACTGGCAATAATCATCATACTATATGCATACTTGATAGTGATTATATAGCAGAGTGTTTCGTGGTATTCTCTGCAGAGTCTGTTAGAAAACACACCTACTCAGATTCATTTCAGCTAAGTCTGTGTTGGGAGCTTATTCTGATGTCCACTGGAAAATAATATAAATTTTTGTTTCTATCCAATAATAACATATGTAAAAGAATTCAGGGGGTTTAAAACTACCAAGATTTATGTAAATGATACAAATACAAAATGGCTGACATGTAGTAGTTACTAAATAAATGTAACCAAATATATTTAAAGCAAGAATGAGAAGATTCCAAAGGTCAATTAATATAGAAATAGAATTATTCCATGCAGCGTGGGTAAAAACCCAGGCAAGGAAATTGACTAAAAGGTCACAATATTTCAGGACAAGAGCAAATAGAGGAATCATTTCTGCTTTCACTTTTCTCTAAAATTCTAGTTTAGAATTAAGAAGGCTAACTGAAATATCCAGATCCATCTGTCTAGAGCAAAAGTTATCTCTGTCCCTATGTGCTTTTCCTAATAACAGTAGAGCCATGAGTTTAGACAAATAAACGTAGGGCATCATAATCACCTTTGTTTTCTTCCTTTTCTCTGCCCAAAAGTTACTCAGGTTCACCATCCAATCTTAGTCAACTGTCCCTCCTGTGCACAATCCAATTGCCTACTTCAGAGAAAAAAGCTTTGCCCTCCATTTCTAATCTCAATACCTTGCTTATAGGAGGTGCTCAAAAATGTCAGTTTATGGCTAAAATAAAGAGAAAAAATGAAGTCTTTTTGGTTTATACCCTTGAGTCTTACCCAATTTTCTATTTACCAGAGTCACTGTATGTAGTCTGTGCTATTACCATAGACTTCCAGCTGATCTGCTCTGTACCCAAAATCCAAACTACCAACAGATGAAGCCTCCAAGTGCTTGTGCTTTTTTCTTTTTCTTCTTCCCCTTCTTTTCCTCCTCATCTCTCTTCATAGATTATCCTCCGTAGCCTCACAAATAACATCCGAATTCCTTTCTCAATCAAGTTCTTATCTATTTTGTTACAAAATACATTTCAGCCATATCAATAACCACACTAACCTGTAATTAATTTTGTTTGCCCAAAATAGATTACAGGATCTCTCACATCTCACACATTACTCACACATACTTTTGCTCAAAGTGTGTCCAATGTTTACTATGCCACCTTTTGCTCATCAAAAACCCGTCCTTAGTTTGAGAACCAGTTGAAATTCCAATTCTTTCAATAATCTTCCCCTCAAGATTGCTCACAACAACAGAACCACAATGAAAAACAGCAAAAACATGACATCCTTTTTGGAACGAGGTACGTAAGTTCGTATGATTATATCCCACCTGCTATTACAGATATTCATAAACTCATTTTTATCCCAAATTACTTCATTTCTTTGTATTCCCTATAGCTTCATAGACTATTTGCGGAAGTAAGCACTAAGTAACTTTTTATGTGAATAACTGGATTATAAGTCAACATTTATTTCAACTGAGGATGTTGGAACAATTACTTCGATAACTTGTAGATAATAAATTATTTAAACAAAAGCAAAAGGAAACAACAAAATAGACTGCTGACCATGTATGTGAATTTACAAAAAAGCCCAAAATGCGGTCATCTACCAGATTTCTCTTCGCAAGGATATTTTTAAGCTGAATTTGCAACATCAAATAATTCTTCTATTTAGTAATTGAAAACATCAAAGCATGTTTATAGTCTATATAAGAAAAAACCTATACAAATATTCATTCAGTGTACATTTCACCAATAAAACATCATCTTTTCTAGCTCAAGTTTCTGTGTGAATGATTCCATTTAATACTTAGCTGACCACCAAGTAAACAAAGAGGGTTATACACAGTATTAAATTAAGATAGCAACTGATGGAAGTCAGTTTGTAAGGTTGTTCTCCATAAGGAGCAATAATACAATTTCTTAAAATATAACATATCCAATTAGTAAGTACATTACTGAAACAACTAAAAATAAACAAATTAGCTAGGAAAAGGTCAAAACCCTATTATGATTGCAGTGAAGTTTAAAAATTTTATCACAGTCATTAGGCAAAATTGTATATACGTCTAGAATAAAATGTCTAATATATGTCCAATGATTATATATTTCCTACAACATGCATTATAGCAAAAAATATAATTTGAAATTGAATATTATTTAAAAATGAAGATTACCATGTACATTACTTTTAATATACATGTTATTTTTTACACTGGTAAAGTTTCTACTATTAACATTAAAACTGTTACCTGAAAATTTTAGCGTTTGATCATTTATAATTTTCTTAGGAAAAAGTAATACAATTATTGGCTTTCATTCTCAAGAATATGATCAACTTTTGGAAAAATAAGGTGTTTGAGAAATGCAGTATAATGAAAAGAAAATACCAAGAATTAAGTCTTTAGGATAAAGACTATCATGGAAAAGAAGAAACACTTACACATAAAGATGGACAAACACACACAAGCATGTGTGTGGGCACACGAGCACATACACACACACACACACCTTAAAATCACCCTTTCCTAAATTTCAAATTAGGGATACAGTAGAAAACTATTTTTTATCATAGCAGAAAATTACTTTGCCTCTCCACATATCCTGCATGAATGTTATGCAAATATTATTTTTAAGCCATATGAAGTACGAAACATGACTTCCCATGTCTCAAACCCCATCAATCCTTTTTTATTCTTCTTTATTCTCCTTTCCCCCAAGGGCAGTAAGCCCTCTTTGAACATGCTGTTCTCTCAGTTATAATACTTATCCTAACTAATTATTATTCTTCAAGTCCCTGTTCAGCCATTTTCTTTGAGAAGTTTAACTCAAGTCCTCAAAGTGAGTTAGTTGTACCTCCTAACCTTTGCTTATTCCAAAAAGAGGAGGAAGGGAGAAGAGGAGGTAAAGGGGAAAGGGAGAAAAAGGAGAGGGAGAAGGAAGCTACGGCAATAGGGAGAACGTTCCAACCATGAGATGTGCAAGCATTTGAATGGTCAGCCAGCAAAGGGCCTTCTTTATGGGAGGAGTAAACAAAGCTGGAAAGAACCAGGTATGGGGAAGGGGAGTGAGTGAGGGTGGCATGATGTCACAGTAGACTCAGGAGGGCCTATTAAGTGACTACTGGCTTCAGGTAATGATGGGTTAAAGTCCAGGAAAAGTAAGTAACTAAAATTTGTAAAGTAACTAAAATTTGGTTGATAAGCATTTTGTTCTGATTGACCAGTGGGGACAAAACAGTTCAGCTAATTATTTATGAGGCAAAGAAGGAAAATTAGGAGGATTTGTGTCTCACTTCATCATAAGTAATTAAGGGGGCATCTGCAAGTCTTATCTAAATTATACTGAAGGGGGGGGTGGTTCCTTGCTGTAAGATCTTTGCTGGGACAGAGAAGGGGAATGAGTTTCTTAATTGTCCCTGTTCTCAAAGAGCAGGGGGCTCAAGTAAAATTCAGTTTTGTGACATCCTACAATTCAACATGTTTAAAACTGTTGAGTTTTAAAATCAACAGCACTATATTCTTCCTATTAATTGGTCTATCTCCAAACTCAGGATCACTATCACCTGGTACATCAATCCAGAAATCTATGATTACCATTTGACTCATCCTCATGCAGATGGCCACTCTACCTCTATATACTGTCTATTCTCTGACTTACATGCAGTTTAAATTTGTAAATATCTTTATATTTCAATAGTCATCTTCTTGTTCGAAGCTATTATCATTTCTCATTTGAACTACTATAACCCTTAGTCTAGTGCTTTCTCTCATTCCATGGTAGATTATCTTTTCAAAATGCAACTAACCTCAGACACTACTGTGTTGAAATCTTCCTTCAGATACTGGCCAAATTTGTGTGTGTGTGTGTGTGTGAGAGAGAGAGAGAAGGGGCAGAGAGAGAATCTTAACCAGGCTCCCCACCCAGCACAGAGCCCAACGTGGGGTTTGATCTCACGACCCTGAGGTCATGACCTGAGCTGAAATCAAGAGTCAGATGCTTAACCATCTGAGCCACCCAGGAGCCCCACTGGCCAAAATTTTAAAGTGACTCTACATGAAATCGGTCCTTCTTTACTTTCACATCCTCTTCATTTCCTGTCCACATCATTCTCCATATAGTACTCTAACCTCTTAACAAGATTTCCAGTGCCTATTACCTGGATTGTTCTCTACCTTCTCCATTTCTTGCCACTACCCATCCCATTTGTGACCAGTGAGTCACCTAGAGTGAACTTGTGTTGTGTCTCTGCCCCAGGCTTATGTACATTGATTTGCCTTTCCTCCATGTATTTAACATATAATATTCTCTACCTGCAAATGCAAAGCTTTTCTATTTTCTCTGTCCCTAAATATCTTCCATTTGTTCCAATCTTTCTGTAATTTTGAGGAGATAAGTTGTGTCTGTGTTTTGTACTACTGGGTATCCACTTAGTAGAGTACGTGGTACATAGTATGGACTGCAAAATGCATTGAATGGAGGAAAAGGTGGACTAAAAGGTGTGCCTTGGGGTCCCTGGTGGCTCAGCTGGTTAAGCCTCCAACTCCTGATGTCAGCTCAGGTCATGATCTCAGTGTTGTGAGATCACGCCTCCACACTGGGCATGGTCTGCTTGAGATTCTCTCTCTCCCTCTGCTCCTCCCCCTGCTCACGTGTGCTCTCTCTCTTTCTCTAAAATAAATAAACAAAAAATAAAAATAAAAAAATAAAATGTCTGCCTTATCAAATATGCAAAAAGATATATCAATAGCTATCTGGTTAGCTTCAAATATTTATACATGGCAGTGCTCATTGGAAAATATTTATTTTGAAATACAAACCAAGTATTTCATAGATGAAAGAGATAAGCTAGCTAGATTCTCCTGATAGCCTACATGTAGTTATTTATTTATTTTTTTTAATTTTTTTATTGTTATGTTAATCCCCATACATTACATCATTAGTTTTAGATATAGTGTTCCATGATTCATTGTTTGTGCATAACACCCAGTGCTCCATGCAGAACGTGCCCTCCTCAATACCCATCACCAGGCTAACCCATCCTCCCAACCCCCTCCTCTCTAGAACCCTCAGTTTGTTCTTCAGAGTCCATTGTCTCTCATGGTTCTTCTCTCCCTCCGATTTCCCCCCCTTCATTCTTCCCCTCTTGCTACATTCTTCTTCTTTTTTTCTTTCTTAACATATATTGCATTATTTAACGTAGTGAACTGCACTTTAAAAAATTGAATACAATATGGTTTGTGAACATACAGCACTTAGCTGCATAACAATTTAAAATTACTTTTGTGGATTGAACTGAATGTCTAATCACACTAATAATGTAGCTTTCAGAAAACAAAAACCAAAACAAAAAAAACCCCACAAAAACCAGAGAGCTAAAACTAAGGCAAAACCAAAAAGTTCTCCCCTTTTCTCCCATTGTCATTGTTTTGGTGGCAATCATTTAGGTCATGGTGAATAGCTTCTATTGTATACCAAAAGTTATCTTTTTCCTTTATGCCTTTACTCAAATGAGAGACTAGAAGCCTTTAGGGAAATAATTTATGCACATGAAAAGGCATATACTGTTTAAAAATCTGTAAGAAAATACGTGTATAAATAAGTATATGTGAATATCTGATTATACCTAAAATTCTTCAAAATAAATGAGTCACTTAAAATATTATTTCAGGTAATGATATTTTTACAAACATATTTTTAAATTACATCTTCAGACATATGTTATCATTATGTTTCCCAAAATTGTAAATAAGATGAAATTTTTTTGATTGAAGTCTATTCCTAGTAAAGAAATAAATTCACAAATTCTTTCATATTAAGGATAAAGTTGTTTCTCATTAGGTATAAATGTTTCCCCCAAAAAATATGCTAAACTGAAATAATTTAAACAAATACTGTAAGAATACATGGACAATTATAAATGAAGGAATGATTGCTAACCAGAAAATAATTTCATTATACTGGTTTCATTTTTATCTGACTATGGTGTATATGAGCCTAATTAAAACACAGATATTTTAAATTAAAGATAATAAGAGTCTCAGTTAAAAGTTTTAGCAATAATTATGTAGGATTTTATGTGTTTTTCTTTTCACTAGGGGAATCTATTTTTCCACAGAAAATAGGAGAGTTTTTTAAAACTCTCACACATGGGTGGGTATTAGTTTTCCAGTTTATAATTTTGTTTTAAAATCCTCATTGACATATTTTGGTATCCCATGCAAATCTCTTAGAATCCCAGTTCCTGGGGTCACTGTGAAAGTATACAAATCTCTGGTAAAAAGAATAAATTTTTATTTTTAATTTTTTTGGTTAAAGCTAATGGTACAATTAAAACACAATTTAAATAAAAAGGTCTAGAAATTCTAATGATGTTTGTAAACTGAAATCACTTTATCTCAGTTTTTTTCCTAAGTTTATTATAAGCCTTGGAGAATATCTTTTCAAATGTCAAAAGAAAAGATGCATATTATTAGCTTGGTACTAAATGCACAACAAATTGAAGCCTATTGCATTGGCCGGTAAAATATTTTATGGCAAGATATTAGTTAAATTTTTGACGCTTTTGATATTAGTGCACATCCTTAAATCCTTTGTACACTGTTTGTAAGAACCTGAAAAAATGTTTGTTTAAGTAAGTCTTGCTTCTGCCTCTTATTCTATTTGAAATTGTGGTTGAATTGGTAGATGTTATAAGAGGTTTTCACTAAGTATAGAATAATTTTTATAACAGTAAATTTTACTAAATTAATCAGAGAGATCAAGATGAATATGTTTATTTCATCTTTATTTTTTCCCCAGGTAATTAATTAGTTTCTTTCTTTTTGAAATATCTTTGCAAAGTTAGTGCTAATAGAGAGCAAGAATTAACTAGCCCAAGATTCTCATAACAATTTTGAAAGTTTTTGTTTGTCTTATACATCTATAAACTTTTCTTATTCTGTATTTACTATGGTCTTCTTTACTCCATTGAATAGGTACTTGCACTTTTATGCCTGGAAATTTCTCAGTTCCCACTACTAGGTTCCTGGTTTGAATTTTGGGGGCTGCCAATGAAGAAAGAAGTTCATAACTGATATTTGCTCCCCTTCAGGGAACTAATCTAAGAAGTAGAAATTTGAGCTCACCCATAGGAAAAAATGAGTTCACTTCTATCTCTCTTAACCTTTAACCCAAAGAAAATTACAGTGGCTAAAGCAGGGGCCTATTTCAATTGTCTATCCTTGTTCTTTTGTTTTATTTTACTCAAAATTGTTTGCATTACTTTCCATTGAATGTGCTTTTAAATAGTCTCACAGCATGTTAAGGTGAATTTTCAAAAGTTTTAATTTAGTTCTAGACAGAGGAAACCAACAAAATTGCAAAATTTTATAATAGCTTAAGCCTGTTACATTCTTAATATTATTATTCTCAATAGTGATAGCTATTACTTGTTCTACAACAAAAATTTTGAAACTTTCTGTTTTGGCTCTAACATGTGAAGAGTTTCAGAGTTGTCACAGCATGTTTACAATAAGAAAAAGCTGGACAAACAGAAAATCCATGACTTTTCTTGACCCATCTTAGTTTGCACAGCAAATTGCTACCCTGAAATCTAAAGAGACAAGCAAATCCAGGGTCATAGCTAAGACCAGCCTCTCTGGAACAGAAGCTGTTGCTATCATAAACTGGTAGGAATTCTTAAATAGTTATTCTTGAGCTAGTGTTTGAGTGTGGACTACAGTGAAAGTGAGGAAGCCCTTGGGGCTGAAGTCATAGGAGCATCCTCACCCTTGCATGGTTTTCCTGCAGGAATAGTATCAGTCACATGGCAAAGAGCTGAGAAAGTTCCCTCCATGGCTCTGGAGGGTTGGGGAAAGGATACCCATTGTGAAATGTGTCCAGGGGATTTCATACAGCCAAGTACCACTTTTCAGGGAGAAAGACTTTACCAAAACTTTATCCAGTCTGGGGAAAGACTTCTCCTTCGGCAGGTCCCTCGAGGCTTCCTATCTCTATAAAGAGTGAGGGGAACAAAGAACATGTTTGAAGGTCACAGCCCAGGCACATACGCCCACTAAAAGACTGAGATTTAATCAGGATTACAGACTGCCTCCTATCCTTCACACCTCATTCCCAGCCACCAAGGCTCCAGCATAATCATAGTGGGTTATAGTTAAGCAAGATGAACCATCCAATCTCTACTGAAGGAAGAATTCTTAAAGTCAAAGACAACAGAGGAGGCAAAACAAGACCAGCAGGGGTGTTCCAGGCATCTGACACACATAGCTACCAAGACCACTAGACACAAAGCAGAATAACATAAAACCACACACTCAAGTTTTCAACAAAAATTACAAGGCCTGCTAAAAAGTAAGAACATTCAGTCTGCACAGACAAAGCAAGCGTAAGAAACAGACTCAGATGTAACAGAGATATTGGGACTACCAGACAGGGAACTTAATAAACGATGACTGACATATTATGGGCTCTAATGAAAAAAAGCAGAAAACATACAACCAATGGATATTGTGAGTAGGGAGATGGAAACTACAAGAAATATCAGAGGAAATAATAGAAATCAAAAGCAGTGTGACAGAAAGGAAGAATGCTTTTGATGGGCTCATCAGCAGACTTGATAGAGACAAAAGGAAATTAGTGAACTTGAAGTTAGGTCACTAGAGACTTCCCCCAAAAAAAGAGCTGAGAAGAAAATCCATTTTTGGAACCACAGAATTTTCAAGAACTGTGTGACAATTTCAAAAGGTATAACATTCAAAATCAAGAATTATAAAAGCAAAAAAATCTAAATTTGGCCATATCATATGCAAACTAAAGAAAACCAAGACAAACATAAAATCTTGAAGAAGATAGAGAACTAAAATCTCCTATCTGTTTAGAACAAAGAAAAACATTACAGTGGAATTCTCAACAGAACCAAACAAGCAAAAAGAATATATAGAGTGCAATATTTGAAGAGTTGAAAGAAAAAAAAAAAAAAAAAAAAACCTCAAGAGTTCTATATTCAGTTAAATTATACTTTAAAAGTAAAGGAAAAATAAAGACTTGCTCAAATAAAAACAAACAAACAAACAAAAAAACAGAGATTTCATGTCAGTAGATATACCCTGCCAAAAAAACTTAAATAAATTCTTTAGGGAGAGGGAAAAGGATACTTGCCAGAAGTTCAGACCCTCACAAAAAAAAGGAAGTGCATCAGAAAATTAGAAGACAAGCCACATACTGGGAGAAAATATTTGCAAAGGACACAGCTGATAAAGGACTATTATTCAAATTATAGGGGCGCCTGGGTAGCTCAGTCAGTTAAGTTTCTGCTTAAGGTCATGATCCCAGGGTCCTGGGATTGAGCCCTGCATCAGTCTCCCTGCTCAGTGTGGAGTCTGCTTCTCCCTCTCCCTCCCCCTGTTTGTGCTCTCTCTCTCAAATAAGTAAATAAAATCCTTAAAAACAAACAAAAAACAAATTATATAAAGAACTCTTAAAACTTAGCAGTAAAAAAGCAACCCCATTAAAAAATGAGCCAAAGGTCTCAACAGACACCTCACCAAAGATTTTTGATGGCAAATAACAATAGGAAAAAATGTTCCACATCCTAATCATCAGGGGAATGCAAATTAAAACAACAATAAGATACCACTATACACCAATGAGAATGGCCAGAATCCAGAATGCTGATGATACATGGACATGGAACTCTTATCCATTGCTGGTGGGAATGCTGAATGGTCCAGTCACTTAGGAAGACAATTTGGCAGGGTTTTTTTGTTTTTTGTTCTTTTTTTATAAAACTAAACCCATTCTTACCATACAGTCCAGCAGTTGGGCTCCTTGATATTTACCCAAATAAGTTCCAAATGTATATACACACAAAAATCTGTGTACAATGTTTATAGCCACTTTATTCATAATTTCCAAAACCTGGAAGCAAATAAGACATTCTTCAACAGATGTATGGATAAACTGTGGTACATCCAGGCAATGAAATATTACTCATCTTTAAAAGGAAATTAACTACAGGGGCGCTTGGGTGGCTCATTTGGTTGGGCATCTAAGTCTTAGTTTCGGCTCAGGTCATGATCTCATGGGTCATGGGATTGAGTCCCGCATCAGGCTCTGTGCTCAGCGGGGAGTCTGCTTAAAGATTCTCTCCCTCTGTCCCTTTCCCACTCTGTGCGCGCGCTCTCTCTCTCACTCTCTCTCTAAAAATACATAAATAAATCTTATTTTTTTAAAGATTTTATTTATTTTTTTGACAGAGAGAGAGAGAGCGCACAAGCAGGGGGAGTGGCAGGCAGAGGGAGAAGCAGGCTCCCTGCCGAGCAAGGAGCCTGGCGGACTCGATCCCAGGACCCTGGGAGCATGACCTGAGCCAAAGGCAGATGCTTAACCCACTGAGCCACCCAGGCTTCCCTAAATAAATCTTTTTTAAAAATGTTTTCAAATTAGTATGGTAAACACCATCTACTCCACTCTGTGGTTCCCTTTCTAACTGATTTAAAAATAAATTAAAAAAAAAAAGAAATGAACTAATACCATGAAAGACATGGAGAAACCGTAAATGCATATTACTAAATGAAAGCAATCAATCTGAAAAACCAACATTCCAATTATACAACATTTTGGAAAAGGCAAAACTGTGGAGACAGTGGACTGATCAGTGGTTACCAGGGGTTGGGAGGTGGGAGGGATGAAGAGTTAGATCACAGAAGATTTTAAGAGCATTGAAACTAGGTTGCGTGATACTCTAATGGTGGATACATGTCATTTGATATATTTTCAGTTTCATAGAATGTACAAGAAACTAATATAAATATGGACTTTGGGTGATAATAATGTGTCAGTGTAGGTGCATCAATTGTAATAAATGTCCCCCTCTGGTGTGGGAGCTGATAATGGGGGAAGATGTGTATGTGTGGGGGGCAGAGGTTACAGGGGAAATCTCTGTGCCCTCTGGCTCACTGTTACTGATCCTAAAACTGTGCTAAAAAATAAAAGCCTATTAAAAATATGTATGAGGGGTTCCTGGGTGGCACAGTTGGTTAAGCATCTGACTCTTGGTTTAGGCTCAGGTCACGATCTCAGGATCTTGAGATCGAGCCTTAGATCGGGCTCCACACTGAGTGCAGAGTCCACTTGAGATTCTCTCTCCTTCTCCCTCCACCCCTTCCATTCCTGCTCTCTCTCTCTCTCAAATAAATAAATAAATCTTAAAAAAGATATGTATGAAACAATCTCACTGAATTGGATGAGGAAAATTGTATGAGTTAAGTAACTTTGGAAATGAGAAAAATCTTTAAGAGTAAACCCAAAAGAAAATATACATAAGTATTACTCTATTTGATAATGTTGTTTCCCACTAGGGTATGGGTTGGCAATTTTGCTACTACTATATATATATGCTATAATTTAACAGTTAAGTAAATGGTTGGCAGATGGTGGGAGCCAGGTTTATCATTGTTGGAGTGGGGATTTACAGGTAAGCAAGGGGAGAAGGCTAGAATGATCCATGCAGTCATGGATTAAAGTGGGAGACATTAAATATGAGCTCGTGACTAGCTAATATAGATACAGATGGTTATGCATAGAAATATTTATGGATGAACATAACAATAAAAAATTAAAAAAAAGAAAAAGAAATATTTATGGATGTATGTTTTACACAGAGGTTAGTATACACACATATATTTCTTTGCTCTGTCAGCTAAGGATACTTAGAAGCAATAACATCCCAGGAGCAATGAGCAAACCTAGTGCACAGATCCTGTTTTCTAATGTCATTCTCCAATCTAAGGAATGAAGGTACCCTGAAGAAAAGGCCGATTCTAGGACTGGGGCAAGAATAAAATACAACATGAACCTGGAACATCCCGTGATGCCAGAGAATAAAGTGCTAAAAACAAAACAAATAAAAAAATACATTGCACACAGGAGCCAAATGGAAAATGTTCCAATAGCCAAAGCTGGGAAAAATTTAAAGAGATAAAAATAATATAGTATTAGATTTTCCACCAAAATATGAAATAAAGATACATGAGGCCCTGGTGATATAAATTAGTGACTGTATTAATAAATAAATGAAGAAAATATATCACACATAAGAATTCAAAATAATTTGTGTAGACTCTACACCAATAAGAATGTGGAACATAACTACCTTATTCCTTAAGTGTGAACTACACATAATGACTTCCTTTCAAGGAGTCAAAGAAAGAAAGAGGGAGAAAGATACTCTGCAGTGGAGAAACCTGACAAACATTACTTCAGCCAGGTGATCCAGACCAAATCAGTGGTGCAGAGTTATAGTGATCGTGTGATCACTATATCACGTGTGATCACTATATATCACGTTGATATGATAAGATGAAAATCGCAGTTTACCTCTTTGTTTTCCTCCCTAAAACCCATGACCCAGCCTAACAAACAAACCAACCAACAAATTCAACTTTAGAAAAATTTTACAAAATACCAGATCAATACTCCTTAAAACTGACAGTCATCCAAATAAGGAAATTATTTTTTTAATTTTATTTTTTTAAAGATTTTTATTTATTTATTTGAGAGAGAGAGAGCGAGCATGAGTGGGGGAAAGGAGCAGAGGGTGAAGCAGGCTCCCCGCTGAGCAGGAAGCCTGATGTGGGGCTCGATCCCAGGACCTGGAGATCATGACCTGAGCTAAAGGCAGATGCTTAACCGACTAAGCCACCCAAGTGCCCCCATATAAGGAAATTCTGAGAAATTGTGACAGCCAAGAGGAGTCCAAGCAGACATGAGAATATGAAATGTTAGATGATATTCTGATTAGGATCCTGGAACAGAAAGAGTTAACATTAGGTAAACCTTAAAAAATCTGAATAAAGTGTACCCTTTAGTTAATAATAATACACAATATTTGTTCAATAATTGTAACAAATTTTCTTTACTAATATAAGGTGTTGATAATGAGGGGAACTGGGTTCTGGTTTATGGGATATCTCTTTTTTATCTCCACGGGTTTTTGGTAAGTCTAAAACTGTTCCAAAAAAAAAAAAAAAAGAGGAAAAAAGGAGGGATAAGGCCTTGAAGTAATATCATTATAATTATACACACACACACACAAACACACACATACACACGTAAGTTTTACAAAAAGGATTATTTCCACTTTTCAGTTTCCATAAAATTTTATCAATGCTTCTTGGCCTGCATAGATATACAAGTAAGTATATATATATATATATATATATATATATATATATATATATATTTGATATTTAAATGAAAGTATAAATATATTTTGGTATAAAATTTATTAAGAACTAGTCAAAACAATAATTTTCTTTCAGAAATTAATTATTCCATCTTCAGTTTTAATCAATAAACATTTATAGAACAATCATCCCTTCTCCTCACCCAAACGACAACTCTGCAAACAGCTATACATGTATAATCTGCTCTGGACCTGTTATGATTATATAATTAATAAACTCTGTCCCACACACAATTTGTGACCTGTTTTCTGAGCATCAGTCTCATGATCATGTAAATGTTTGCTAGATGCCCATATCGTTTTCTACTTGGTGTGTTAAATGTAATATAAAAAACAGAACACAGTCTTTCCCCAAATATTCTCTACTTCATCTCCTTCATCTGATATTATGAGTGTTCCAATTATTTGGGCCAAAATTTGCTCTATACCTCATCCAGTTTACCTGCAAATCTTATCCTTTCCAATTTCAACATGTATCTCCAATTTGACCACATCTCACCACCCCCACATCTGCCCTCTGATATCATCTATTAAAATCTTTCACCTAACTGTTGAAATACTCATTTCATTCCTTGCTCCATTTTGCCCCTGACAGCCAAACTGTTCTCACTACAGTAGAGTGATATTTTAAATAGTTGTATCACTCCCTTGCTTCAAACATCAAGTGCCTTGACACATATTTAGAATAAAATCCAACTTTTTATTGTAGACTACAGAAGTATAAATGAGCAGTCCCCTCCTCCTCTTTCTGAAGATTTCTCCCAGAATGTATCCTTCTCCCACTCCTTGCTAGGTACAGTACGAGGACTTCCTCTATTCCTAGACGGAAAGGTTTCTTCTACCCTAAGAACGTTGCCCTTGCTCTCTCCTCTGGAGGGAGCACTCATTTCCCCCCACCTGTGTGGTTCACACTCATTCACTTGATTCTGGTTTCTGTTATTTTTATTTTTTTAATTGACTTCTGAAGTAGACTTGCCTTGGATAACCCTATGTGTAAAACAGCCCACCATACTTCTATCAAACTCTGAAATTATACTTTATTTTTCTCATGGGACTTTTTGAAAATCAAAATTATATTTTTATTCACATTTTTAAATGAATGGCTCTAGAATGTCAGCTCTGTGACAGCATGGCTGTCCCTCTTCACTTTCCCTTTTTTCTTCCTGTCTTCTTTTCTCCCCTCCTTTCTCCTTCTTCCCTCTCTTTCTTCCATCCTTTCCTTCTTTTTTTCCTTACTTTTTCGCCTATCTTCCTTCTTCCTTTTTTAACCTTCCTTCTAGCAACTCTTTGCATCTATCTACAGCACCAAGAACATTACAAACAAGTACATATTCTTACTTATACACATCATATAAAGAAACCTATGACACTGGAATCACTGTAAGTGAAACAGAAATTAGTTCTAAGAATTTACATGAAAGAAGTAAGCTAATGAGGACGTAGCTTTAAAAAATATTCTTATAGGGCGCCTGGGTGGCTCAGTTGGTTGAGCGACTGCCTTCGGCTCAGGTCATGATCCTGGAGTCCCGGGATCGAGTCCCGCATCGGGCTCCCTGCTCGGCAGGGAGTCTGCTTCTCCCTCTGACCCTCCTCCCTCTCATGCTCTCTGTCTCTCATTCTCTCTCTCTCAAATAAATAAATAAAACCTTTAAAAAAAAAAAAAAATATTCTTATAGTTAGCTCAACTCCTCAACCACTTCAGTCACTCAAAATTTTCATGCAAAATAACCCAACCTGACATGTCATTAGACATAATTTTCATAATGGTCTATTTACATAATAAAATGAATTTACACACACACACACACACACACTAATGTATATGTGTAATCTGCCTATACAAAGAATAATAAACACCTATTTTAGACAATACTAAACTATAAATCACACTTTTTTTTTTTTTTTTTTAGTAAACTCAATGTCCAATGTGGGGCTTGAACTCACAACCTGAGATCAAGAGTCACACGCTCTACCAACTGAGCCAGCGAGGCACCCCAAATCACACTTTTTATTAAGAAGGAAATGTGGCTAATTCATTTTAGAGAGCTCAAGAAGTAACTACTGGAAGAAATCTCTAGCAGGTTCATGTACCATTGAATCTCTGTAACTCATTTTTTGATCTTTTGAAAAATAAATGCTCACTAAAGCATATTGATAAGAGAAAGATAATTGCTTATGGCATAAATTGTAAACAATGTATTGGGAAGATAAATAATATTTGTTTGCTTTGAAAAGCAAATAATATTTATTGTACAGCCTTCAGAATCTAATTTTCATGAGTAATAATCCTTTTCTTTTTAGTCTGACTGCAAAAAAAAATCAACTTATATATAAAATTAAAGAAAAAGAAAATGGAAAAACAAAGGATAGCATGATGAGCCCTTATTTATACTCCCAAGTATGAAAAGGAAAAAGAAAAATAACAACAAACCCCTGCCCCTAAATCTTGAATTTCCTCTCTTTCATAGTAATCAGTATTTATCTCTCTCTGGCTATCAATCGTGTATATATATATTAGTGATGATCCTGAATTTGATTAATTATAAAGATTGACTTATTGATATGGGGGAAAAGTCTGGATGGCTGATAACTTATTTTCAAAATGGAATTTAATGGCCTTTTTTGGTCATATTCAAATAATTAATTTAGGTAGTTAAGGTAAACATAAAAAAATATACTTTATGGAAAAATGTTCTATGCTGCTACTGAAAGCCAGACTAATACAGAATGAACTCTACCTACATATTTTTCTTTTTATTCTATGTTACTCTTTCTATCTATGTATCTATGCATCTATATACCTATGTATCTATGTATCTCTCTGTCTAGTCTGGCTACCTACCTCCTAACTACTGAGAAGCATTCTAGGCTCTAGGGAGCCTATGGTACCTGTGCCTTTGAAAGAGTCAGACAGTAAATACCAATAGAAATATAGTATGTTAAGGAAAGTTACACGATAAAAGAAAAAACGCAGACCGGTTTGGGGTGAGCTATGGATTTACTATAAAATGGCCAAGGGGAGCCTTTAATAAAGTGACAGTTGAAATGTGACCAAAATGGAGTGAGGGAGTGAATTGTGATAAAGCCTGAGAAATGGCTCTTAGCAAACACCTACTCTTTTGTTTTTGTTTTTGTTTTTTGTTTCAAGTTTTTATTTAAATTCCAGTTAGTTAACATATAGTGTAATATTAGTTCCAGGAGTAGAATTTAGTGATTCACCACTTACATACAACTCCCAGTACTCATCACAAGTGCCCTCCTGAATCCTCATCACCCATTGAGCCCATCCCCCACCCCAACCCCCCAGCAACCCTCAGTTTGTTCTCTATAGTTAAGAGTATGTTTTAGGGATCAAACACCTACTCTTAACGGCCTTGATTAGTTCATATTTTTCTTAACATTTTCTCTAACTTATTTTTATTAGAATTTGTAGCAGTTTAAAAGTACTTCCAAATTTAGCTTTTATTCTCATTAAATTGGGTAATCAATTGGATGTCTTTTAAATAAACTTTACTTAATTCAGCTCACAAATTTGCTAAATTTATCAGTAGGACCATCTGGGCTTTATGCTTTATGAGAGCAGGAGAAAGACTTGATCATTGATTACACATCATTAGTATTTTGGATTATTCTGCAGATTTTCAGTTTCTAGTAGTACAGTGTTATAATTAAACAGAGTCAAAAATTACCAAGAATTTTATCATGAGAACAGTAGTCCTCTAACCCAATCCACCTCACCCTATCCTCAGCTCCGTTCCTCAGACCAAGCCATCTTTTTATAAATTTTAACAATATTTCATTATCATAAAAATTAAAATAATAAAAGTTCATAAACAATATTATAATAATACAACACTTTGTTATGAAAATATTAGGGAGATGTTCAAGCATATACAAAAGTAGAGATAGTAGTGTAATGTCCCCAGTGTGTTCTTTAGTCAGTTTTAACTACGAACATTTCATGGCTAATCTTATATTCTCTATGTTCCACCCACTCCCTTCTCTCAACAACCATAAAATTTACTTTGAAACAAAGATAAAGCATCATCATTTGTCCTTTAAATATTTCTGCATGTATCTCTATAGATAATAACTAAATTTTAAACATAACCAGTGTACCAACACTCCATACACAGATACACACATAAACACACACACACACACACACATACAAGCCAAAAAAAAATTTTTAAAAATGTAACCAAATATCAAGGAAGTTTTCTCTGATTGTCCTCAACATTCCTCTGATTGTCCTCAACATTTAAATAATCCTGTTTATCCTCAAGATTTTAAAAAAAACTTATTGAATTGGGATTCAAACTATGTAGTCTGCAATTGGTTACTTTGACTCTTAAATCTCTTAAATCTCAGGTTTCCCCACTCACCCCATCACAGAGGGGGTCCATAAAGTTTCTCTCACCCAGGTTTTGCTGGCTGCCTCCCTGTGATTTTGTACCACTTATTAAAATTTGACCTTGCTACTTTAGTCTAAAGTGGTTATAATTTTACTGTGGTGTGATAAGAGATTATTTTCAAATACCAGGGTTTGGCAAACATTTCCTAATAAGGGACAGATAGTGAGTATTTTTGTCCATAATGTCTCTGCCACAACTAATCAGTTCTGCTGTTGTAACATGAAAGCAGCTACAAACATATGTAAATGAAAGGATGAGGCTATTATCCAAAAAACTTTACTTGCAAAAGCAGATGGCTGGTAGGATTCAGCATGTGGGCCATAGTTTGTTGATCCCTGATTTAAACCATGCTTTTAGAATGTAGGCTGCTAAAGCAAACTTTACACTAACAATATGGTTATTAATTATACAGTGGTATAATTATTGAAGGAGGATTTTTAATATATTTTATTAGATAAAGTAGATAAAAGATAATTTTCTTATCTTTTAGTGTATTATTAAATTATTATTTTACTACCCATATTTTGTCTTTATTACAAAACAAAGTTTTAATGCAGGATCACAGATTTAAACTTTGTTATATATAACCTATATGCAAATTCAGAGTTTGAAGGACATTTGGAGAATATTTGGACTAGGCTCCTCATTTATATAGAAAAAAAAAAAACGGGCTCCCTGCTCGGCAGGGAGCCTGCTTCTCCCTCTGACCCTCCCCCTTCTCATGTGCTCTCTCTCTCATTCTCTCTGTCTCAAATAAATAAATAAAATCTAAAAAAAAAAAAAAAAAAAAAAAAAAAAAAAAAAAAAAAAAAAAAAAATAGAAAAAAAAAAAAACTGATGTCAAACAGATAAAATGACTTGTTAATTTTGAGAGTTACAAAAATTATTGATAATCAGAATAATATGTTTTAATTTATTTAAAACTTGGAAAATTCATTTTATTTTTTAATTTTTATTTAAAATTTTTTTAAGATTTTATTTATTTATTTGAGAGAGAGAGAGATCATGAGCATGGGGGATGGGTAGAAGGGGAGGGAGAAGCAGAATCCCTGCTGAGCAGGGACCCCCCCCAATGCTGGACTCAATCCCAGGACCCTGAGATCATGACCCGAGCCGAAGGCAGACGCTCAACCAACTGAGCCACACAGGTGTGCAAAAATTCATTATATTTTAAAAATTCCCCACTTTTGAACTATTGGGACTTAATGAAGATAAAAAGCTTTTACACAGCGAAAGAAACAGTCAACAAAACCAAAAGACAACCGACAGAATGGGAGAAGATATTTGCAAATGACATATCAGATAAAGGGCTAGTATCCAAAATCTATAAAGAACTTATTAAACTCAACACCCAAAGAACACATGATCCAATCAAGAAATGGGCAGAAGACATGAACAGACATTTTTCCAAAGAAGACATCCAAATGGCCAACAGACACATGAAAAAGGGCTCAACATCGCTCGGCATCAGGGAAATCCAAATCAAAACCTCAATGAGATATCACCTCACACCAGTCAGAATGGCTAAAATGAACAAGTCAGGAAACAACAGATGTTGGCGCGGATGCGGAGAAAAGGGAACCCTCCTATGCTGTTGGTGGGAATGCAAGCTGGTGTAGCCACTCTGGAAAACAGTATGGAGGTTCCTCAAAAAGTTGAAAATAGAGCTACCATACGATCCAGCAATTACACCACTGGGTATTTACCCCAAAGATACAAATGTAGGGATCCGAAGGGGTACATGCACCCCGATGTTTATAGCAGCAATGTCCACAATAGCCAAACTGTGGAAAGAGCCAAGATGTCCATCGACAGATGAATGGATAAAGAAGATGTGGTATATACATACAATGGAATATTATGCAGTCATCAAAAGGAATGAAATCTTGCCATTTGCAATGACGTGGATGGAACTGGAGGTTATTATGCTGAGCGAAATAAGTCAATCAGAGAAAGACATGTATCATATGACCTCACTGATATGAGGAATTCTTAATCTCAGGAAACAAACTGAGGGTTGCTGGAGTGGTGGGAGGTGGGAGGGATGGGGTGCCTGGGTGATAGACATTGGGGAGGGTATGTGCTATGGTGAGTGCTGTGAATTGTATAAGACTGATGAATCACAGACCTGTACCTCTGAAACAAATAATACATTATATGTTAAAAAAAAAAGAAGAAGAAGATAGCAGGAAGGGAAAATTGAAGGGGGGAAATTGGAGGGGGAGACGAACCATGAGAGACTATGGACTCTGAGAAACAAACTGAGGGTTCTAGAGGGGAGGGGAGTGGGGGGATGGGTTAGCCTGGTGATGGGTATTAAGGAGGGCACGTTCTGCATGGAGGCACTGGGTGTTATACGCAAACAATGAATCATGGAACACTACATCAAAAACTAATGATGTGATGTATGGTGATTAACATAACATAATAATAATAAAAAAGAAGTATAATGAATGTTGTAGAAGATGGAAAGAAATAAAAAATACTGAAAAAAAATTCCACACTTTTCCCCTTCTAAAATAAAATATTTTTTGTTTTTAAACAATTTTCTTCATATGAATGTTCATTCAGATGTAAAAAGAGGGTGTATGTACTCTCTTCCCCATACAGGAATTTCTTTATATGAAATCCATTTACGGGATGAAGGGCTAGAGGGAGACTAAGGTGTCCTCCTAACAGCTGCTCTAAAAACATGCATATGGGGACAATTCAGATTGTGTAAACCATTCTATATTATAATTAACATATAATTCATGGCATTGTTGTAGTTCAATTACTTAGACACACAAAAAAAATGCCAACTTTTTTTTTTTTGCAGTGCTTTGAATACGCTGTGAAACCATCATCTCTTGGTAAATTTTGTAAGATGTTGAATATATTTGCTTAGTTGTCAAAATTATAATGCTTCTAAAGACAAAGATGAAAGAACACTGAACACCGCTACAGTTGTGGATTTTTAAACAAAAGAAGAGTGAATCTCAAACAAGGATAAAGAAACAGCATGATTTTTTGTTAAAAAGTGAAAAATATAGTATCTCTATATTCCTACCAAGTGAGAGTATTTAAGATAGGATTATATTAGGTAAATATTTTTTATTGTGATGCTATCACAACAAATTAGGATATTACTGTAAATGAGTTTGTGTATGTGTTTATGTGAATTAATGTTTATTTTACATATTTATATGTATGATTATGTATATGTCTGAATATAAATATGTGTATACACACACATATGGACAACATATCATTAATGAGTAATTGAACTTATTAATTAGTAACAGTGGGTCTGTTTTAAGGTGTGGCAGATTTTCTTACTTTAGAACATGGGAAAATTTAGAAGGATTGGAGCTAAATATATTTGCATGCCTGAAAGTTTCCTTGTATTTCTACAGTAGCTGGAAGACTTGGATCATAGAGTACCCTTGTTTTGAGAAACTGAGTCTCAGAGAAGTTGAAAAATGTACTTGGATAACATAGTTAGGTAATAAAATGGTGGAACTGGAACCCAGGCTTCCTGGCTCCAACAGGAGTGTTCTCTATATTATATTACTAAGTTGTTAGATCACATTTCTATTTGGAAGCCTGTCTTTTAGAAAATATACAGAATATTCTTCTGATCAGTCATAATTTTTAAGTTACTAAATATATTGGATTAGGCAGACAGTAAAACCACTGCTTAGATATGATAAAATAAGCATTTTTTTTATGACACTTGTAGGGTCTATCACTGGAGAGTAAAGGTCAAGTCCTTTGTTTGACTTCTACAACTCAGGCTGTTCTCAGGATCCAGTAGTAATATTTTCTTTCTTTTTTTTTTTTTTTTCCTTTCATACTATGTTAAGTCTATTTAATTGAAATTTGAAAAATAGGCAAAACTTAGAGGCAGAAAGATAAGTGATTGCTGTTTGCTGGGTTGGGACAGGGACTGATTTCAAAGCAGTATGAAGAAAAGCCTTGAGATAATGGAAATGTTTATTTTTATTATGGTAATGGTAAAAAGCACTGTGCACATTTGTCAAAATACAACCACTGTTCACTTAAAAATTGATGAATTTATAGTATGTAAATACGCATCAATAAAACTGATGTTAAGACAAAAGATTATTTCTAGTTCCATGTATATTTCAAAGTACCATTGTGATAAAAAATAATTTAAGTTCTCAATAAAAAAATCTTTGAAAACTTTATGTTCTCTTTTTAAGTAAGATATATACTTTTTTATATTTGTTTTATATACTTTATTGAAGGTCTGTAGTTTTTTCTCTGATAAATCTGACATATTTCTTATTTTCTTCTTGGATATTTTATATGTTTTGTTGCTATTGCAAATTATAGCTTTTTCTCTTCAGTAACTGACGTTGGGGAAACTGGACAGCTCTGTGTAAAAGAATGAAATTGAACTCCAATCTTATACCACTCACAAAAAGTAACTTGAAGTGGATTAAAGACCTGAAAGTGTCAAACTCCTGGAAGAAAACAGAGGGGAAAAATTCCTTGATATTGGTCTTAGCAATAATTTTTGGATATGACACCAAACGCACAGGCAACAAAAGCAAAAGTAAACAAATGGGACAACATCAAACTAAAAAGCTCCTGCACAGCAAAAGAAACAAAGAACAAAATAAAGGGGCAACCTACAGAATGGGAGAAAACAGAACAGAGTATCCAAGGACTCTGATACAACTAAAAAGGTAGTACATAGTGCAACAGAAGTACAAGAAGGAGAAGAAAGAAAGAAACAAGAAATCTTGGCAACAGTGATTACTAAGAATTTCTCCAAATTAATGTCACTCTTCATTTCAATTAAGAGTGTATTCGGAAAGCTCAGAGAACATCAAGCAGGCAAAAATGCCAAAATCTATACCTGGGCATATCATTTTCAAACTACAGAAAATCAAAATAATCTGGAAAGTAGCCAAAGGAAAAAAACACCCTACCTATAGAAGCTCAAAGATGAGAGTTATATCTGATGCCTTGAAACCATGGAAGTAAGGAGAGTGGAGACGAAATATTGAAAGTATTGAGAAAAAAAACAAAAAACAAAAAACCACCATCCTAGAATCTGTATCCTGTGAAGTTATCCTTCAGATGTGAAGGAGAAATAAAGACTTTCTCAGACAAATAAAAATTGAGGGCATTTGTTTCTAGTACACCTGACTTACAACAAATGTTAACAGAAGTTGTTTATAGGAATAGAAAATAATATAGGTCAACTTGGATCTACAGAAAGGAGGGAAGAGAGTAGAAGAAGGAATAAAAGAAGGTAAAATAAAAACTTTAACTTTTCTTATTCTTAACCTAACAGGAAACAGTTTGTTCAAAATAATAGTAACAATGCATTTATTTACTTATGCTTATATATACATTTTATATATGCATATATGCTTATGAATACTTAAATATAAGTGAAACAATAAATGACATCCATGATACAAGAGATGGGAGGAAGGAATTAGGATTATTTTATTATAAAGTATTCTTACTACCTATGAAATGATATATATAGTGTTAATTGAAAGTGGACTTGCATTAGCTATAAATGTACATTGTAAAATCTAAGGCAACCACTAGAAAAGAAGTGTAACTGAAATACTAAGAAAGGAGAGAAATAGAATTACATAGAATGCTCATTTAAAACCACAAAAGACAGGAAAAGAGTGGAAGACAAAAAGATTCTTCTCTCTCCAGGTAGCCTCTTCCAACATTTTAATATATTTTTTTCAGATTCATATACTTCTATCTCACTTTTGCTCATCTCCATATTTGAATAGCCTGATCTAATTTTTATTTTACTGGGAAACCAGAAATTCAGTATTGATTCCTTATAAATCAATCTGCATATTTTAATTTTCAAATTGAAAAAATTCACAACCTATCATAAAATCATTTAATCATATTTAAAATATTCAATTACATAAGTCCTATAACTTGAAGGAAAAGGTTTAGTAAACAGGACTTTTTTTAATTTGATAGAGAAATCTCAGCTGTAAGATACAATAAACACAGGTATTCCTAGTAAAACATATCAAAGAATAGACAGGAATTTTTAAACATCAAACCTTGAATGTCCCTTTTGCTTACCATATCAATATTTTAATTTAAAAAAGTCTTTCCATGCTATTATATAATCACAATAAATTTTAATTGGATTTAAAAAAGTTACACGGTGGGAAGAGAAGTAAATGTGTTTTAAAGAGATGCTGTTTTTTATATGATATTATTTCAGGTAATTTGCCATTTTCAGATTGTGACTATCAAAGTAGAGCATGTCACTTTCATGCGATTTTTTTTCAGTGAGCTGGAGTCAAACATGACGATGATGCACAGCAGATGGTATTGTAATAAGTCATCTAATTATTTCTATTAGGTACAATGTTTTAAATGTAAAATATTCTCAAAGAATAAAATTCAAACAATAGTGTTCCAGAAATGAAACTGATATTGAGTTAATTCAGCTTTAACATGTGTAAAATTGTTAATTTATTAATTGCACTCACCTGAGGAAAGCAAGTGATCAAAAAGAATAATGTAAAATCCACTTTAGTGCAGACATTACTTTGCAAATTTAGGGAAAATATAATCAGAAAACCCTTTAATAAGCAAAGTTAAATAATTCTAAAATTATTTGAATATGTGGGTTTTACTAATTCTCCATAGTGGGTTATTTTAATATATCTATTATTAAATACTGAATTCTTATTTGTCTGAAAGCAATATAAATATTAAAGTGGAAAAGCTTCTGGTGAATAAGGAATGCAGAAATCCAAAGTTATACACATTTTGTTATTTTAATTTTGAATCAAATCAATTTCTGCAAGATGTTATAAAAATGAAATTAAAATTCTTCCGTATTTTTAAACATTTAAAAGTTTTTCTAGTATCTTTTAAACACTCATAGAAATAAAGTTATGATTATTTTTATTCAGGATTTCTGTCCAAAGGCCAGAAGTATTTAAAAGGTATAGTATACTATGTCAGGGAGTAAAAACATACTAAGGCCCAAACTGTAGTCTTTTGAATGAATACTAAAGACATTAAAGCAAGCCAGGGAATTGCAAATCTGAATAAGAACCCTAACAGTTTAACTTAAGTTATATAGGGTAGTCACATTACTAAATGTTTTTTATGAACTACCTCATTTCATCTGCATTACCTCACTTAGAAATAGATTTTATTACCTGTGTAGAGAGATATCACTAAGACTCAGATAGATTAAATAATTCACATTACAAAAATGGCAGAAAAGTATGAGAATCAGAATTCATCATAAGTGATCTTGCCAACAGTGTGACAAGTGATCTTGTCTCCTTTTGACAAGGAGATGATCGAGAGAAATTAGAATGAGTCTGTTGAGGATGGGGAAATATTCAAATGGAAAAATTTCCATTTTGGAGATTATTTTCTGAATTCAAATTTCCGTTGTTTTTTGTTTTTGTTTTTGTAAGTAGACTCCACCCCCAACATGGGGCTTGAACTCACAACCTTGAGATCAAGAGTCTCATGCTCTACCAACTGAGCCAGCCAGGTACCCCATGAAGTCAAATTTCTATGAGTATTATTATGAAATGCCTGTTTCTCTTAACCCAGTATTTGAAAGCAACACATGTAAAAATGACAAACATTTAATGTTGCATTTTGACAAATAGTCATTTTTAAAAGAAAGGGCAAAGGGTCTCTTCTTTCTTCTTCATTTTTTCTCAACCAGAAAATATACAAAATTTAAATATTGTGGAACTATATAAATTAAAACATAACAATAACTCAAATATCTCCCAAAGTGTGTGTTTTAGCACTTAGTTATCATATGAAGGGAGTATACAGACATCAATTTTCAGCCCCACCCCTAATCGAAATGAGAAGGCATTCATCCTGATGGTGTTCCCCTTGAACACTAATAAATTCCACGTAGGTTTATAAGATAAATTTAGTTAATAGAGAGATCAATAGACTAAATTGTCAGAAGCTTTTTTTGGTAAGGTGATACTAATAAAAATGTATCTCAGAATATTGACTTTTGAATTTTAGTTATTTTGTCAGCAAATTAGTCGCAGATGACTGAAGAACAAATTTGCAGTGTAAAGTCCATGGACCTAGAATTTTTTTTTATCTTTTGACAAAAAAAATTAAAAGGAATAAAAGTTGCAAAATGATCACAGAGAGGCATCTAAAAATTCGTAAATGAGGGGTGCCTGGGTGGCTTAGTTGGTTAAAAATTTGTAAATGAGCATAATAGGCAGTCAATACACTTATTTCTTTTTTATTATAGTATCAATGATATGCAATAAATACAATTTCACAAAACTGAAGCTGGGATTACTAACATGTGGGTTAACTATCCAGTTTGACAATCTCATTAATATTAAAGATGATGTCAATTCACAGCTAAGTCACAGCTTGGATATAAGCCATATGTAGCATTTAAGGGAATTAATAGGGTTTTGCCACTTACAAGAAGACTGAGTACATTTCCCTCTTTACAAATGAAGTTGGGCATGATTTCACATAACTGGTTAAATTGTACTGAATCATAAATCAAGTGGCCATACCTAAGTTTTTTTTCTGGGCCCTGTGTTCTGTTCCATCGATCTGTCGATGTTTGCCCAATTCCATACATACCACACTGTCTTAATTACTGAGGCTGAACAAAAGTGTGTAATGAACAGAACAAATCTCCACCTTTATTTTTTCTTTGAAAATGTCAAGCTTATACTTGGCCTTTACACTTCCCTATAAATTAGAATCTGCTTTTCAATCTCTACAAACAAATATATAAAATGACTACAATCTAAAAAAAAAAATACTAGAATTGCCAATTGAATTGCCTTGAAATCACTGATAAATTTTCATTAAATTGACATCTCTACAGTAAGGAAATTTTTAAACAATGATTATGCTATATCTGAAGAAATTTTTAGGTCTTCCTAATTATTTCTCAATTTATTTAATTGTTTTTCACATGGAAGTTTTTGGACAGCTTTTCTTGGATGTATTCCTAAGTATTTGATCTTTTTTGTTATATTTTCAACAGCTTTATTGAGGTATAATTGATATACAAAGAACTGCACATATTTAATCTGCGCAATTTGATGAGTTTGGACATATGCAAATACCCATGATGCCATCACCGCTATCAAGGTATTAGACATATCCAACACCTCCCAAATTTTCTTTGTGTTCCTGTGTGTGTATGTGTGTGCATGTGTGTTAAGAACACTTGAGATCTAGGGCGCCTGGGTGGCTCAGTTGGTTAAGCGACTGCCTTCAGCTCAGGTCATGATCCTGGAGTCCCTGGATCAAGTCCCTGGATCGAGTCTCGCATCGGGCTCCCTGCTTGGTGGGAAGTCTGCTTCTCCCTCTGACCCTCCCCCCTCTCATGTGCTCTCTCTCTCATTCTCTCTCTCTCAAATAAATAAATAAAATCTTTTAAAAAAAAAAGAACATTTGAGATCTATCTGCTTAACAAGTTTTGAAGTGAACAATACTGTATTGTTACCCAGAGTTACTATCTTGTATAGCAGATGTCTAGAATGTATTCACCTAGCATTAAAGAAACTATACCCTTAGGAAAAAAATCTCCATTTCCTCCATTCCCCGGCAACCATTACAGGGGAAATGGATATAAATATATAAATATCTAAAGTATCTAAATATATATATATAGTGAAACTCATATTTTCTGGTTTTCAGTGTAGAAGTCATAAAAATATTTCATTAAATTTATCTCTTGGCATTTGCAATTGTAAATATTATTTTAATATTGTATTCTATTGGATTTTCTATACATCTACTGTTTGATGTATACAAATTTAAGACTGTTATTTATTCCTGTTGGATGCATCTGTTGTGTGGTATCAACATTAAGAGTTTTGGGGATTTTTTTGTCTTGTTTGATTTTTAATTTGTACATTTATTTAGTATATCTTTTCCATTCCTTTGGTTTCCGAGTTTTTGTATCCTTGCATTTGAAGTGTATCTCTTATAAACACCATATAATTGGGTTTTAGTTTGTTTTGACTTTTTGTTTATTTTTCTAGTCTGACCATCTTTGTTTTACAGTACAATATTACATTAGTATGTGATATCTTGGGGTTTATATCTACCAACATGTTCAGTGTTATCTATTTATGGCACTACTTTTTTCTCCTCTATGTCTTATTTATTGCCTTCTTTTGCATCAATTGGGCATTTCCATATCATTTGACTTTTCTCATCTCTTATCTTTAGGGTTCCCAATCTTTAGTTATTTTAGTTGTTATTCCAGAGATTACAATTTATCACTTTCTGCGCAATGAAAGAAACTTTCAACAGTTTAACTTTTTTAATTCCCAGCTTTTGTACTATTGTTACCGCCCAGAAAAGAGTTAACAAAGGAGGCTTAAGGCTGCTATCTTTAGAAGGGCCTGCTGCCTAGCATCTGGAAACTTAGGTTGTGAAATGCTCCCTAACTGGTAAGTTGTACCTCTGTGCCTGCAGTATGATTTATAGTGAACATCTGCTCTCCTTCTGAGAGTCTGGTAGTGGAAAAACGTATGCCCATGTTTTGCTTCTGATCAAAAACCTAAATTTGGAGTCTCAAATGCCCCTCTTTGAGTAGAAACACTGCACAAGGCTGCTGTATTTTCTCTGCTGTGAGGATGGTACACTCTGTGTGATCTCTCCTGGGAAGAAGAGGGGGAAGGAAGCCAGCACATGGATTGCTTCAGACTTTCCTATGTTTTTCCCTTATTGAATCACGTGTGTATCTGGGGTTCCTGTGTTACTATGTTTGTTGTTTCTGTAATAAATCTGAGCTGTGGGGCCAACTATATGCTGAGTCTGAATCCTTCTAGTGAATTGCTACAGATAGAGGCAGTCTGGGCAGCCTGAAACAACTGCCCTATATTTTATTTGCACATATGTCTTAAAGTCCACAAGACTTTATCATCATTTATTTAAAAAATCATTCTATTTCACCCTTTCTCTGCCCTTCTTTCTTATATTTTCTATCGATCTACTTGGGATCGTTTTCCTTCTGCCAGAACTCTCTTTAATAGTCCCTTAATATATATCTGTCCTCTGAGTTTTTGTTTTTTCTGAAAATGTCATTTTTTTTATTTAAGAAAAATATATTTGCTAGGAATAGAATTCTAGGCTAGCATATTGTTTTCTGGTACTACTGAAACGAATGATTTTTCCCAACAGCTTTTTAGGCCTTTTTTTGGTTTGTTTTTATCAGCAGCTTAATTATGATGGAACTATATGTCATTTTCTTTATATTTGCACTTTTTGGGGTATAAAAAAATGTATTGAATCTGTGGTTGGATGTATTCCATCAGCATTTGAAAATCTTTATACCCATTACTTTTATAAATATTTATTTTGTCATGTTATCTATATTCTTCTGAGCTTACAATTATACACATGTTAATTCCATGCCCCATATATCTTTATACTTTTTCCTGTACTTTTCCAACTTTTTTGTTCTCTGTTTATATTAGGATTCTTTTTATGGACCATATAAGTGTAAGTTTTATGTATTTTTAATTGCCTCATACTAACTCAGCACAGTGTCTTCTTGGGCTATAAACTTACATTTGGATGTCAAATACACAATGATGTCCATGGACTCATTGGGTTCCTTGTTTTCATCTCTCATGTTACTCCTTTCCTGACAAAATGTGAGTCTTTAACTGTTAATTTTTTCTTTGTTATAGTCTCACTTAACTTACTTTTAAATAAATCTCACTTTAGAAATGATTTCCCTTGATTTTGTTTTTCCTTAATAGATTATGATTACAGGCATACCTTGGAATTCTTACAGATTTGGTTCCAGACCACCACAATAAAGCTAATATCCTAATAAAGTAAGTCAAATGAATTTTTTCTTTTCCCAGTGCATGTGAAAGTCAGTTTACACTATATTGTAGTCTATTAATTGTTCAATAGCATTATGCCCCAAAAAACACACATGTACATACCTTAATTAAAAATACTTCATTGCTGAAAAATGCTAATCACCATATGGGCCTTCAGCAAGTCATAACCTTTTCGCGGGTGTGGGGTCTTGCCTTGATGTTATTGGCTGCTGACTGGTCAGGGCAGTGATCGCTGAAGGTTCAAGTGGCTACGGCAGTTTCTTAAAGTAAGACAACAATGAAGTTTGCCTAATTGAATGACTCTTCCTTTCACTTGAACACTTGAGACCATTGTAAGGTTATTAATTGGCCAAATTTCAATATTGTTGTGCCTAAGAGAATAGAGAGCACCAAGAAAAGGAAGAGAGATGGGGAAATAGCCAGTTTATGGAACAATCAAAACACACACATTATGTTCATTGTCATATGGGTGTGGTTCATGGTGCCCCAAAACAAGTACAATACATCAATGATCACTGATCAAAAATCAACATAACAAACAAAATAATGAAGTTTGAAATATTGTGAGAATTACCAAAATGTTACATAGAGACACAGAGTGAGCAAATGCTGTTGGAAAAATGGCACCGACAGACTTGCTTGACCCAGGGTTGCCACGCCCTTCCATTTGTAAACCATGCAAGATCTGCAACGCACCACAAAGTGAAGTGCAATAGAAAAAGGTATGCCTGTAACTGTGCATAAATACTATAAACCTGCTATTTGAAATGCCTATGAATAGCTCTTTATAAACATTTCCAAATGTTTTTTATATTTTTATTTTTACCCATTTTTTCATGGCTTAAAATATATTAATCTTCTTTTGTAAAATAAAATATATAAGTGATTGTTATCTTCAACTTGCTGTAAATACTAAAGGTATCATATTTCTTTTGATCATCAAAGTTGAAAAGATTCAAATGCATTTATAAAGCCATCTGCAATGGCCTATCCTGAATTAGAAAATTAATGCTACACATTAATTGAGCTAAGAGTTGGCATTACTCATCTGAAATACCCACATAATCAAAAAGAATTATAGGAGATAATATATATTTGTTACTAAACATTAGCCTTTTTAAAAAGCTTTAAGATTTCTGTTGCATCTCGGCATTCATGCAATAAAATAATTTTACAGATAGCATTCTATAAATATAATGGCTTTGATCATCTGATTTATTCTGGTTTATAATATTCAATACCTTCAAGTTTTTTAATTTTTAAATTTAAAAATATCTGAAAATAAAAATATGCCATTATAATCCATTTTCTGCATGAACATATGTTATTTATATACCTTTAATAGCAACTGCAGTCTACAATCCATTTTGGTTGTTGTGTAATCAGGCTGCACTCTCAAGTTACTATTTTATTGGTGAGACAATTTTCAAAGGATAACACACTTTTAATCATATAAAACTTTTATCACAGAAGTGTATGATATACAGTTTTTGAAATGAAATGTAAAATATTTCCTTAAAAGTGACTAAATAAAAAATATTGAGATCATAAAGTACATAAAAATTTATAATCTACATTGTAAAAATGATAAGAACCTTAACTATTGATTTACCAAAATACCTACCCCAAACCAACTGAAACAGATCTAAAGAAACAAAACATAGAAGAAAATCTCAAACTTGAAAACAAGATACTCCTACTCACTCAAATGTCATATGATTTGAGCCAAATGATGACCATGCCGACACCCTATCCAAAGCTATTGCTCCATGGGGACATCTTCTTTACTCTGCTTTGACTCCAATATCCCATCCCAAGGGAAAGTTCTCTCACCCAGCTCTGTCTTTGACTCCCTACAGCAGTCCACCCTCCACCATGTGGGTACCATTGTCACCTCAGTCAGCCTCCGACACTCATTGTACCGGGTCCCTTACTACTCCCAGCCCCTCATTGGTGCATTGTTTGCCTTGAGTGACATTGCCATCCTCAGCTGGGCCACCCTGTCATGTGGAAGACTTTCTTACTCCACTTAATCTCTGACCTCCATACACTAAGTTGCCTCCCCAAGTGGATACAAGTGTTTTCAGTCTGCTGGGACTTGCTTCCTTGTATTGCCTCCTTCCTGTTGCCATTTGTAAATATCTTTCTCAGCCTTCTCTGGTTCTGACGGAGGAATCTGGGACCTCATATTTCCCTCTAACTCAGCATGGTCAGCTACCTTGTATGGCCTCACCTAAGATTTTTAGGATTGAGTTATTCTTGATTGGATGATAGTAACATATCATACAAATTTTCAGATTTTGACAGTTATATTGAGGTTATGTAAAAGAATGTACTTATTTATAGGAAATAAATACTAAAGTATTTGAGGATGACAGGCACCATCTTTGCAACTTGACCACAAATTATTCAAGGAAATTGAGAAAAAGTAGATGAGGCATTTACTATATTAGATAATAAGCAATATTTCACTGTTTCCATGATTAAAATATTATGATAGTTTTCCAGAAACAAAATGAATAAAATTCTTTAATTTCCAGAGGCCTTTTGTCTAGCATTTAACTCTATGCAACTTAAAGTTTCAGATGTGTAAAAAATTCAATATTTTAGACCTCACAAACTGCCCATTTTCTCTCTCCAACCCCATAAACCACCAAAAAAACTGTTTTGTCTCCTCCCCAGCAGTAATCACCTAACTGGGTAAAATCTGAATTTCCAACCTCTAATGTTGTATATTCAAGCAAATTCAAACTATAACTTTCTTTTAATTATTAATGTAATCATACATAACCAGCTACAAAGCTCTAGCTCATCTTTTTGTACGTCTCTACTTTCCAGAATTTTAGCCCTCTGGTCCATGCTGCTTTATTAGCTTTTTTTTTTTTTTAAAGATTTTATTTATTTGACAGAGAGAGACACAGCGAGAGAGGGAACAGAAGCAGGGGGAGTGGGAGAGGGAGAGGCAGGCTTCCCGATGCACAGGGAGGCCGATGTAGGGCTTGATCCCAGAACTCCAGGATCATGACCTGAGCCGAAGGTGGACGCCCAACGACTGAGCCACCCAGGCGCCCCGCTTTATTAGCTTTTAAATGTCTCTAAACAGATAACTTTTGTGGAGAAGTTTTGACTTTTTAGTTTATTTTAGTGGGAATGATGTTTTCCTTTAGTTAGTCCATACAACCTAAAAGTGGAAGTCCCATTTTCTAGAAGTTTGAACTCATTTCACCTCATTAAAACTTGGCTTCTTAAGGCTTGCAACACAACACTGTTTTATGCATCATGATATAAATTAACTATCTACAACATCCTACCTTTCAGATAGGTGAAAAATTTTATAAAAGTAAAAGATGGCACACTTCAAATTTTATTTATGATGTGATAGTAAACCATCTTTTTTGGGGGGAAAAGAGGTCAATCTTGGCATGACACCTGAAATATACATGTTGAGTATAAAATAGAAATGAGTTAGTGTACATAGGTACACCTTATTGGCATAATTTTTTTAAAATAATTTATTTACTTGTTCGTCAGAGAGAGAGAGAGCAAGAGCGGGGACAGGGGCAGAGGCAGAGGGAAAAACAGACTCCAAGCTGAGCAGGAAGCCCAAGGTGGGACTTGATCGCAGAACCCTGGGATCATGACCTGAGCCAAAGACAGACGCTTAGCTGACTGAGCCACCCAGGTGTCCTTGGCATAGTTTTTTTCCCCCCCTTGGCATAGTTTTAAAAGCAGTATTCTTTTACTTAATTTTTTAAAAATTGATTTATGTAATTATTATATCTCAGTTTGTTTTATCTCTCTCCTAGGCTTCCCAGATTTGGCAAAAATAAATAAATAAATAAATAAATGTAGCACATACAGTCAAATTTGAATTTCAAATTGAAAAAAGAATCATTTCTTAGAGTATATATATGTCCATGAAATAATTGAGACGTACTTAAATTTTAAAAGCTTACTTTGTTTAACTGAAACTCAAATTTACCTGAAGGTCCTGCATTTCATTTGGCAAACCTACCCCCTCCTAAAAGCCGGGAATATATGTTGGTCAGAGAAAACAAGTTTTGTAAAGACAATGGGTATTTCCAAGTCAATTTATATATAAATAGAAAAAGTCAGAAAAAGCTGGTAGTTAATAAACCTGAATAATAGAGATGTACCAAACCTGAATAATAGAGATGTACCAGGAGAACAAAAATGGCACTGTGAAGAACATAGTAGGACTTCCAAAACTTTAAGGATCAATAACTTGTCAGGAAAACCCTAGGGGGCGAAAAAAAAACTTAGTGTACCTAATAAAATACACAAGCATTATATTGATATCTAATGCCAAGTCCTACCTTGTTCTAGGGTTGTTTTAATATGCTTTAGTAAAAACAGGAACAAGTTCCCAATCACAATCTGATTTGACACTCATAGATGCAAGTAAATGAGAACATAGACTAGGGTGAGGATGAATGGGCAGAAGTAAAAGCAATTTCTGGAAGGTTGTAGTGTGTTAATTACCTGAAGTACCAGCATGAAATAACAGTGAACTTAGTTGATGGACATTTTAACTGATTTGTTTTTCATTAGCTATGCTAAGTTATAAGGTTGTGGTTTCCTTTAGTCTGTTAAATAAAGGCATTTTTGCATCAAACAATTTTGTATTAGAAGGAAATTTAAGTTAATCCATAAAAATTAGTTTCTCTTTATGGTGTCACAGTTTGCAAAAGAAGATGTTAAAGCCAAAATTCATGAAACATTCTGATTTTGAACTCTATTTTTGGTGATATTGTTAAGGATTTTTTTCCTATGTTCTTAAGAACTTATAATTCCTTCATCACTTTACCTCTTTTATAGCTGTTTTTTTTTTTCAATTCATTTATTTTATGCACTTTTGGATTTCCTATGGTACCTTTTCTAATTGTTTTCCTCACTATTATAGTTCCAAATCCCAACATGCCCCAACACATCAACATGTGAATGTTCCTTCCAACTTACTAAAAGAATACACAGGCATGAAATTCCCATCTTCCTCTCTCCACTTGAAAATATGTATGCAATAAAATCCTTTTCACTTTCTTCACACTTTTATGCTCTGCATAATTTCCACGAGGGGCATGAATGTAGGACAGTTATAAAGGCATAAAGTAAAAGATTTAATAAATGCTCACATTTTTGGTAATTTATACAGTATGCTTACCTATACATTATTGTATTGTCACAAGAAAGTGTAAGATTTGATATTATATTCAGATGAGAAACTATCACAGTTTAGGTGACTTGCCCAAACTCATACAGAAGAAATTAAAGTTGAATTTAGGGAATTTCAAATACTTAGATCTACTCAGACATCCCTGAACACACTAAGTATAGATTCCATGGTCAAAATGCTAGATTTGACCGGATTGAAATCTGAGTCTTTCACAACCTCTGTATTAGAGGAGAGTTGCTGTTTACATAAAGAGCATAAAGAATAAAGAATACTGTAGGAACAAACTCTAAGTCTACATATATTAAGTTATATTAAGCAACTGTGCAAAGATAGGGAGCTCTTCATTCATTCAAAGATTTGCGCATCAAACAACCATGATTAAGCATATAAAATATATGCGCATCAAACAACCATGATTAAGCATATAAAATATGTAAGGTACCTGAAGAGAATACATACTTGCCTCTTGAGAGAGTACTGGGATGAGAGAGTAAAGGAACTTACTCTGAAAGATACTTCTCTAGTCTTGACAACCTTCTATCATGTCAAGAACCTATCCACACCTGGAAAAAAAAAAAAAAAAAGAAAAGCCCACATTTAATAGTAGTGAGAAAAGATTACACCTATGCTTAAAGCTTTGACATACAAATATGGAAATCAAACTAATAATTTAATGTGCTCAAGATGAAGAGCTGGATTCTTTCACTTTCAGGACTTTGTACTTGCAGTTCCCTCTGCCTAGAATTCTTTTTCCTCAGATACCCATGTGGTTCTTTCTTTCTTTCACTTTTTCTAGGTCAGAGCCCTAACATCACTCTGCTAAAATTGTAGCTACTACCTCCATAGTCTTTATTAATCTCCCTTTTCTGTAACACTCATTGCTATCTCGGACACTGCATAGTCACTATTTTTTTTTTAATTTGTTTATTCATTTTAGAGAGAGAGAGTGCTCGTGAGCGCATGGGAGGAGGGGCCAAGGTAGAGAATCTTCAAGCAGACTCCCTGCTGAGCACAGAGCCTGAGGCAGAGCTCCATCCCAAGACCCTGAGATCATGACCTGAGCAGAAACCAAGAGTCAACCGCTTAACCAACTGAGCCAGCCAGGTAACCCTACATATTTACTATTTTTATTGTTATTTTTTATTTTCTGTCTCTAGCATAAAAGCTCTAAAATCACAATATTGCTGTCTCTTTTTTATCAACTACCATTTTATCAGCACCTTGAAAAGTAGCTCCTCAATAAAGATTTAAGTGGATGAATGCTTTAGAACCGAAGGGAGATTTAGAAGACATACAAAAATAATTCAAAAGAAATTTAAACGAAATTATGATAGTCCATTTAAAATTTTTCCCCAGAGAGAGCCTTAAGGGGAAAGATGGCAGAGGAGTAGGGGACCCTATTTCAACTGGTCCCCGGAATTGAGCTGGATATCTACCAGACCACTCTGAGCACCCACGAAACCAGCCTGAGATGTAAGAAGATCTGGATCTCTACAAACAGAATATCACAGGTGGTTGGTTTTGAGGTACAAAGCGGGGAGCCGTGATTCCGTGGGCAGATATCGGAGGATAAACGGCAGCGGGAGGGTGCCTGGCTGTGGGGATCCTACACCACCGGTGAGCAACAGCCTCGCGCGCTGCGGACGGGCACAGACTTGCAGACCAGTACCTGCGGGGAAAGGACTCTAGGGCAGCCCCCTGGGGTGGAAACCCGGAGCAGCGGGGTCGTGCCTGCAAACTGCAGCCCCTGGGGCGGAAACCCAGAGCGGCGGGGTCACGCGCGCGAACTAGAAGCGGCTGGTGGTTTTAGAAGCACAAAGGGCAGAGACGTGCCCCAACCTGGAGGCAGGACTGGGAGCACTGTGGAGGGGCACACATCCCAGGACGCTGCAGTTTATAGCAGCACAGACAGAAATGGAGACGGTGTGGCCTGGAGAGCTCACTGAAGAACAGAATGCAATCTCTCTGCTCTGAGGCAGAGGGTTGGAAATGGTCTCTTCTGCTCTGACTCGAGGAAGAGACGCGGAAAGCCACCAGGGAAAGCCACTGGAGAACGAAAGCCCCAAAGACTGATTCCCACTGAGCCCATCCCCTGCCACAGGGGCGCAGGGCAACTCCACCCAAACAGGGATGCCTGAGTAACAGCGCGGCAGGCCCCTCCCGCAGAAGACAGGCTGGGAAAACAAGAGGCCAGCAACCCTAAGGTCCCAAGAAAACAGGTGCATCTTGCTTGGGTTCTGGTCAATAATTTGGACTCTATACCCTCAAACACCCACCAACAGAATGACTAGGAGGAGGAGCCCCCAAAATAGAAAAGACTCAGAGATTATGACTTATGCTGCAGATTTACAAATGGATGCAGATATAACCAAGATGTCAGAGATGGAATTCAGGCTAGCAATTGTGAAGACAATGGCTAGAATGGAGAAATCAATTAATGGCAACATAGAGTCTCTAAGGGCAGAAATAAAACCTGATTTGGCAGAACTTAAAAATGCTATCAATGAGATCCAATCCAATCTAGATAATCTAACAGCTAGAGTAACTGAGGCAGAAGAGCGAATAAGCGACCTGGAAGACAATATAATAGATAAAAAGGGAAAAGAGGAGGCCAGGGAAAAACAACTCAGAATCCATGAAAATAGAATCAGAGAAATAAGTGACACCATGAAGTGTTCCAATGTCAGAATTATTGGAATCCCGGAGGGAGTGGAGAGAGAGAGAGGACTAGAAGATGTATTTGAGCAAATCGTAGCTGAGAACTTCCCTAATCTGGGGAATGAAACAAACATTCGAGTCCTAGAGGCAGCGGGGACCCCTCCTAAGATCAAGGAAAACAGGCCAACACCCTGGCATGTAATAGTCCAGGGCCTGATGGATTCCCTGGGGAATTCTACCAAACATTCAAAGAAGAAATAATACCTATTCTATAAAATTTTTCCCCAAAAGAGATTTATAAGTAGTCAATCTCGAAAACTGTTTTCAATTATAAGAGCGACCGAGTTTTAATTGCATCCTATTCACTCCATTGATGAGGAAGGGATTCCTGCCTTGGGGTTATAGGGTGGCCAAACACATAATACTTGACACTGGAAAGATGAGATCGACAGGGGTTTATTATTCATATATTCTCCCAACCCAGGGGAAGGAGACACTGCCTACGACTCAGGCAACCCCGAAGTTATACTTGGGAACCAAGCAAACTAGGGACTATGGGAGGCAAGATTTGTAGCACCAAGAAAGTGAGGTTTTCCCTGGTCCCCACAGGAGGATGTGATTGGCCTGTTTGAATAATTCCATGGGCTGTGGGAGAACTGAAACCCACTCCTCAGGGATAAGCAGGAACTCTGCCTTGTCTCTTTGTTAAGGAGGGCTGTTTGGCTATGGGACTTCAGCCATGGGAGCAGAGTGGGAAGGAGAACTTGTGGTTAGGACATTCAAGGTCCTGCCAATATTACCAGATACAAAGGCAGAACATGTTACTGGCCTTACATTTCGGCCCTGCACCACAAGCTAATAAAATAAGGTTCTTACGTCTTTGCAGATATTGTTTGTTTATCTCAAGGAAGGAGAAGTTCAGGGGTAGGATGGGATAGTACACTTTAGTATTACCTGTTGGGTTGTTGTCAACAATGGATACTTCATGGCCAGTAGCTTACACTGATCATGTCACAGTTGACTGCTATTAACTCAGACTTCAAGATGAAGGAAGGAAGAAGGAAAACAAACTTTGCCAACTAAAATTAAAAAAAAAATTCTGCAACTTCTCTTATAGAGAAAAAAGATGTTATTTCATCTACAAAGTAAAAGGCAGGTTGTCCTGTTACTTTTAACACTGATAAAGCAATGACTACTGCGTTTTCAGAGTTGAAAAAATAAGCCTCACCCACAAATTTTAAAACCCAAAGATTTTTCTTTGTTTCTGGTGAAGACAATGGAAAATAATTATATATATAATTTTAGAAAATATAGTATCTCTTATATTTCCAAACTAAGTATTTAAGAATAGTATTCTGATGAAATAGATATTAATCAAAATAAGCAGCTAAAGAATGTGGAAAATGAGTTATTTGATGAAAGATACTGAATGAAATGAGTTAGACATAGAATAATGTCCATGATTACAAAACAATGTAAAAAGTTGTATAAAAGATTTTAATATTCATCATTCAATTACTTGACAAAGAAAAGAAAGAGAAAACTAAATTTGCTGAATTAAGCATTTTACCTAGGACACAGTCAAGATACATATGTAAAAGCTTAATTATATTTGAATACTTTAAGCAGGTTTAAAAGTACATATAAAATATGTGCTTATAGATATATTCAGTTATTCACCATTATATAGGATCATTTATATGTACATAAAATATGAGCTTTCAGTGATAGTGGTGTTCCTGAAATATGTATACCTCAATATTAATATCTGCATCTGTTGGCATAGGATTATGTGTCATTTTATTTTTATCATTATAATTTTCTGTACTACCTACACACATTTCAATAAGAAACATTTTTTTGATTTCACAAAAGCAGAACAATAACTTCATTTGCGTTTTTGAAGAATTCCTGCAAATATTTTTAAAAACAAAACTTTTTCTTCATCTGCTCCTTTAATTTTTGTTCAAGTCCCTTCTGCTTGAATTCTTAAATCTGTTGGGGAGAAGGCTCACTTATTGTGCCCTTGTAGAATTATTCTTGGTATAAGATCAATATTATTCTCTTCATTATTCCTCTGCTCTTTTGATCATTGAGTCCCAGAGGAGAATCACTCCCCACCTCCACTTGTCCCAGTCCACAAAATATATATAACCCCAAATTAAAAAATCTGTTTTCAAAATTTCAAGAGTTGTTGTCATTACCTAATGGCAACTGAAGGGGACTAGGGGATAATGGAACATTAAGAACAGAGTCTTTCCAGGTAAGAACAGCTGACTCAGGATCTCTAGGGAATAACTGTTTTTCCAAAGACTCTTTTCCTCTTCTCATGTTTGCTTGCATGACTTGGTGCTTAGCTCAGAGATGCCTATTTTAATGAAATGTGTTATTTTCACAGTTTGTACAGTGAGAGAAGTGCTTCTTGCCATGTGAACTTCATTGAATTGCTGTGCTTGGAAGGTTTAAAAAAATAAAATTTTTAAGATAAATAAGCACTCTCTCAAATATTCTTGAAATTCTTGCTCTTTTCCATCTTCATTTTTAATAAAAAACACTATAGCCATAACAAGACTGACATATTTGTAAGGTTTTACTAAAGTCAACATTCTGTTTCAGCCAATAATTAATTTACTTACCATCATATGATCCCTTTTATACACAGTATAAATAGACTTTCTTTGGAATTATTTCTATATAATTTATTAGTTGTCAACATAATAATTAGTAAAACAAATCGATTCAGTTCCAGGTTAGATGGCCGAAGTGCCTGTGTAAAGTAGTCAAAAGCAGCCAGGCAGAAAAGAAGAGAAAGACAGTAGGTTTGCAAATGCAAAATGTAGGATTTTTTGAAAAACTACTTACTCTATTTCTAATCTTTATTGGCATCAGTTGTTAGGTTACCATAGGACAATTCTGAAGATGAACTCTGAGACACTTAGGTCCTCTGATTCTCCTGGAAACTCCAACAATTCAGAACTCACATTTCCCCAAGAAATGCTGTATTGATCTACTTTCCACAATTTAATAGGAATAGAATTACTGGCAGGGAGAAGATAAGGTGGGCTATTTCATACAAAGCCACCTTTCATCACATTAAGATATTCTTCTCCATTTGAAAGGAAAAAAATAATTATACCCATAATCCCTATTGTCCAGGCCAATACCCTTCTGTCTACAGGACTTGAAATGCCCACCGACAAAGTAGACAAGCAAGATGAAATCCACCAAATGTCACATCCTCCTTACTTACCTCTGTCGATATGAAAATGAAAACCTCTCTGCCCACTCCTTGCTTCTGAACTCTCATTCCCATCTGTCCAATTCATGAACTTAGCTCATTAGTCTTCTTTCCCCAACCTCTTCCCCCAGTCTGTTCCCTAGAATGTCAGTTCCTCAAGTACTATATATTCTCAAACTCATTTCTGAAGTTCCCCTTTGCATCTATTCCTTAAATAAAACATGTTTTCCCCTTTCTGAATATACTATTTCCCGTATTCCTTTCAATTGGAAGCTTTTTTTTTTTTCCCGCCATGCCATATATCTTAAATTTGAGAGCAGGATTGGTATTCTCCTTACTCTTCACTGTTGCTTGCAGATCATTATTTTTTCTCTGTCTTTGGAATTCTCAACATTTAGCTGTGTACCTGCTCTATACTTCCTTTAGTGATGCTCAAAGATAGTCTCAGGTATTATTCCCTTGGTTACAGACCATATCAGCCAGGCCAAAGCACTTAACTTTCACTCCATTCCTCTCTATGAGACTTCAATACTCTGTATATCTCATCTTATTCCTTAAGATCCTAACATATTCAACTCCAAAGAATTTTCCTTTATTTTACAATTTCATAGTTACACTGTGCATGTTGTCATTATCATAAAGTGAACTATCTTTAAACCACTAATTCAAACTTCCTACTATAACATTTTCCCCAAATCAGTAAGAAGTCAAATATATTGATCTTGCAAATATTGCTATGTGACTTTCAGAAAATTATTTAAATCCTGTCTGTCTTTGTTCCCTCATCTGTTAGATGAACATAGTAATACTACTTTTCTGTAGAGTTGATGTAAGGAATAAATTAATTTATCCACATAAAATGCTTAAATAATTCCTGGAACATAGCAAATGTGCAATAAATATTAGCAATCACTGTTATTAGTGTTATGATACTTTTCTAATCTTCACTATCATTTTATTATTCTTTCTGTTCTTAATTTATTTCATAATCACTATCCTCAAATGGGCACTCTATACCACCCAGAACATCTTTTTTTTTTTTTTTTTCCCCTTCTTGGTAACTGTGCTTTTCCAATAGGACAAAGTCAATTTCATTCTATTACAACATTCCTCCAATCTCTGGCTCCCATCTCACTTTCAAATGGTGTGTCTGAAGAAAAGAGAGGGCATCTTTCTGCCATCAAATTTATAACTCATCTATAGTTGTAAGTATACACATTGTTTTCCCTCCATTTCTTCATTTGTTTACTATATTCACCTTATTTCTCATTATTTCCATTATGTTCCATATTAAGGACTTCATCTCCTTGGTGACTATGTCTTCTCAATCTTTCCCCTTCTTAACAGAATCATATCCATATTCATTCAGACAAGCTCCAGTATAGAGATGGCCAAGGACCTTAAAGGACCAAGAAATTGTTTCCTAATTGTGATGAAGCCAGATGCAGGAAAGGAAGTGATGGAGCTCAACACAAACTCAAGAAGACATGACATGTGAAGGCATTGTATTTCACTCTTTGAACTCTCTGCTGCCTACAAAACATACTAGCAGGGCAAATTCAGCCAGTAAGAGGCCAACTTATTCTCATACCTCCCATAGTAAAAACCAAACAGGAATATGATAGACATATCCCTTTATATACCTCACATTATCTCTATAAAAACAGAACACTTGAAACCTATGCCTCCAAAAATGTTTCTTTGCTGACACTGGACCACTGTTATGTGTGTCTTATTTTGAATTGCCCTAGACATCCTCATTTTAGTAATCAAAACCATTATTTACTAATTTATTCAAGCCATAAACATGGGAATCATACTTTACCCATTCCTTCCACTTCATTACCACGTCTAACACAAAAACATTCTAGTGGATTCTACCTTAAAAATATCTTACTAGATCAATTTCTGGCATGACAATGTGAGGAGCTCTATTGATCTTCTTCCCATTGAAATTAGTGAAACTTATAAAAATCAACCATTTAAAGTCCCTGGAAATGGTCCCAAGGATTAAAAGCCAATAAAGAAATATCTACTCAACAAAACCTTCAAAAACTGCTGATAAAGGTGAGAGTCTATAATTTTGAACCAAGACTACTTCCTCCTTTCTTCTTCTTCCCTCTCATCTCAACAATGTGCAGACTTCCACAGCCAAGAACACAACAGTCTATCTCTTTCCAGATCTTAGAAGGATTTCTTTCTGGAAGCAGTAAGATGTCAGTGTCCATCATCTAGCCTCCAGCTGGATGCTGGCACTGAGTCTCAAATGAGGTCATAAAACAAACTTCAGTAAGTTTAGAAGAATAGAACAATATAAAGTATGATTTCACTTATATATGGAATCTAAGAAACAGAACAAATGAGTAAACAACAGAAAAGCAGAAACAGATCCATAAAGACAGAGAACAAACTGATGATTACCAGAGGGGAAGAGAGAGGAAGGATGGGCAAAATAGGTGAAAGAGATTAAGAGGTACAAGGTTCTAATTATTTTTAAAAAGAGGGGAGGGGTAAATAAAAAAGAAAGAAAAGGTAACCTACCAAAAAAAAAAAAAAAAAAAAAAGAAAAGGTAACCTACCAAATACGAGAAAAAAGTTGGGAAAAAAATGTGTCCAGTAATGGTTGCACATATCTGTAAATATACTAGAAACAATTAAATTGCACATTTTAAATCGCTAAATTATAAGGTATATAAATTATATCTCAATAAATTTGCTAAAAGCATATCATAAATATGTTACATTTCTGCAATCCATGCCACTATCCTATCTTAGTTAAAACTATAATATCCCCGTATTATTTTACTTATATTTTGGCTATCCCAATGATCTTTCTACACAGCAAAGTGCATTTTAAATAAATGTTAATTAAATCACATCACATAAAGATATGTTTCCTTAAATCAAGCAATATACCAAATTTGACATCTTGACATCATTTTGCCTTATCAACCAAGGTGTTTAAAATGAAATGTAATCATGAAATTCAGAGTCTGTATTAACTTAAGATCATGACCAAATATTTCCTCATTATTTACCTTATTTCATATGCATATATCATTATTATTTTGATTTTATGCTCATATAAGCAGATGTGACTATGGGAAACGCTATTCCAATGGTTCATGTTGTAAAACAAATCACCTAAAAACTCAGTGCCTGATAACAACCACTCTATTTAGCTCAAAATTTTATAGCTCAGAACTTGAGGAAAGTAGGCAAAGAAGTTCTCACTCGCAGTCCCTCGTAGGATGGTAGTCTGTTGTAAATGGTTTTGCAGTCTGAAGGTTTGCTTTGGTTGGACTTTCAAGGTAATTTATTCTCAACTAGCTGTTCAACCAGCCTATTAATCAGAATGCCTATATGTGGTCTCCAAGATCTTAAAATACTTCTTTTTACACCATAGCTTAATTCCTCCAGATGATACTTTTAAAAAGACTCCTAATAGTTATTTACCTTTTAGAACTGGATTCTTGGACAAGAGTCATTTAAGACTGTATTCCTCCAACTTGAGTCTTAAGTGTAGTAGTAAACTATCTACTTCCTTCCTTAAGCCGGTTGGAAGAGGATACATGGTAGTCAATCTTCTCAGCTTCAGCACTTTACCTTAGACTTTTGGTCAGAGAGCGTTTGGCTCAGAGCTAAGGATTGCCTTCCCTTGCAAGTCCAAAGCCACCTTCCAATCATCGCACTGAGGGTATCTTGCAAGACACATCCACCAGAATCCTCAGTCTCCCTCCAACTTCCCCAGTAATCGTTACTACAGAGAGTCTTGAATAGCTGCCTTGGACTTAACATCAACAAGAATTGAAAAATGTATTTTCTTTGGTAGAAATATAGAAAAAGATTTGGAGGGTGAGGACATTGAAGAAGTTTTAAAATCAGAGTTGCTCTCATTTTTATCAGTAGAGTCTCAGGGGTCCTAAGAATGCTCCATTGGTGTTTGAAAAAAAAAGTAACTAGGAAGAGGAAGGAGATGGTGGGTCTTTTGGAATTCCGTCTCAACCATGTATTGGGATATTTCATAGGTGTTTCCAAGAAAGGTTTCTGCTTCTAATTTTTTAAAACTGCTAACATATATAATAGTCCAACAAATCAATTTATTTTTTCATGTAACATCGATGTTACTTGTCCAAAAGTAAATAACCCTGAGGAAGGAGTTCACATTTCATTACTCTTTTGATCCTGTAGAGATTTTAATGCTTAGCGGTGTATCTGGTGTTGCAAAGAGAAATGCTGTTGAGATACACTGTTTGGCTAAGTCATTTAACCCAACATTTCAGGTTGGCATTTGGCACAGCTAATACTTTAAAGCTAATATTTCACAAAAATCTCTTAAAAAAAGATGTCCTCTCCATTATATACTTTTTATAAAGGTTAAGTGCACAGTGTTTCACTTTTAAGGTGATTCTGGAATTGATAACAAAGTCACTCCCTTGTTTTAGAGATGTCAACCATAATACATGGTTCATTAAAAAATGACCCATGGTCTTTCTGGCTCTTAATGCCTTCCTTTTGGTATTTGAAGTAGAACCCTATGCTTGACTCCCTCATCTGAAAAATTTATTGTCGATGACTTTTCTATGTAAGAATTAAGCAGTATAATTCATCTCTTTGCTCCCTACCTAAAATGATTTTTCTGTAAAAATTAAGCCAATCACTTGTCAAAGTTTAGATATTCATGCTTCTAAATGTCTACCTTTGATCAACCACAAAAGATAACTCAGTGCAGAATATAATGACCCATCCATCTCCCATAATGTGAATATATGTATGTTAGCTAATTGTTTATACTTCAGATGATATTAGAATATAAGTAATGGCTTATTTATTGTATAAGGTACAATCAAAATAAATATTATTAAATTATGTGAATAGTATATAGATGTACTGTGAAGTTTCCTGTTTTTAAATCATTGAGATGTCTCAAATTACACAGAAAATTCACACACATGTATGCATGTGCACCCGCGCGCGCGCGCGCACACACACACGGAGTTTAAATAAATGGCTTTGAGAACTTTGGACCTCAATCTTAATATGCAAACAACACATTGTCTTCAGAGTTTTTCAATAATTCCACCTTTGTGACAGATTAGGTCTCCTTTAGGTCCTGAAAATGAATGCAAATGAAATGCATTTACTAAAGCAGATTGATGCTAAAGCTTCTTCTTTCTCTGTGCCTGACAATAAAAAAAAAAAAAAAAAGACCTTTCTTTTGAACACTGCATCTATGTGCTGATGTGTGATTTTAATATTGCTATCTGTTTTTCTCTTTTGATCACAGATTGATCCAATTGTGATCATTTGGATTTATGCAACTGTGAAACAAGTGTAGGTAGCAGAAGTGATTCTTTACAGACTGTCATTACTTAAATAGTGAATGTAAACTTTGGTTAGTGTAACATTCTTAAAGTATAGTTTTTAATTCGTGAAAATATCAATGCAAACTGCAACTTCTTACCTGTGAGCATAAGAAACTAAGACTTCTCGCAAATAATTCCTTTACAATTGTTTATCCTTCCCAATCCTTGTGTCATCTTCCTCTGTTCAAAATACTTGCTACTGCAAACAATCTCCCGTCTCCACATCAGGAAATATAGGGAGTTTCCGAGCAAAATTGATATAATCTCTTCTCTAAAATATTTTATTTTTTAAAATGTTGAGTGACAATAAATGTCATTTTTTTGTTACCAGAGCTGTTATTTAAAAACACTGTTTTGCACAGAGTGGACAGCTCTGTTCTCACTCTTTTGGCTTTTGTCATACAGCTGTGTCCTCCCCTACTCACAACTGCAACTCTTCTCTCCAAACTCCGAGTAAGTACACGGTGCAAGATAATGGACCCTCGACTTTGTACTTTCTCAAGCAGCATTTGCATGGTTAAATGCAATCCTGAAAAAGTGAGGGTAAAAAAAATTCAGTATGTTTCATCTTTAAGAATATTGGAAGTCTTTATGTTTCATATACTATTACATGCAGGAAGGAGAATATTAGTGTTGGTTTCACATATACTTTTCAAATGGGCAATATACATTGGAAATAAGCTTTCAATTATCAGCCACAGTGAGCTCCATGAAGAACCCTGACCGTTTGGCTGAGTTTGAAGCGGTTCAGAGAAACTTTCCTAACCAAACAGCTGGAATTTTATTGCTTTTTCACTTTTCTTAAATGACTTTCACACCAAGTCTCATCGCATCCTAGTAACCACAGTGGGATTTTACATTTTTTTTTCCTTCCAGCAAGCTTAGATATCTTAAAATTGTAAACTTAAGTAAAGTTGAAATGTGACAGCTATTTATTTATTTATTTATTTATTTTTAAATGTTTTATTTATTTATTCATGAGAGTCAGAGAGAGAGAGAGAGAGGCAGAGGCAGAGGGAGAAGCAGACTCCCCGCCTAGCAGGGAGCCCGATGTGGGACTCGATCCCAGGACCCTGGGATCATGACCTGAGCCGAAGGCAGACGCTTAACCATCTGAGCCACCGAGGCGCCCCCTGTGACAGCTATTTAATTACTCAATTTTGTCCTGTCTTTTCACAAACTCCTCGATAGCAATAAGCAATAAAATATGATAAATATTTTTACAAGAAATAAATTCCCCAGGATAATGACTCCAAAATAATATTGAGCAGCCAACATTCTTCCTCAGAACAAAGGCTCATATTTGAAATAAATATACTTACGAAAAAAAGATAATTAAAAAAAATATATATCTAAAGAAATGTGTTAAATCTCCACAGAAAAACCTGTTCTGAATAAAATAAGTCATGGAATCTTCCCTGCCTAGATGTTGTGGCTCTTGCAACAGAATGAAACTCAGAGACAATCTTCTGGATAAGACAAACTAGATTAATGTACAGGTTTCATAAAAATAATACGTCCTTAAAAATTGAGACTAATCCTCAGATATTTTTGAATTATCAGATGTTGGTCAAACATCTGCACATGTAACCAAAATTTTGGTGTCCTAGTGGTGCTGTAATGACAAAAATTCTAGACGAGGAGCTAGAAAAGCTGGATTCTGCCACCAATTGATGCGAATAGGGGAAAGTGGGGCTCAATTTCTTCTGCTTGTTAGAAATCTGTCATTTTTAACTTTCTGTTAAATTCTATATTTACGTATTATTTACATAAGTATAGCCAGAGGAATGAACAGGGATTCTAAATGCACATTTTGGTGAGCTGATGCTTCTGTGTAGGGATACTTACCAACACAGTACCAATTCCTGTTGCTTACTATTCTTTGTACAGAGAATGAACAAGAACCAGTACACCAATTATAGGTTCTAAAAATATCATGCTAATTGAGATTTCTAATTTTATTTACTTTTAGGCCTGAAACTGGTGATATCAAATGTAGTAAATGAAATATTTTACCATAGCCAACTAAAAACATGTTTCCCACCATCGATGGTTTATCTAATCTCTACCCTAAGTAGATTTTCTGAAATCATCAGAGTTGAAAAAATAAATGGTTAAAGTATACAGTACACATCTCAGTGTTATGGTAACAAAAAAGGATTTACTCTTCCTATTAGAAAATGGTTTAAAAGATTTTTTTTTCCATATCATGAAATAATTTATAGGCATTAAATAATGTTTTTGAGTCATATTTACTGGCTAGGAAATGTTGACAGTACATTGTTAAGGAGATAAAGAATACAAACTTTATAGATGGTGATACCAATCCGGTATTTGTGTGTAGTGAACACATTGGACTTGGTAACAGTATTTTAATTTCTTTACAGTATTCCAAAACATTCTACTGTTTTTTCAGAGTTCTTCACCTTGGAGTTAGCTGGGCATTAAGGAATTAGGTTGGAACAAAACAGAGCAAAGAACCTAGTTATTAGAAGGAAAGAGGTGAAGTGAGAAATATGAAGCAGAGGTCCTAGCAGGATGTAACAAAGGAGAAACCGTGATACATTTCTGCCACTTGTGAACAATTCCTTAGGCAAATCAGCAAAGCTAAAGAAGGATAAGATAAAAACTGAAAATTCTGCATTTACTCAGTTTGGGGGCTCAGATAACATTAGTTACATATTATTCAAAAGGTGACTCCTTTTGAAGGTAGAGAATCTGGACTCAAGTGCATAGCATGAAAATCATGGAGTAATTTTGACACCAGAATAGCTCAAAAGCAAAATGCTTGAAACATATTATTGTATCTACTGTCTCAGTCTAGTACTCTAATTTATGAAAGCTAGAATGTTATATTATTTCATTTCACAGCCTCCATTTATTTTCTACCGACTAAACGACAAGGCTTTTTGTCCTTAACTAATGACAAATAACTATATAACTTCAGTTTTCCCCTAATTTTACTGGTTATTTCTATTTTTTAAAAAAAGTTAACAGTAACCATTCAAACAGACATGATCTAATCCTGACCTACATTTATTTAAAGGAAGTTAATATGAAAATATTTGCGATGCCCAGTTTTATTTTATTTATTTTTAAGATTTAGTTATTTATTTTAGAGAGATGAGAGAAAGCATGCGGGGTGGGTAGGGAGGGGTGGTGGCAGGGGGAGAGAGAGAATGTCAAGCAGACTCCTTGCTGAGCATAGAGCTCATGGTGGGGTTTGATCCTACCACCCTGAGATGGGGACCTGTCCCAAAATGAAGAGACAGAGGCTCAACTGACTGAATGACTCAGGCACTCCCAAGATGCCCAGTTTTAAAGGCTGACACATCTCAGTGAACTCACCATAGACTGGGACATACGCTTTCAACCACTAAGTCTAGAACCTTATAATTACCTTCATCTAGTGGTGGTCAGATTCTAGCGAATGTGTTTCTGCCTTTGAAAATCAAATGAAATTGTTTGATAGCAAATTTATTCATAAACCTGGGTCAAGAATCAGCTAGGAACTCACACCATTCTTCCTGTTAGCTCTATTCAGAAAGTAAATTCATATGCCAGCTGATTGCTTTAAACATACAAAAATGAAGCAAACACAGTTGCAGATTTTCAATCATGATTTTAAACACAAAACAAAAGAAAAACACTGGAATAGTCATTTGTCATTAGAAAAACTTAGCATTTGAATTTTGCTGCATAAAGAATAAACCATTCTCGTTCTTCACTTCTTTTTATAGAATCTATGCGTTTCCAATCTTCAGAATTCCATGATTAAAAATTATAACACCTCATTTCTTTTATTTGCTAATTTCTTTTATTCTTATTTTTGTGTACACTATCTGTCCTAATTTTAATCAACACTTTTCAGAGTATCCTGAACAAACTTTAAGCCCCTTGTATTAATTTCAATTAGATTCAGTTTTCTCCTGCCTGACCTACTGCATTGACCTTTGACTCTTTTCAGATCCCATTCAGGTGGCCTCTTGCCTTTCAACAGTTATAGCATTTTTTCTCCAACTTGTTTCTTGACCTTGTAATATATTTGAACTTAGAACGAAGTATGTGAGTAATTTGTTAACAAGTTAGAGATCTTGAATACAGTTTTATTTTGTAAAGCACATTTATTGATTTATAGGTAGGAAAGTTCAGACAAAATAATTTTTGTTCACCTCCTGTGCCTTTGTGAGACATATTCATCGTAAAATATTAATACGAATGCCATAGTCTGACTCCATTTTTTTGGTATTTGAGAGCTGATAGCTTTCAAGCCCCACCTTTCCTCTCTCCTTGCACTGGTCTGAATGTTTGTGTCCCCCAAAATTCATATGTTGAAATTTTTAACCACAGAGGTGATGGTATTAGGAAGTGGGGCCATTAGGAGGTGCTTGAGTCCTGAGAGTAGAGCCCTCAGGGATGGGATTAGTGCTTTGTAAAAGAAACCCACTGACTAACCTAGCTCCTTCCACAATATAGGCAGACCCAGGAGAAGCTGCTGCCTATGAACCAGGAAGTAGGCACTCACCTGACCCTGTGGGTATTCTTACCTGGAACTTCCAGCCTCCAGAACTGTGAGAAATACATTTCTATTGTTTATAAGCCACCCAGTCTGGGGTACTTTGTTACAGCAGCTCAAATGAACTAAAGACACCTTCTGCCTCAGTCTGGGTTAGCCCATAAGAAAGCCCATGGGCTCCTCTTTTGCCTCTGAAAGGAAATTCAAACCTCACAAAACCTGGCTCCCTAGTGGGAACACTTCCCAGGTGTACTCTCTAGCCAAACTTGCTCTCTGGCTCACTCAAGCCAGCCTGCAACTACCTGCATGGGCCCTGCTCTCCCCAGGTTTCCCTGTAGACTCCGAGTAATAAATTCTCTTGCTGTTGGAGTATCTCCAGACTCAACATTCAACTTGTTCACTGGGAAGGGGATCTATCTACCTCCATGGGTGACTTGAAAATACTTAAATGGCTGTGCCATTTCCCCGTGTTTAGGTGACAGTGCTGTGATAATTACAAAAGTAGAAAGTACCAAGTACCTGGAAAAATAGGAGTCCTTCTTCTAGCAAGGTCACACAGGAAATACTATGAATTCACCTAAAACAGAGCTCATTGCCCAGTTTTCCTATCATTTTAGTACCTCAGATATAAACTTAAAAAAATGGCAACATATATATGTTTGGTGAGAAGTTTTGAAGTGAACCAAGAAAGGCATATAGATATATTTATTCTTAGTGAAGTTGTTAATCATTTACATAATAATATAATATGTAATATATAATATATTAAGGAGTATTTTGTTAAAAATTTGCAAAGAGCATATTTTTACAATCAGTTGGTGTCACTACAACATCTCACTGAGTTTCTCCTCATTAATTACATGTGAGACAAAAGAACATAATTCATAAAAGTGATTAATTAAGATATTCCCATACTCTTAGGGGGAAGGTAAATATGTTTTGTCTGATTGTTTTTGTTTGTTTGTTTTTCAGCTCTAGAGCAGATAATGTCTGAGTCAAAGTAGTGGTTTTATTGTTTAGAACATCGAGGCCCTTTAGGAGAGCCCACTGGTTTTCCAACAGGGGTTAAAAAATAAAGCTTTATGTTTAGAGAATTGAAAAAGGCAAACTTAATGTGCAAGTTTGAATCTTTGAAAATTGAGAAAGTTTGGAGATCCTGAAAGTGAGTGCTAGTGGGAGGTGACACCTCAAAGGGGAAGATGGATCACTTGGTGTAGTGACTATATAGTTTCCATGAGATTCCATGTGGCTGAGCTTTGCAGTACTGGTGTAGAGATGATCACCTTTAAATGGATCATCTAGACCAGGGCAAAGAGGAACCACAATTCTAATACTACAAATTTAAAAGTAGATTTTCCACCATTTTCCTGGGGCTACATAAGCCTCTGGTTCTGATATTTTACAATGGATAGAGACAGAGATCCTGAAAATGAAAAAATACTAGATTATTGCCAATATTGTTAAGAAGTTCAAGCTGAATTTAAAATAATTTAGAATAAATTAGAATAACTTAAAATAATTTTTACAATGTGGCCTTTATTGATATCCAATTACCATGTAGTAATTCATAGATTTTACACACACACACGCACACACAACGCATCACTTCCTCTGTGCCAGGCATTGTAATAAGCATGAGGGATCTATCATTCAAGAGGACAGAGAAGGCCCTGTATTCATGAAACTCTATTCCATTGAGAGAGATGGGGGGAAAGTAAGTTATAATATAAACTAACCTCAGTGACAGATGCTATGAGAAAAAAATAAAGTCCTTTGACAAGTCATTCTCCAGACAAGAAGAACAGGCCCACAGAAGAGATGCCATGTAATCTGTGACCGGAGTGATGAAAAAGGTTCAGCTATTGGGATATCCAGTGACAATCAAGGAAGAGAAACAAGTGAGTAGGGTCTGAGTGGGATCATGTCCACATTTTAAGAATTCAATATATGCTAAAATGGCCCCTGGAATGTTACCTTCCATAAGATTTCTCTTTCATTATAACCTGCCTTAGGTTTCCTGGATGGATATAATTGATTTTCATATGGGATTATAGACTTCCCACCCTATTTTTGGCTTAGTAGAGAGGGGCATATATCTTCAGGATTCCCTAGTAGCTTAAATCTGCGGGAGTTCATAGGAGTGAGGAAGAATGTCCACATTCTAGAAAATATTAAAAATGTTGTCACTTACAAGAGTGATTAGGCTATAATGATATATATATATATATATATATATATATATATATATATATATATTCGAGATACATTTAGCCACATACCAAATTAACCATACCATTAAACTTAAGTAAAATTCTTAACAACAACAACAAAACAAAAAACTTTCACCCATTAAACAAATTCCTTTCCATTACATAAAATCTAAGCCACAGGAAAGAAGGGTAAAAATCACCATGAAACATAACTTATTTGAATAGAGCCAATGGAGCGAGGCATCAAATTTTTCATTATCAAAGTGTATTGCTCTGTAAAGCTGAAATCATTGCTCTGCTCTTATTTTGGGTAGTTAATCACCTTTCTACAGAAAACAAAGGACAAACATTTACCAATGTACCTTGGACATCCCTCTTTATGCATTTTTCTCATTTAACTTCTCTATAGATCATATACACATCTATTTACATTAAAATAGCCTAAGCATTACCTTTACATACAACTAAGACTACTCTAGGGAATACACTATGCTTTCCATTTGTGAACACTATCCTCTGATTTACTTATCCCTGTTTCCCCCCAGTGCTGGATCCTTGGAATTACTAGATAAGCAGGGTGATTTCTCTCACTTTACTAAAACTGATGTTTCTCTAAAAGAATTTGTGAATTTGCCAGAGGTCTAATCTCAAGTATGCAACCCTGTGAAATACATGTTGTTTTATTTTTAATTGTGGTAAAATAGTCATAACATAAAATTTACCACCTTAATCATTTTTGAGCATACGATTCAGTAATGTTAAATGCATTCAAGTTGTCAGACAACCAGTCTCCAGAACATTTTCAACTTGCAAAACTAAAACTCTATATTCATTAAGCAACTCCTTCCCCCAGCCCCTGGCAACCAAGATTCTTCTGTCTCTGTGAATCTGACTGCTCTAGGTACTCTATATAAGGTGGGATCATACAGTACATGTCTTTTTGTGACTAGTGTATTTCAGTTAGCAAAATTCTGAAGGTTCATACATGCTGCAGCATGTGTCAGATTTTGGGTTTTTTAAAGATTGATTAATATTCCATGGTACTATATACTACATTTTACTTCTCCATTCATTCATTGATGGACACTTGGGTGGCCACCACCCTTTGCTTATTGTGAGTAATGCTGCCTTAAAAGTGGGCTTAGTCGGGGCGCCTGGGTGGCTCAGTCGTTAAGCGTCTGCCTTTGGCTCAGGTCATGATCCCAGGGTCCTGGGATCAAGCCCCGCATCAGGCTCGCTGCTCGGCGGGAAGCCTGCTTCTCCCTCTCCCACTCCCCCTGCTTGTGTTCTGTCTCTCACTATCTCTCTCTCTGTCAAATAAATAAATAAAATCTTAAAATAAAATAAAATAAAATAAAAATGGGCTTACTCATATCTCTCTAAGACCCTGCTTTCAATTCTTTTGGGTATATACCCAAAAGTGAAATTACTAGGTTATATGATAATTCTATTTTTATTTTATTTTATTTTTTTGAGAGAGAGACAATGAGAGGGAGGGGCAGAGAGAGAGGGAGAGAGAGAATCTTAAGCAGGCTCCATGCCCAGCAGAGCCTGTTGCAGGGCTCGATCTCACAACCTTGAGATCATGACCTGATTTGAAATCAAGAGTGGGATGTTTAACCAACTGAGCCACCCAGGTGCCCCGATAATTCTATTTTTAATTTTTTGAGGAACCATCATACTGTTTTCCATAGCAGCTATCCCATGCTTTATCCCCACCAACAGTGCCCAAGTGTGCCAATTTCTACACGTTTTTGACAAAATTTTTATTTCTGTTGTTATTCTATGCTAACGGGTATGAGGTGATATCTGATTGTGCTTTTGATTTGTATTTCACTAATGTTTAGTGATGTCGAGTATCTTTTTGTATACTTATTAGTCATTTGTATATCTTGTTTGGAGAAATGTTTATTCAAGTCCTTTGCCCCCCTTTTTTTAATGGGGTTGTTTTGTGTTGCTCACTTTTAGAAGTTATTTATATACTGTGGATATTAACCCCTTATCAGGTTAAAATCAAAATCAAAAAACTCCCAACAAACAGAAATCCAGTACCAGATGACTTTACAGGTGAATTCTACCAAACATTAATTAATTAATACCTTTTCTTCAGAAACTATTCTAAAAAATAGAAGAAGAAAGAAAACTTCCAAATTCATTCTATGAGGCCAGTACCACCCTGATACCTAAACCAGATAAAGACACTACAAAAAAAAAAGGTAACTACAGGCCAGTATCTCTGATGAACATAGATTAAAAAAATCCTCAACAAAATACTAGCAAACCAAATCCAACAATACATTTAAAGAAATTATTCACCATGATCAAGTGGGATTTATTTCCAGGTTGCAAAGGTGGTTCAATATTCACTAACCAATCAACATGATACATCATATCAATAAGAGGATAAAAACCATATGATCATTTCAATAAATGCAGAAAAAGCATTTGACAAAGTAAAACATCCATTCATGATAAAAGGTCTCAATAAAGTTTAGAGGGAGCATACCTCACCATCATAAAGGCTGTATATGAAAAACACACAGCGAACATCATACTTAGTGGAGAAAAACTGAGAGCTTTCCCCCTAAGGTCAGGAACATGACACGGATGTCCACTCTCACCACTGTTATTCAGCATAGTACTGGAAGTCCTAGCTGCAGCAGACGACAAAAAGAAGTAAAAGGCATCCAAACTGGTAAGGAAGAAGTAAAAATTTCACTATTTGCACATGACATGATGCTATATATAGAAAACCTGAAAGACTCCACCCAAAAAAACCTACTAGAAATGTTCAGGTTTTTGATGCATTTTTCCCCTTTGGTATAGTTGGCAGGATTTTTGATGCATTTTTAATTCATTTTTGTATATAATGTAAGGTAAGGGTCCAACTTCATTTTTTTGCAGTAGATATCCAGTTTTCCCAACACCATTTGTTGAAAAGATTTTTTTCTCCATTGAATAGTCTCAGCACCCTTTTTAAAAGTCACTTGACCATATATGCAAGTGAAATACTTTACATATAAATTATATTTTGGTCTCTGGTAATTTGTATTAGCCTGATTAATGCGTTCAAGTAATGCCAAAATCTAAATAATGAAAAGCGAGACTTAACAACTTTTAAAAATGTTAGGCAAATCTGAACATCTTAAAGTAATACTTTTTTCCCACAATACATATTTTTTAGAGTTTTTGAAACTTAAAACCAATGCCATGTTTTACAGATTAATTGAAAGACTGAATCCATTTGAAAATGAAATTAAAATATTAACATATTTCATATTTTGGAAGTTATTTATCTAAATGGCCAAAGAAATATTGCCTTTGTAAAATGTGATTTGTTGGGGTAACTAAATAAAAAGAAAACAATTATATTACTTCCCATGTCTCGACTGCGGGTGGTTGTGATACACTACTAGGGCATCCCGGGAATACAGAGGACGGCTGTCTCAGCTGTCTGCTGTGTATTGGCACCTGTCTTCACTACCAGTAACCAAGTACAAGCTCACCCACCCCAACTTTCAGAAAAGCATTATCCCTGCCCCACCCCATTTCAGCATATTCGTAAATTATCAGACACCCCCTCATCTAATGTACAAATACACCTATGAGAAAGTAAGAGTCCATATGTAGGATTCAGGTTGGAGTTGATAGAATCTGAGTCAGGTGCCAGGGTCCAAGAGGCAGTGTTTTGAGATGAAACTACAGTTAACAGCAGAGAGGCAGGCCCCATGTGGCATCGATCTGAAGGGAATGTTGAAACTACCAAATTCAGGAAATAAATAAAGCCCTGTGTTGGGGGAGGCCATCAACAAGACATGATCCCTCAAGCTGGACCCAGGCAATTGGAGGTTCATCACCCCTTCCCTTGTTCTTGGAAATGTGCATTCCACTTGCCTTCTCTGCTTCCAGAAGCTCCCCAAAGATGCGGACTTGTGATAGTAATGTAATGATGAGACTGTCTGGACAATCTACATGACCGAACCGATGAGACTGTCTGGACAATCTACATGACCGAACCCAGTTAAGGCCTCTATGTAAAAATCTGAGATTAGAGCAGGTGGGTGTGGAGATCTACTTGTCTTGTGGCCACCCAAGACTAGTCTCCTAAGTTCCCTTCCTTATTAAAAACTGGCCCCAGGGCGCCTGGGTGGCTCAGTCACTAAGCATCTGCCTTCGGCTCAGGTCATGATCCCAGGGTCCTGATATCGAGCCCTACATCGGGTTCCCTGCTCCGCGGGAAGCCTGCTTCTCCCTCTCCCACTCCCCCTACTTGTGTTCCCTCTCTCGCTGTCTCTCTCTCTCTCTCTCTGTCAAATAAATAAATAAATAAATCTTTAAAACAAAACAAACAAACAAAATAAAACTGCCCCCTACCAATCTGGAGTGGTCTGCCTCTTTCTTCAGTCTCCCCCTGCTGGTTTCAGATTGCACCCAGGAAGCTCCCAAGGTTGTGAAGCAACACCTTGGTGTCCCATACCAAACAGGGAAATGTAAGAAACTGAAATTTACCCAGTGTATCAGATAGTGTTTAGGGATGCCTAGGACCTTAGTTTTACTTGTGAAGTAACCCGAGAATGATTAACAGACTGGAACATAGTTTAGGAATGTGAAAATTAGGAAGAGAGAGAAAATATGAGAGTAAGAAATGGAAGCTATACATTCCTTCACTTATAGTAAGGAATTATACCACACACACACACACACACACACACACACACACACACAGTCTTAGATAATACGTGATAAGAAAAACTTAAAGTAGCAAAGAACTAAATAACATGAGAAAAAGTTACCATTTTAGGTAGGTGGTGGATAGGAAAGGCCTCACTGTGGCAGTAATATTTGACATAAAACCTGAAAGAGGGGTTGTATCCAGCCATGTGCTTAGCTGTGTGCTGGAGATGAGCGTTCCAGGTAAAGAAAATGGCAAAGGGCAAACACTCTGAGGCAGGGCAGGTCTTGTTTAACCCAGCAATGAAAGGAGCAAGGTGGGGAATAGGAGATGAGCTTGGAGAGGTAATGGGCCCCCAATCATAGAGAGTCTCTTGGAATATTTATGCTTGAGTAATGTAGGACCCCATTGTTGTTTCTGAACAGAAAAGTAGGATAAAAATGTATGTGAAGTGTGTTACTCAGTTTGTATTGTTGAGAATAGGCTTAGTGGGTCTGGCCAATCATTTAACTATGGCTCCAGAGTCCACGTTACACATGGCTCACTGTGCAGTTACAATGTCATAGACACTTTCAGAGATAGAGTCAAGTTTCACTCAAGTAATTTATTATATGAGACAAACAGAGAGAATATGAAAAAGAGTGTGTCTGCAACTGCCTTCACAGATTTGACAAAAGAAGTATATATGACTACCTCACAAGTCATATTTTTACCTAAAGCTTAGCATAATCTACAATTTAAAATGAGATTGAAAATGATTGAATTCTAATTCACTTTCAGGGGAGATTTTCTATCATTAAGCACTTTGCTGGCAATAAGATCTTGAATAAAAAGAGAAAAATTCAATTCGTTTTTAAAGAAAAACATCAGAGGATATAAAAATTCATAAACATGTGCAAAAAGACTTCTCTATCCTACCATCTGGGAAATTATAAAGATCATTTTACACAAATTCTATTGCAGGTGGTTGAGCTGAAAACTCTTGACATTCTGATAGTTATAAGAGCAATAAATGGTATATTCACAGGGCTTAGAAAATATGCAGAAATAGAAGCATGCCGTCTATTTATAGTCATACTGTAATTTGCTTTAGTGTACAATTATATGAAAACAGATGTTAGAGATAAGTATGTACTGAAAGAACAACTTCCATCACATGACGATAATATATCCTTTCTTCATTAAAGAGTTCTGAAATAATAATACATACAATTGCTATGAATTCATATGGTCCTTTTAATATTAAGCTGTTAATATTCATTGGTTTATAGTTGTTTTCACAGTTCTTATTGATTTCCTTTCCGCTTGTGCTAAGCCATCTGTTATAGACTTAGATTTATTTAGAAAAACACCTTCTGCTTGGTTAGAGACAATCAGAATTTAGCCTGTAATGGCATTTCATACTTCTTTTTGACCCCTATAGAGAAGGAAGTCTCAAGTTGACCTTCATGTACCTATTTAAGGAAGGCTATTATTGAACTGCTGTACTTGATAAGGTGATCTAATTCCACAGGAATAGTAAAAATGAAGAAGAGGGTAATCGTATTTGAAAAAGGGTAGGCTTATTCATCCAACAGAAAATAGAGAGGAGCAAAGCAATATTAAGGATGATGTTCTCATTTAGCACAAGGTGAAAAGAGCTAGAAAACTTGACACTGGTTCAAATTCCTCCAGAATAAAATTTTTATATTAATTTTCTCGTAAACAAAGACCAAACTCCACACTATCTACCTTACATTCTTTGTGGTAACTAGTCACATATTGAGCAAATGATTAATTTGTGTCACGTTTCAGATTTCTATTAGAATACCCAGGCATATATTGTTATTTATAATATTTAAACTACAGCCCTGAAATATATATCAATTGGGGTTAGTATGAGTTAAAAATGACAAATTTTGATTAAGAAACAAAGGGAAGATAGGGGTGCCTGGCTGGCTCGGTCAGTGGGGCATGCAACTCTTGATTGTGAGTTCAAGCCCCTCATTGGGTGTGAAGATTACTTAAAAAAAAATTAAAATTAAAAAAGAAAGAAAGGGAAGATTAATGTTTTTCCTTCCAAAATCTTCATTTAATTATATGCATTTGATCTCCAAATAAGGTGCTAAGACCATAGAAAAACTTATAATTGAAATGATAGACTTAACAGAGAACACTAGAGAATTTCCAGAAGTTTATAAAATCGTAAATTAGAGTGTTAAAACTAGTTAGTTCAATGCAGAGTGTTCCAATCTTCTCAAGAAACTGTTTCCCTCATAGTTATGGCCAATAATTACCCATGAGATGTGAGCTTTCATCCTTAACTAACCTCTCTCTTAAATTACCTGTATTCACTGAATAAATGCCAGCTAAAGTAACAGTTTTGTGTTAGATTGAGTGAGGAGAAGTAATGAATATTTCCTTCCTTCCAAGAAATATTCTCTAGGAAACAACTATATAACTACAAGTGTTTTTACATCCTCTTGGAGATAAGTACAACATATTATGATAATAAAAAAGGAAAGTAGGTTAAGAACTGATTTTTTTTTTCTTTTGGTGGAATTTAGCAATTAATTGATTGATGGTAACTTGCCCAGAGAATTGTCACTGAATTGGTGGACCTAAACTTAGATTGTAGCATTATAGCAAGTGGATGAAGGTTGAAGTAAACAAGACATTGAAAGAAATGAGATAAAAATTAGACTGTCCCAGGAGGGAATAAAGAATTAATCGGCCGAAATCTTAAAATCTTAAAGGGACACAGAGTTCTCACTGCAATTCTAAGGCAAATCGTTTGGAAAAAAACTTTTGTATAAATTCTCATTCAACTACTTAAGAGTTTATTTATTTATTTTATTTTTTTTAACTTTTTTTTTTTTTAAGATTTTTTATTTATTTATTCACGAGAGACAGAGAGAGAAAGAGAAGCAGAGGGAGAAGCAGGCTTCCCGCTAAGCAGGGAGCCCGATGCGGGACTCGATCCCAGGACCCTGGGATCATGACCTGAGCCGAAGGCAGACGCTTAACCATCTGAGCCACCCAGGCGCCCTACTTAGGAGTTTAAAAAGGAAATGTTTATTGTTGTTATTTTACTGATATATATTCATATAATATAGATGTGCTGATAAATAACTTCAGAAGTTTTTTTTTTATTTTAGTGAAATTTATATTTAGTTATTACAAATAAATGTATTGAATACAGTGGCGTTCATTGCAGGGTCTGAATACTCCTCGACTTCTTCCAGCCTGCAGTATTCTGAAATCATTTTAATGGTAAGATTCATAATGTGTTAATGAGTAGGCTCTCAGTCCTCACCTTACCCCACATTCAATAGTACCCATTAAAAAAAATATTCAAAACGTGGTAATAAAGATGGACAATGATGGCATGTCCTTTTCGTATCATAGAACACTGCCTAACAAAATCACCTAAGGGTTAATTGACTAGAAGAATCTAATTTTGTTTGACTTGTATTTGCTATTGATTGGAAACCAAACCCTACTTTAGTGGTTGATTTGTAGAGAATCAATAATGTTAAAATGATTCCTCATCTGGTGGAGAAGTTATTTCTAAAGATTACGATTTAATTCTCTTTGAGGACACTGACCAGTTTTGTGTTTCATTGAGCAATCTTTTTCTATCATCTTTATTTTTTATTTATTTCCTTTTTGAACCAGGGTTTTTGCCTTGCTATTCCATCTTTAACAAATTTAGTAAAATGTAGCCATATACTAAGTACTTACATAAAAAATCATATTTTTAACATTTTGAGAATTTATTGCTATATCTGGGACAGTCCAAGGACACACTTCAAATATGATATTACCTTCAGATAGGCTCCATGATCACAAGTTGTAACTATTTTAGTTTACCCACCATTCTTTTTTTATATATATATTTTAGTTTTCTATCGCTACTTAAAAAATTACCTCAATCTTAACAGCTCAAAATAATACAAATGTATTATCTCACAGTTTCCATAGGTTGGGAGTCTGGCATGTCATGGCTGGGTTCTGTGTTTAGGGTCTCACATGGTTGAAATTGAGGTGTCATCTGGGCTTGTGTTTCATCTGAAGACAAAGTATAATCGTTTACTAAATGGTACTCGAACAGTTGGTATTCATATGCAAAACAAACTTCAATCTATACCTAGCACCATACACAATTATATAATTTAAAATGGATTATAGGCCTAATTATAAAATGCAAAACTAGAAAACTTCCTGAAGAAAACATAAGAAAATTCTTTGTGACCTCAGTTAGACAAAAATTTCTTCAGTAAGGCACCAAAAAATGATCTACAGTCAAATACATCGGAGTTCTATGTCAATGCAGCCTCTCTTGTATTCTATGCTGCAAATTCTTGCTATCTTTGTCTTCCAGGGTCATCACTTCCTCAATTCAGGGAATCCATTGTGTTCCGCCTGAGTTTCCCTCCCTATACTGTAACCTGAGTACTCTCTCAAGGCAGTAATCTGGGACAATCATAGGACTCACCTCATTTGTTTCCCATCCTTCAGGAATCACCACCTTTCATAGTCTGATGCCCATTGTCTTGTAAACTGTTGTTCCATATATTTCCATTTGTTGGTTGTTTCAAGTGGAAAGATAAATTCTCTCTGTTACTCAATCAACTTAAAATTCTTGAGTCTCTCTGCCTCCTTTTCTCTTGTTCTTTGCATCTTCCTTTCACCACCAATGTCCTGCAGTAGGCTTTGTTATAATTTTGAATTCTGGTACCATTGATCTCTAAGCGCCTCAGTTTCATGATCTACAAAATAGTAACAATAATAGAATTTTATAGGATTGAGTGTGGCAAGGGCTAAATGAGATAATAAGTTTAAAGCTCTTACTATTCTCGTACTGGCTTTTCCTATCTTGGATTTTTACCCTCTTTAAGATTCCCTTCACCTAAGATTAGAGATGCCACTTCAATTAACTATTTCAATTGCAGAGATAGGGTGGCTGCTATTTCAGGACAGCCAAAGTTACCAAATTGCTAAACACCTTTTACGGTTTCCAACGATGTTTATTACAATGTATGGACATAGGGACAACAGGAACTCAGAAAGGCCAACTTGAGGATCGGTGATATTCTAGGTGAGAGAAACTCGTATTTTGCACTTATGGTATAGGAAGCTGAGATATTGAAAAATAGATATGTTAAAAATAGTTTAATAGAGAATCTACGGGATTTTGTGTTCTCTGGGCAATGACAAGGGAAAAATAAATGAGAGGGTGCATCATCATAAAATACGGAGAAAGAGAAAAAATCAGATTTGACATGGATTGGGGAGATACAAATCAAATGATACAATTTTGAGTTAAGTGAGAGACTTAAGGGGATATATCAAGTAAACAAAATTTATGAGTCTGCAGCTCAGAGTATAGGTCTCAGCTGGAAAAAAAAAATGAGATTATTCAGTTTATAGATTTTATTTAAATTCATGATGTGATAACACAGAAAACTGATTATCAAAGACTCACAAAAATCATAATTTTTAGCCAACACCAAAAATAAATAAAGATTCTATTGATACAGACAAATGTGTTCTATATGAAATAACCCAAATCCTTCAGACATGGATTCAGAAAAAGAAAAATCATCACTCCCACTTGACTATGCATTGTGGTTTAGGATTAATGGACAAGGTATAAACAATGTGCATGGAAACATTCTCAAAAAAAGTCATTTGCTTTTGGGGCTCCTCCATTTCACATATAAAGGATATTTACTTTCCTACCTCCTATTCTCCAGTCAGCTATTTTCCAAAAGAATCCATAAACACTCTCAAGTGTACATACAAGTAGCAATTTCGACATACTGGCAGATGCTAATAAAAAGGCATTTCTTCCTAAGTAGAGAATACCATCCTTATCTTTCCACTAGTAAACATGACAGCGTTTTATAAGGAGGTAGAGTCCTAGATCAATCATTCACACCCTAGATCTCAGAGAAAGGTACTACTGCTGTTATCAACTTCTTGAGGCCGATTTCACTTCTTATTTTTCTGGCTAATAATTTTTACATCATTGGTGGATTTCAAATCAGTCTCCCTACATATCTTCCCATTTTGGGGGGTGTATAGAGGGCACCATGTAAATAGGTATGATTCTATTTAATTCTATTAATGAATATACAAATTCTTCATTACGTCATACTGCCATGACATAGAGACTAAAAAGTTACATTATCATGGTATGTTCATTCCCAATAGAAATGACCTTTTCCCATGTTTCCAGTGACTAGGGTAGCTATCAGAAGCCATTATTCAGTAAATTGCAGATTCTATCTGATTTATGGACCTATGCATATCCTGATATAAGCTTTTACAGATGTAAGTTCCCATATATCATATGACATTATCCATTTCTCCCTACATAAGAATAACATGGTGTTGATCCTTTATGTGTCCAATCCCAGTTGAGTCATAGGAGGAAGAATTTCTTTTTTCATCTTTGGCACCTGAGACATTAGAAACAATCATGTCTTACTCCTCTGTGGCATCTGTCATAGTTTATGCTCTCCATGGTGTCTCCTAAAATACACCACCTTAGCCTAGGTCATTAACCTTACTATGGATCTTTAAATATGGCAGAATCCATACTGTCCTTCCTGAATGAAGGTTTAAGCCCTCTATCAGAACTTAATAAGTTTAAAGACTCTGCTCTCTGCTGGTACCAACAGGAAAGAAATTCCTCTTTCCTGAACACTTTTAGGAATGAATGATACTAAAAATTGAATTGGGGACAAGTGGCACGATGATGAAGAAAGATTCTGAGTGCACCAGAGCATGTAGCAATGGTTTCACTGGCTTTTTTTATCCATCAATTAAGCCATTACTCAAATATGACTTATTGATTACTTACTCTGGGTCACCCAAGGTTTTAACACCTCATTCCTATCTTCAGATCCTAATAACTGCTCCAGGAGAGTCCTTTTTTTATGTCTTCTAAATTCAATGTCAGGACATATTCATTTAATTGACTCAGCCAGGCTCTCAAACCTTTCCCATCACCTCTTTTAAGTAAAATCGTGCATTCAATAAAACCACTACTCAGAGGGTATTAAGGAATATAACATAATATTTTCTTGCTTACAGCTATACATTTGGAAAGTAAAGTGTGTATATTGATTGGACGAAATATAGTCTGGCAGGTCAAATTGATAGCCTGTTTGCTATCCCAAACTTCAATTGTATTTTCCACAGTTGCTTCTGAAACTGAATAAACAAAGCATAGGAAAAACAAAAACAGAAACAACTCTAAATTCTAAACAATACCCATTTTTAGCCCCCTGGGGCTATCGGTAGGAGTCCATACATTGTAGCAAAGTGATGGCCTCTGAGCAATAAGAATATTACCTGGAGCCATCTTAAGGAAATTTCTTTCCTGTTGGTACCAGCAGAAAGCAGAGTCTCTTACCACATTAGTGGTTTCACTTGATTGAGGTTTAACTTTGCACAGCCACATCATACCCATGCATGCTCATTTCATGAACTCAGGTAACTAGTTCTAGGGATCTGACTATGGTATCTCCATAGATTCCAGTCTCTCCTTGGCTGGCAATTTGGGATTTTTTTTTTGAGAACTTCTACATGAATTACATTGAATCCTTCTGTAAATTCCCAAAGAGACATCCATAACTGAGTAACTCAAACAGTAGTGGAGCTTGTCATCTAGTTAGCTAGAACCTCCCTGTCTCATTATACTCTAAGGCCACTGGCTATAGCACAAGGGTCTGCAAAGTTCCAAGTGGTATTCTCAGTGTGGGAGCCTAATTCCACCCAGGACTGTTAAATGAACTGTTCCCAGCTTCATCTAGGGTGAACTGTATCTTTTCCTTCCCCACTAGGGTTTTATATCATCCATCAAGGATATTGCAATCCATTTCCAAAACAGTGACTCAACCCTCAATTCTAGAACACTAATTGTGAACCAAACAGCATGAGAGGCTTTGTTGAAAGGGAAACATAGGGTTTAGGACATACTGGGATTGGGACAGGGAAACCCCTCATAGGTTCTATCATAGGACTCTGCAGGTAGTATAGAAACCAGGTCTGGTATGCATGAACTCATAATGAAATTTTCCTCATCATGGTTTTGGATCTATTGGCTCCATTTTGTCAGCGAACATTGCTATGCTGCTCTCTGTGGAATTTCTGCAACATTACCTGAGACATAATAGCTATTTCTGGTTTCAAAATTATCTGATATATTTCAGTGGCAGGAATGGTTTCTTTCAATACCCAGTAACAAGTTGGAAACTGTCTCTCAAATACGCTATAAAATTGGCTGTGTATGGCAATTTTAGAGCTCAAAACACAAGACATTTTGGATGAATAGTGGTATTTAATTTCTGCCAAAGGGTTCATTCTGCATGAGTTCTGGTTGCAAGCACATTTAAAGCCTTACAAGCCATTTAGAATGTGCCAGTGAGAATTCCTAGATAACTACCTTTTGCTAATCTTTTAAAATGTCTACTCAGAACCCAATTCCAATCTAGATTTCATTTTGGTGACCTTATGTATAGAAGCTATCAAAGTCCTGGGTTCATTAGAACTCAAATTGTCCTGCCAGACACTTGGAATATTTTTCAATAGTACGGTTAAAAACAATACATGTTTCTAATGTTTTCAGGAATACCCATGATTGCATTGGCACACATACTAAAAATTTCACAAATTTGGCTGAACTTTGATATTTAGCTGGATTCTTCAGCCAGGTTTTTTTTGCCAAATGGATAACTCCAATCTTTAACTTGTCCTGCCCTTATTTCCAGGAGGAGTCAACAATCATGACCTTACCAATGCAGTGCACTGACTTATATAGTGAATGATTTTCAAGTCCAGGTACCTACAACACCAGATTAAGATTGTACCGGTGAATTCAGATATCTTGAGTCAAGACCATGAGGGAATAATGCATATCATTGACAAATTTATAGCCATGACAACTTTTTCTGGCTCTAGGCTCTATTGTAGCCTTCCTCAATCCTTCCAACAAAATTTCACTCAGATACTTTTGGATGGAAAAATGGTGTCAAGATATAAAATTAACAGATTAGTATCTGTCTCAGCTTTTTTAAAAAAATCAAAGAGATGAAAAGTCATTGTCATCTTGTGTGGTCAAGAATTAAAGCAATGGAATATAATAATTGATGCAATCTGGCATAAAGAAAAAATAAGAGTTTTAGAATCTGATGTAGGTAGGTTTCTATCTTCTCTATACCACTTAGGAACTGTAATATGTAATACTGAGAAACTATCTTTGCCTGCAAACAATATTCATCACTGTTTTCCAACTAAAAATGTGAATGATAAAACATCTTATTTTGCAAGAGTACTCTAAAAATTAGAGAACATTTCTGGAAAGCATATGTCCCAATAGAGTATTACCTCCCAAAAAGATTGGTGTTATTAATATCAATAAACTAAGCCAATACTTATATGGGATAAAATAGGATAGATTATTAAAAAGGAATTACTTGGTAGATTGGGTTAAATAACCAATTAGTTCTGTTGATACACAAATCACAAAAAGACAAGATCAATTGGATGTTTTAATAAAATAGAGATTATGTTGATATGTAAAATGACAGTTAAATACTAAACTCTCATCACTCATATTTTAAGCTGAATAGAAGTACTTTCCTCCATGATTTTCTTTGGTACCTGAATTGATTATAAATTCATAGCATTTAATATTTTATTATGACCTTATATAAATGAGTATTTTGAAACTTAGAATATTTAAATATACATATGTATATATATTTCTACAGACATAGTTTCTACTTTTCTTCCTAGAATGAGGTCTCATTGTACCTGTATGATAGTATTTTAGATAATTGATTTGAGAAAGAACCACAAGAATTCTGCAAGAGGGGAATCTTTTTAAGAACAATAATTAGATTTCTACCTATTTTTAATTTACATACAAAATATAAGTTTCACAATTAGTTCTAAGAGGGGTAATTCACTCTGGAGAGTCTGTTTCTTGATCTCCATCCTCCCACACAAACACATTTTCTTACCTCTATCCAGGCAAGTATAAGAGGCAATGATGATGCAGACAAGAATGTTGGTACCAGGGATTCTCGCTGGTTCTGTATGAAATATGTTACAACATAGACATCTAATTAGCAAGAGTAGTTAAAAATAATCTTTTGCTCCTACCCCATTTCCTCTGGCCACTGTGGCATGCTTTGCTGACGCTCCAGTAAACTTTCCACTTGCTAGTAGCAAATTTTTTTTTTTAAAGATTTTATTTATTCATTTGAGAGAGAGAGCATGAGCAAGGGGAAGAGACAGAGGGAGAGGGAGAAGCAGACTCCCTGGTGAGCAGGGAGCCCGATGCGGGACTCGATCCCAAGACCCTGAGATCATGACCCGAGCCGAAGGCAGACGCCCAACCGACTGGGCCACCCAGGCGTCCCTTGCTAGTAGCAAATTTTGATCTCTATATTTCTGTAGATAACAAGACCCTGCACATCAGAATCAGAGATTGCAACATTTTACTTTCCTTTTGTGCCAGGGGCTTCATTGTGCTATTGCTTCTTTTTATCCCTCTTGAGCACCCGTAGCATCTTCTGCCCATTCAGGTTAATTCTTCAGGCCAGGAAATCTGCTCTGCACTACTGAGTTCGTATGTTTTAATAAAAACATGCTGGTAGCAAACTGATATTGCTGAGATTACTTTGATCATAGAATTAAGATTTATCTTCAATAATATATTTTCTATTTCACAATTATTAACAGGGGAATTTATATGCAAATTTATATTATAATTTTCTACTGTTAATGAATTCATTTTGTTATGTTTTAAAACTATAGCAATGCATTATGGACACAAAACCCTGCTGAAATATCTAATGTTACTAAAAGTTATCTTAAAGGAACATATAACAGGATTATCTCTAAACATACTAATATTTTTTTAAAGGCACTTTTGTGTTTGTATCACATTGTGATCCCATCTGCAGTACAAAATTAAATGTGAATGCATGAAAATATGAAAGAGTGCATGTATTTAAAAGTATAATTCTCCTTTTTCACAAAGCTAATAATTTTACAGGTGCATAAAACTAAAAGCAAAGGGGTAAAGGAGGAGAACAGATTTGGGAGACATACAATTTATCATTTAAAAAAACCAAATTAAAAGAGGAAAACTACTGGGTAACAGAAACAGAAATCACAAATTTCTATCACTAGCACTGGTTTCTTCCAAGTACCTGTACTATCTCTTTCACTCAGGAAATAATCTGTCATTCGATTTAAAATGTGGAAAGACTGACGTACAATCTTATATAAATAAGAAGTCAGATGCCTACACATTTAGAGAAGAGTGGTTTAAATTCAAGTTGTGGAAAATTCCAGAGGCTGTGTAGCTTTCCAATTGGAGGACTCTGGAGAAGCATTTGTGAGTCTGAGAGCCAAAGGCAAGCAGCAGTTCAGTGTCTGCCTCCCCACGGAACACCACCAGGCCAGAGGAGAAAGGCAGGAGCCATCTTCAAATTATTTGAAGAAGCAGTTATGAGACTGGTCCATGATGCTAACTTCTTTTACAAATACATTAAAAACATAACATTTAGTCTCTGCCTTTACGAACCTTACATTTCAGAGAGAAGCTAAATACACATGAAACAAGTTTTCTATTCCTAAAATGGGCAATGGAAGAAAATTATATATATATATATATATCTGCCTTTAGAGTAAGTGTTTCTTAGTCTTCAGATTTCACCCACTTGAAGCATATTGACAATGCGTTAGAAAAAGAAAACTTTATTTTCTGATTTTTTTGAGAAAATTACTAATCAGAAAGTGCAAAATGTGTAATGACATCTATTTTGCTTTTATTATTGAGCAATTAAGCCAAACACGTTCTCTTTTAATCAATCAGGTGAGCACGGGAAGGAGGTGATCTCAGCAAGATCCTCTTTTCCGGTCCTTCATCAGTTACTGTAAATAGGAGTCTGCTGGGGTTGCAGAACTGTGTACTTGGAGAAGGCTCTCCCACTGTGCTTTTGTGTGGCTTCACTTCCAAAGGATGAAAAAAGAAATATCACCCTCTACGCTATAATACTGCTCTCAGTATTTGGTACTAGGTAGGCTTTCAGATTCCTGAACAAAAAAAAAAAAAAAAAGAAAAAAAGGATGTTTTATTAAGAACAGAAAAAAAATTGGCTTTCAATTTTGTCCAAAGTGAAAAGTGAGATTATTGATTTATGAAGTAGAAAAAGAATAATTCAATGTTAATGACCAAACTATGATTCAGATATTAGATCAAATACTACCTTCAGATACTAACTATATTCAAATTAAATTTTCATTGTGATAAACTAATCCAAAATTCATTTAATAGAAACTTAATGTATACAAAATAACAATTGTTATGACAAATGGATAAGAACAATTTCTCCTAGTTAAGCCTTTTGTTCTACGTTAGTATTTCCCAAAAATAACATTTTTAAGGGCACTTATTTCAAAGCATTGCAGAAGTCTTCACAGAAAGAAAGAGAGGGAGGTTGAGAGAGGGAGGGAGAAAGGCAGAAAGAGAGAGAGAAAGAAGAAAGAGACAAGAAAAGAAGTGACTGAGAAACAGAAAAATTAATGTTTTAGAATCAAACAATGTAGTCTATGAAGTTAGAGTTTTCTATCAAATAAGACAAAATTTACATTGCCTTGGAACTACTGTCGATATAGTATGAACCCATAAATATTTCTCAATTTCTTGAGGACATGGTAGTATGCCTCGATTTGTTTTTCCATAAGAAACCAGCCCTGAAGATGTTCCATGGGATGCGTGCACTGCCGTCGGAAGACAAGTGTTCAATAGAAATGACCTCTTCTATTTGCTTTGTTTAATTCTGTATCTCAGATCTCAAGAACCGGGCTTGGCACACAGTAACCTGCCAAAAAATAGTTAAATGAATGAATCTATCAAACTTAGAAAATTATGTATAGTAATTATCTTCTCTGGAAACATTTTAGAAACTGTATTTGTATCTATCTCTAAAACATAAGTTACATCCTTTGAACTCAGATGCCCAAGAAACATATCTTTGTTTTCTATAAGGTTTCAATTCTTTTTTTTTAAGATTTTATTTATTTATTGGACAGAGAGCGAGCACAAGCAGGGGGAGCAGCAGAGGGAGACGGAGAAGCAGGCTTCCCGCCGAGCAGGGGCTGATGTGAGGCTCCATCCGGGTTCCATCCGGGCCTCGATCCCAGGACCCTGGGATCATGACCTGAGCCAAAGGCAGATGCTTAACCGACTCAGCCACCCAGGCGCCCCCATAATGTTTCAATTCCTAACCCCTTACAACCTAGGTGGCAAAACAGTTCATGAGTTCCCATTGCCTCTGAGGTGTCCCTGTCCGTCCACATGACCTTCATGTCCAGTGGTTCTCTGCTACTCCTCTATTAGTCTCTGCTCCTGATTTCTGTACAGGAGGGACATAGAAGTTGCATGGAAGAGAAATGCTAATGAACTTTTCTCAAATCATGTGTGTATATGGCAAGGCTTTACCGTGGAGTCAGTAACGACCTGTTCAGGCACCTCTCCAGCTATTCCTTGATGTTGCTATGAATTTTCCACTATGCTCCCAGGCTCAAAATCTTTTTTTGTATTTCCTTGCTTTGGTTAGTGCCTGGTAAACTTTTAGGAGGCCTGTGATTCCATCTCTCCAGATGCATCATGCTCTGCTCTGGAATTTTGACACTTCGGTAAATATGAACAGAACATTCATTGCTGTTGTAGTCCTAAGAATCTCACTCCAGACAGAGCAAAATTATTCACCCTTCATGTTTTGTTGCGAACATACTGTCTATGCACAAACCCCCTTCATGTTATAGCCCTTTAATTGTATGGAGGACCTAAACTTTTGGGAAAAACAAATACCAAATGCTCATGTACTTTTTCTCACTCTATATCCCATACCTTTACCTGTACCCTGTTTAAATGGAAAAAGGAAAATATAGGGATAAAATGTTTACCCCATGTCTTAGTCTGTCAGGGCTGCTATAACAAAATACCACAAACTGGGTAGTTTATAAACAATAGAAATGTATTTCTCATAGTTCTGGAGATTTAAGTCAGAGATCAAGGCGTCAGCATGATTGGGTGAGAGTCCTGGGTCACAGACTTCTTGTATCCCACATGGAGGAAGGGGAACAGAGGGGAACAGGGCTCTCTTTTATAAAGGCACTAATTCCACCCAAAGGCCCCACCTCTTAATACCATCACATTGGGGATTAGGATTAGGATTTTAGCATTTGAATGGGGGCACAAACATTCAGACCATAGCATTATAATGAAATATTTACTGGCCAGATATACGAAAGGCTTAGAAAAAAGAAACTCAGTAACATATTTTAATAAATATTGTCCAAATCTATGTGAGCAAGCAATGCTTTACCTTTTCTCATCTTTTGTATTAACATCCTATGACTGAGGGTTCTGTAGAAGACCTTTTGGGGAAAGCTTATTTAAGTACTTACAAAGATTGAAGGGTGAATATTTAGACTGAGGTATAAAGTACCACTAACTAGTAGTTATGAGGTTACTGACAGGATATAAAAGAAATGCAAAAATGAGGATTTGTTTACTTTGAAGAAAGTGTCAAAATGATGATGGTCATCAAGTATAATAATTGGGGAGGATAGAAAACAATTGCTCTTCCTCTTCACTGAGGAAAGTAAAAGCAAATTTTGAAGGAAGAATTTAATTGAAAAAAAGTGGATTGTTCATTATAAAATGTGTAAATTGTAAAGCAGGTCACCAAAAAAAAAAGACATAGAATTTTAATTCCTGAAGAACTTTAAAAGCAAGACAGAAAAGTCTCTTAACTAACAAATACACAATTCAGCCTATACGCACGGAATAAAACAAAGAATATAGTCGAACAATATTTTTTCCTCTTAATCCATCAAGTAGAACTAACTTACTATTCACCATCTACTCTCTTATGTTACGTTCATTTACCTTAGACTTAAGTTCTAATCTAACTTTAGAGAAAGCCTCTACCTCAGAAGGGAGCAAGGCCATTTGGTCACAAAAGGATTTCTTTCCCACACAATCGAACAATCCTGTTGCAGCTATCCTGCAGTTCCTATTCCTTCTTCATTTACATCATTCTTTCTGCCAAAATAATTTTCCTTGAGCTCCCGGCGCTAATTACTGATGCCTGACTTCTTGAATTCTATTTTATTTTTAGAATGCTCTGATCATGGGGCGCCTGGGTGGCTCAGTCGTTAAGCATCTGCCTTCGGCTCAGGTCATGATCCCAGGGTCCTGGGATCGAGCCCCGCATCGGGCTCCCTGCTCAGCAGGAAGCCTGCTTCTCCCTCTCCCGCTCCCCCTGCTTGTGTTCCTGCTCTTGCTGTCTCTCTCTGTCAAATAAATAAATAAAATCTTTAAAAAAAAAAGAATGCTCCGATCATATCTACATTATCTGACTTATGGTATCTTTGTTCTGCATAGTGGATACCTATTAACTAGTTTGACAGTTGGTTCTAAGATTTCTTGCTTTATCAAATCTGAATTGACCTCTAAGATTCTTCTCCAATTAACTTCTACCACCTCACACCACCCTACATTTTCTCATGTCTAAACCTAAAATGTCTGTTCCAGCCCAAAACAAACAAAACATGTTTTTTTTTCTTTTTTTTAATGCATTATTATATGCCAGTAACTCAAGCTTAGGCTTTTGTCATATTCTGACTTAGAACGATAGCTGGTGCAGAGTATGCTTTCAATAAATATTTAAGAAAGGAATGAGTGACTATATGAGTAAACAATTGAATGCCAAACATAAAGTTAGGGCCTGTTATAACAGAGGCTGTCCATTGTGGCAACTTTTGGATCAGAATAGAGAGATACAGTCAATAGTGCTGGGAGAATTGGAAATATGACTAGGATGAATCTACTAATCATGGAGGTACTTTCATATTTTGAAATCTGGAAAGGTAGCTGGATGCTCTTCTCTGAGGACCCTAAACTTAACTTGAAAAGACTGGAGGCAGGTGCTCTATAAGGTATAGTGTCTGGGAAGGAGCATACTGGGATGACAGAACTAGATAGGAAGGGAGGATAGGTGGTAAGTTTGTGTTTGCTTGTCCATTTGTCTATTTTTAATCTGTGACGCTACAGCATTAAAAGTCAGATGCAATGGAATAAGGGCCATTTATCTCATAACAAAGACTTTACTTTTGTATTTTCAATACCTGGTCTTAAAACATCACTGCTCCTGAATAGAGGGTAAGCCATGATTCTTCTTCTTTTTTTTTTTTTTTTTTTTTAATATTTATTTATTTATTTATTTGAGAGAGAGAGAGCTCATGAGTAGGGGGAGAGGCAGATGGAGAGAATCCCAAGCAGATTCTGCACTGAGTGCAGAGCCCAACACAGGGCTGGATCTCACAACCCTGAGATCATGACCTGAGCCAAAATCAAAAGTCAGAAACTCAACTGACTGAGCTACCTTGGCACCCCAGTGGGTAAGCCATTATTCCTACATTAACTGCCATCTCCTATCCTTGACCATTAAATATGCCAAACACTCATACTCCTGCCATTTTTTACCTAATGATCAAAAGTGATGATTACTTTGGATGATACTTTTGCTGCTATCATAATGTGTGAGATAATGCAGATGCTCAAAACATATATGTATATGCTTTTCCTAATTGATAGTCTTTACTTGCCTCAAAATTTACCACAATTTGTATAGCCTTTATAATTCTTCTTAACTTCATGTATTCCTTTCTTTTCAATGACTGATGTAAATGATTGATGTGAAATAGTGGAATGCCTTTTCTCTCATGAGTGATGAGTATCCAAGTTACAAAAAAACTGCAGACAGAAATTTGCAAAAATTATATTTGATACAGCATATATTCTGAAATATTAACAATAAAGTTTAATGCTTATTTTCTGAAGATCTGAACCATGAGTTGTTTCGCACAAGACTTGCAAAATAATTACTAAAATTTATAAAATCTATTAATAACTACCAATATTTTTCTACAAAAAGTGGTTTTTAAAACTTAATTTTTTAACTTCTGTGTAGTATTTATTGAATTTTCCAAATGAAGAATTTTGGAATTTTTGGTACATTTTACTATTTTATTTGGAAAAACAAACAACAACAACAACAAAACAGAAGCAGCATCTGTTCCTCAACGAAGCAAAATTTTAAAAAATAATAATCAAGAATTTCACATAGTTCCAAACGTTAAGTAAGCAAAATATCTAAGTAAAGTTCTGTATTTGAGTGATTCAAATATTACAATTAAAACAGAAAATTTGCTGTATCCTAGAAAACACGTTTTTTAACTAGAAAAAAATCACATTTTTAACGTGAACCAAATTGAAGCTTCTATCAGGTAACTTAATAGCTAAAAATATTTCTCTGTTAATACTCAAATTTTAGAAATGTTGTCTTATGATTAAAAAATAAATAAAAAGCTATATTCTGGGATAGCTACCCAAGGATACTAATGGGAAAAACAAGATAAAAAGAAATTTAAATATTGTACAATACTGCTTTTGACTTAATCTTATAATCTCCCTATGGCCCCTGAATACACAAGTTTGAAAGAAGTCTAAAATATGAATTTTTTAAAATAGTCTTTGAGATAACCTGAAAGAGGCAACAAATAGCTACAGCTGATTTTATCAATCCAAGGCTATAAATATCATCTTCTTTTATCTTATCCATTGTCTGTAGAATAAAGAACACATTTATTTCGTAAAGGACTGGCTTCATGAACGGATGGGCTAGGTGATAAGAGTTGAGGGATTCTGTGGCGGTCAATGCCTACCAAATATTCTGCTCAAATCCAGATGCTATCCACTGAATCCTGTAAGTTCTCTTCCATGAGATTCTCCCATAAAATACAAATATTCATAGGAGTTTTTATAATAATAATAATATTTATTACTAGCAGCACAAATAATGATGACTATGATGACATGGTTAACACCTTTATAGTGTTTACTATATGCTAGGCACTGTTTTTAGCACTTTACATATATGAATTCATTTAATCATGGCAATAAATCTAGGAAGAGATACTATTAAATTCCCAACTTTACAGACACAAAAGTTGGAATACAGAGATGCTAACTTGTCTAAGGTCACACACCTATTATTAACAAACCAGAATACGTTATACCAAATCCCTCTGTGGTGTCAGGGACCACTCAGAATCACATTTCTCCTAAGGGAAGGAACATAATGGACCACAGTATGAATATATTAGGTGTCTAGGTAAGGAAGTATATATACATGAGGGTGTGAGATAGGAAATACAAATAAAAATAGTACATCACTGATGAAGAAAATTAAAATAATTCAAGAAAGGAAGAAAGTTTTCATGACAAGTTTTAGCTACTCCAGGTTTTTTTGTTTTTTTTTTAATCTTTATTTTTGAGAGAGAGAGCACATGAGAGTGGGAGAGGGGTGCACAGAGGGACAGGGGGACAGAGAATCCTAAGCAGACTCCACACCCAGCATGGAGCCAGACTTGGGGCTCTCTCTCACGACCTTCAGATCACGATGGGGTTTTTAACTATGGCTTTAGTTTTAAACATTTTTTTAAATTGAATTTATAGAAAATGCTATTTGTTGAAAATCTTTTACTCATCAACCAAAAATGACATTTTAATGCCTTTATTCTTCCTTATTTATATTTAAAACTCAAATTTTTAACTTCCAATAAACTCTGTGTTTTGATCCAAATACCTTCTAATAAGTAAATACACTTCCTATTTAACAAGTAAGCAAATATTTTTGCTGTAGCTTCTGAGAATCTTGCTAATTTGTGCCATGAATCCTCCTGACAAGCTTTAGTTCTCTGCCCTGCTGAAGTATGATTAACTACAAAATCTCTCCAAAATACTGGTCAGTATTTCCTGGATAGCTCTTCCCAGCAGCACCCTTTGAGAACTGGATCTAAAAGGAAATTCAGGCCAAGGTCAAACTGGTTGGTCTTCTAAAATCAGCTTTTACCTTGGGCTGTTCATTTAGAAGAGATTTACAGTGACTTATCCTTCATAAATTAATTCATTTATTGTCCTTGCATTTTTATGGTCAACATCAGATGACAATAAGACATTTCAGAAATTGAATGATGATTTTCATATAATAATAGCTAATACACATGACCAGTTACCACATTCCAGGTATTAACTTTATTATAAAAGGTAGGTAGTATTATCATTGTCATTTTATGAATGAAGAACCCAAGCTAAAATGTTAAGCTACTCAGCTAAGTTACACAGTTGGCCAGTAGCAGAGCTGGAGTTCTAACCCACATAACCTGAGGCAGAATCCACATCCCTAACTTCTTCTACATCATGGAGATGAATAATTATGAACAATTATTTAAATCAGATCAAAAGAACTATGTCAAGGTCTTTGGAAATTAAAGAAATTTAGTAATGTTTTACAATAACTCTCCAGTTCAAACCTCTTGGTTGTGGTAAATATGTTATATCAGGATAAAATAATAATGTAAAGACTGAAAAAAAAAACTGGATAAAAAATTGAACACACATCCAGTTTTGTTGTGTTGTTCCTAGTAACTACTCTTATTTATAACCACCACCACAACCAAATGTAGAATATATCCATAACGCCACAGTTGCTTTATGACCCCTTCCCAGTCCATATTCACCCCTAATAGGCAACCATTCCTTTGATTTCTAGTACTATCAGATTAGTTTTACCTGTTCTTGAATTTCATATAAGAATATATCATATAGTATTATTGCCTTGTGTCCGACTTCTTTTATCTACATTAGTTTTTTTGAGTTTCATCTATGTTTCTTGTATGTTAGTATCTCTTCCTTTTTTTTTTCTTTTTTTTTCTTTTCTTTTTTCTTTTTCCCTTTCTTTTCATTGCTGAGTAGTATTCCATTATGTGAGTATACTGCATTCTGTTTTCCTAGTTCTTGAGTGTGGGCACACAAGCGTGGCTAATCACATGTTCTCTCTCTGCACATAAAATTCTGTTGGTTAACACAAAGATACTGTCAAAATAGAGAGGTTATTCACAGTGGCAACACTGAGAGAGTCCAGGGGCAGCAAGAATCCAGTGAGAGTGATAGTGGTTAGAATGGGATCCTAAACACACAATTTCAGTTCTGTGATCTTAACTACAGTTCTTGTTAATAAGTTTTCAATAGTTCTGGTTCATTTTTCTAGACAACACCAGGCTTCCATGAATTCTCAGTGTTTCTTGATATCCTTCCAATTAAGGTTCTGATTAATTATCATAACTGCTTTCTATTGCTTGCCCCCAAGAATCTTTATTGGTCAACTCATTTCCTTCAGTACTTTAAGATTACATATCCAACACCTTCATTTTACACACCGTCTGAGGTAACAAGTTTAAAAGCTCTGATTATAGCAATAGAAGTAGTTACTGACAGAGTGGTTAAATTTCCTTGTCATTGGATCAATGATTGCTTTTAATTCTAAAAGACATTAAAGTCCAGGATCATGAATATTCTTATGTATTTATTTACTTATTCATTCATTAATCAAAAAAATAAATAAGTACAAAATGATGATATAGAAAAATGCTCATTGCATGTTTGGGGATAAATGCTAATATACATATGATCACATTATGTAAAAGACATGCCTGCATATTTTTGTACATATATTGAGGTGCTGCTTTCCAAAATGGAAACAATATTTGTATAGGATAGAGATAATTTTTCAAAATCATATTATTAGGGTTTTTTTTTTGTTTTTCATAATACATATAAATTGCTTTAAAATCATAAAAATAGATTTTATAAAACTAAGTCAATGCCATGATCCTATTATAATTTTGTTCTCTTGATGTTTGAAAAAAGTAAGATATAGTTGTGCCATTGTATGTAATATAGACAAATATTGATACAAAGTGGTATCTTTTTTTTTTTTTTTAAAGATTTTATTTATTCATTTGACAGAGAGAGAGACACAGCGAGAGAGGGAACACAAGCAGGGGAGTGGGAGAGGGAGAAGCAGGCTTCCCGCGGAGCAGGGAGCCCGATGCGGGGCTCAATCCCAGGACCTGGAATCATGACCTGAGCCGAAGGCAGACGCTTAACGACTGAGCCACCCAGGCGCCCCACAAAGTGGTATCTTTTTAAATTCTCTCTGGAGTAAAGAAGAAGCTTCAGAGAGAAGGAAATATTGTCATCTTTCCTGGAAGAAAGTAGAGTGAAGATACATGTTTTCAGGGAACAGCATGTCGCTAGAGTAATAGATGTGTTAGAAAAAGTGGTAAAAGAAAATTAGCAAATTATCCCTTAGAAAGATCACTTTCTAATCTTCTATTCCAATCTTCCAAGAAGAAATCTCAGTTTGGTTCAAAGTTGCATTAAAATATCTTAAATGATGAATATATTGATGAATCCCCTTTTAACAAAGCAAGAACAGCTTTTGACATATAACAGTTTCTAGGGAGAATTTTCTTGATTTCAATGATTTTATTTTGACAGTTAACTTCTATTAATGACAATTGGTATTGAATACAATTTTTTTTAGATAAATTTCTTGAACTGTAAAAAGTCATTGATGTAAGATATTGATGTAAGAACAATGTTGAATAACAGCATAGGTGGGTCTGGTACAGAGATTTGGTAGAGTAATGAAGACATTGTGCTACTAGTTAAGGTTTGGGAAGTTTAAAAAAAAAGTAATTGAACAATTTGAGGTTTTGAATTGAAAAATTACTTTCCCAAATATAATTGTGCAATCCAATTCCTTTAAATTAAGTCATGTATTTTAAATAAATTTTCCATTTTTTCCCTCATAAACATAATTATGATTGAAGATGTGTGATATAGTAGAAAAAGAAGCAGTCAATAAGGAGGGCACGTGATGTGATGAGCACTGGGTGTTATACACAACTAATGAATCATTGATAATTATACCAAAACTAAAGATGTACTATATGTTGGCTAATTGAATTTAAATTTAAAAAAAAAGAAGCAACAGTAGTCACGGGCTCAAGGTCTCTATTCTCTCTGAATATTTCTGAATATTTATCAAGCTTAGTTCTGTCATCTACCATGAGACCACCAATAAGTCCCCGGACAGCCAAGAATTTCTTTCTTCTTCCAGACTTTCCCTTTTCTTCAAAAGGATCCCTTTAAAAGCATTTTGATAAATGAAGGCACTGGGTCTGTCATTAATTTTCAGGCCATGTTCTGATTTGAACAAAGATTCTGTGATGAAGGAGATGGAGTGGTTAGGAACAAGAATAAAGGACCTTTCTTCTTCATCTCCTCCACTCCCTCTCAACCTGAACAGTTCACAATTTATATATTTTAAAGATTTTATTCAATGGAAGTGTCCTGGAATTAAATTTGAAAGCTTGAATTAGATTTTTCCAAATAGCTTAGCCAATTTTTAAAAAGAAAAAGATATAGTCTATTGATTCCATGTGTTTGTTCATACTATTTTCAACTATTAAAATAAAATATATCTGCTTTGTTGGTATAATTAAGGTAATGTATTATAAAATTTGAATGATCGAAACCCATGTACATTAAAATATGTAGGTTTACTTCTTCAGAAAAGAAGGCGCTACAGGTCATCATACAACTGTTTTTCTTGCGGATATCACAATTTGTTCCTGGGAAAGCATTGCAGAGCTGCCTAGTTAAATAAATTTTCCAGTAAAATCAAAAACAAATGTGTATAGTTCATACCAAAAGGTTATTTGTTTTTCTCAGATTTTTCACATAAGACACATAGACACAAAATCTCATTCAAAAGTCTCACCATCAGAAAAATGAAGCAACTGAAACAGATTCAGATTCATTTTACAGGTTTTTTTTTAAATAAAATGTACTTTGGCATATCTGCAGAATAAATCTATTTAAACTCAATAGGGCACTTATCTCTTCCTTTCCCTGAGGCGATGCTGTTGAATACTGAGTAGAGTAGCATACAGCAATTACCATCATATTAAAACGACAAAATTTAGCTTCTAAAAGGGTTAGAGGACTAAGGTATGAAAGAAAAAAAAGATTTTAAAACATGGAGACACACAATGTAAAGCCATTAACCATTCATTCCTGCACACAGGAGAATTTAAAGATGCATTAAAAAATCTGGGTGTAGATTTTACCATCATTTATGGCAGGTGTCTAGGGAAATAGTAAGATTTTGATTTTGATTTAACCTTCACATGAATAATAAGACTTTGCAGATAAAAATATCTATGAAGTGTAACTATTTAATAAAGGCTTAAAATGTTTTTTAATAGATTTTATTTTTAAATAGTTTCAAAATTACAGACAAAATGAGAAAATGGTACAAAGAACTAACATATACCCCCCTCACTGAGTTTCCCTATAATCACTGTTTTACATTAATATGGTACATTTGTTGCATTTAATAAACCAATATTGACACACTACTACTATATGCTTTATTCAGATTTCTTTATTTTTTATCTAAAATCTTTTTCTGATCCAGAGTACCACATTACATTCACTTGTTACGTTTCCTTAGGCTTTTCAGGCTTGTAACAGTTTCTCAGACTTTCCTATTTCTACATGTGATTTTGTAGGACGTTGCAAGATGCCCTCTTTTGGAATTTGTTTGGTGTTTTTCTCATAATCAAACTGAAGTTATGATTTATTGGGAAGAAGACCATAGCTATAAAGTATCATTTTTTTTCACATCATATCAAGGATACATACTATCAACATGATTTATCACTGTTGACATTGACCTTGATTATGTGGTTGGAATAGTGTTTGCCAGGTTTAGATCCATTACCAACTGTAAAGTTACCCTTTCCCCCCATGTTTCTATATTGTACTCTTTGAAAGAAAGTCACCACACACAGATCACACTTAAAAAGGATAAAGTATTCACCTGAATTATGTAGAATTATTCTACAAGAGAGATTTGTCCCTTCTCTTCCAATTATTTATTTACAAAATTATTTATTTATATCATATGAACTCAGTTGGTTAAGCATCTGCCTTCGGCTCAGGTCATGATTCCAGGGTCCTGGGATCGAGTCCCACATTGGGCTCCTTGCAAAGCGGGGATCCTGCTTCTCCCTCTGCTGCTCCCCCTTCTTGTGCTCTCTCTCTCTCTCTGACAAATAAATAAATAAAGTCTTTAAAAAAAAAAAAAAATATATATATATATATATATTACTAAGATCAGACATTTCTCCAAGAAGCCCTTGCTCCTTTTTTTGGATAACAGTATTAGAAAACCAAAATATGTACATTGGTGTCCACACGGCTATCAGAGTGTTGATATTTCCAGGCTCTCTTAGCCGACACAGCAAGAAAATATACATGTGTATACTAACCTGTATATATAGATATAACTATACATAATTTATATTCAAGTGTATGTATCTATATTTAGCTGTGAGTTTATACTGTCTCCAGCTATAATCCATTACCTATGAACTATTCTAGCCTCCTCCACTTACTTATCCGCAAACTCAAACTGAGACACCTGGCTTCCACAACCTGCCATCCAGTTACTCAGTTGCTCACTTCCAGTATATACTGAAATCTATCTATCTATCTATCTATCTATCTATCTATCTATCATCTATCTATTTATCCATCCATATATCTGATACTGATATGTGTGTGTATGTGTGTGTGTATTGTACCATAGTACAATTCTTATTTTATATACACACACACACACACATTGTACCATAGTACAATGCTTATCTGCCACTCCTTTGCCTTTAATCTTACAGATTCCACTCATTTCCAAAGTTTCTCTAAGGCTGCATCTTTCCCTCCATCCCCTTAGTGAAGTTGTTTCATGGGTTTATAATATAGTTGACTTGTTTTGTCACATTCTGCATCCCATCCTGTGATCTCCCACCTTTGAACTTCCACATTGAAACCATTAAATGCAAATGAGAATAAATTACCAGTTATGACTCTTTTATGCTACGAGATTTTATAATGTGAACACAACTGAAACTTTTTTTTGTCTCTGATAGGCTTAGGGGCTTTTTTTTTTTTTTTTAAGATAACTATTTGAATGGTATTTTCTTTGACCATAAACAAATCATCCCATATTTTCCCTTTCTGTACCTACTTGTTTTGAATATGCATAATATACATCATACATCAACATTTATGCCAAGAATACATTACTTTCTCAGGTAATCAAGCTTTAAAAGAGTAACACAGATGCTTTTGTAGAGCTAAACTGGGCGAGGTTCAATATAACATAAATGATTTGTAATCTGTGAACAAATAATTTTTGACAATGTTAGAAATGTTCTTTATAAATTTAGGTGGATGTTGAGAAAGATGAAGAAGTCAAGATTTTCCACAAATTTACCATTATGCCCCCCCTTACAGAAACAGCTATTTGTAAAATATGTATTTCAAATCAAATCCATCTTCTCTATGTCCAGGCCAATGATTTCCTATATAAAATCTTTGTATAGGAAGGAAACAATGATTAAAACTGTGTTCTGTTTCATCCAAAGAACACCTGGAACAGAATTGATGATGATGTTTATTAAATATGTAGAATTCAGGATTAGACCAATGAATTCAAAATGTAAGCATCGGGAATCTAAATATTGCCTCAGAAACCTAGAGAAGCTCTGGATTCTGTTAACAAGTAAAGTCACTTTTAAAATCTCTTCCAAACATTCAGAGAGAATTGTTATTGGTAGTTAATACTGCTGGTTTACTGTAGGAAAGGTAACAAATCTCCTTAATGTTCCATTTTTCTAAATTTCTAATTTAGAAGATTTACTAAAATTCCATTATTACATATGAGATGTGTTGTTAGATTAACTGTAATGATGTCCAAATATAAAATTTAAATAGTATTAGATAAAATTCTGAAAATGTTTATCTGCTACACAGCATGAAAAGCATTGAATAGAGTATATTAGTAGTTACTTAATTTTTAAAAATACTGGTTCAACCTCTCCAAAGACATATAATAATATACTGGGGAATATTCCTATTAAAATACAATTTGAAATAAGTATAATTACTTTATTTTAGACTATCAGAAAACAATAAACCTAAATTGGGAAGCAGTGACATATAAAAATAACCATGGTTTTTCAAGCCTCTATTTCTTTTCTTTGTGTTCTAAGGGAAACCAAAGTATATTTAAGACTGACTTGTTTCATGATCTTTTAATCTTGTGCTATAGATGGGCTTCATGTAGCTACGGTAGCTAAACTGAGAAGCACTGTTTACTTTTAGGACCCCATTGATTTTTCCACATCTGGTTTATGTGTCGCAAGACTAAAGCAATACTTTGTTAGCAAAAGAGTGAATTAAGAGCCAGAGTAAAATTTACAGTAAAAAAAGGTTGACCTGCAAAGCAAATGCTGGTAGTACTCATATCAATGCCTAACACAATTCCTGGACAATTCCTGGACTATATTAGAAGTTCAATAAGTATTGTTGCTTAAAAAAAATACAATTAAATATATAACAAAGTACTCAACAGAATATTTAAATTGGACCATATTATAAATGTAAATACACTAAAATCTAAAACGAGTGAAGGAACACATTGCCTACAATTATTTTCTAAACCAAAATTAGTAATTATGTAGTTAAAATTTTTTCATATTTGGCTTCATCTAATAATAACATAAAGATTTGAAAATGGTTTGTGTTTGAATAAATTTATATAGAATTTTAACTAAAAAAATCCTAACTGTATCAACTCAAAATTCATTTTTATGTATATATTCAAAAAATGATTTTTCTGCCTACATCTTTGAAATTATAAAAACAAAGAATTTTAGTTGAGATATGTCACAATGTTAAAATGAAAATTATATAAATAAAACTGACATTTTAAGTTTTTGAGAATTTAATTAAATCTTTTCGAATGATTTCATACAAATAAAACTGAGTTTCAGCATTCATAGTCCATTTGGTTGTCAATATAAAGAATTACTTTTCAGGAAAGTAACACTCAACCTCTCACTATAGACAAATTTAAGAGTAACATGAAGTAATATTGCAGTATAGCTGCAGTTGTCACATTCAGTTTTGGTGTACTACATTCATGCATATTACTTCCAGAACCACTAACTGAAACATAAAGGAAGCAAGAAAATGGATACCTCACGCAAAGAAGAAATAATGCTATCTGAGAAGAACACTTTGACATATTAATGTATTTGTATTTCTCTAACTTAAAAGATTCTGCTGAATATACAATTTTTACTTGTCAAGAGCACAATTCACATGTAACTTTCAAGTGCAAGTATCTTAGGGTCTGCATACAATTCATCAGCTCTCTTTTCTTACTATGGGGACTGGTATTCCAGATGGTGGAAGCCACATCCCCTAAATTATTGACTGAAATGGAATTAGAGCAAAGGCCTCAGACAATTCACAATGGACATGCAATGAAAATGATCAATAAATTTTGTTGTTTTCAGCCACTTCAGCTGAACCTAGTCTATTTTGTTTAAAATACAGGAAGCTTTCTAAGTCTACTCATTTGAATTTTGCTTCAATGAAAAGTTTGTATGAAGATAAAAAAATGATCATGTACTTACTGTCATTTTTGATTGATGGTCCTGCCAAATAAAACGGAGAGGACTAAAATTATGTCATATTTATAAATATACATATCAACTTTTTTCAACAAAGATTTAGTTTTATTAAATTTAGGAAAGTATATAATAAGGGCTCATTTCTATAGGGTTCCAGGTTACCTTAGCTTTTGTGTGTATTAAGCACGTGTATATTTGTGTTTTCCTAAACAGCCAAATTTTATTTTTTTTTCTTTTCCAAATTTTTATTAAATTTCAGTTAGTTAATATTCAGTGTAATATTAGTTTCAGGTGTAGAGTTTAGTGATTCATCACTTACATACAACACCCAGTCTAAAGAGCCAAATTTTCAAAAGCAGAATTTATTTGTATTTACATGGGACATATTAAGTTATAAGCATTTTCTCATATGTCAAAATACTTCTGGAAGCAATTTAAACTCATCAAACTATGGCTTCTTAAAATGCTAATAATAACCAAGATAAAGAATGGGATGAAACACAGAAATAACTGTATGCTGCAGTCTAAATTGATGATTTCAGGTTCCTCTATGCATTCTAGACCACAGATGATCAATGTAATGAGAATCCCCATGGATTCCTGTGATTCAGGAAGTTTATGGATGGATATTCTATAATATTAATCAAAAATGTTGTCTTATTGAGGCGCCTGGGTGGCTTAGTCGTTAAGCATCTGCCTTCAGCTCAGGTCATAATCTCAGGGTCCTAGGATCGAGCCCCGTGTCGGGCTCCCTGCTCAGTGGGAGCCTGCTTCTCCCTCTCCCACTCCCCCTGCTTGCATTCCCTCTCTCACTGTGTCTCTCTCTGTCAAATAAACAAATAAAATCTTTAAATTAAAAAAAAAAATGTTTTCTTATAAACCCTATTTACTAATTTTACTGATAAGATATACTAAAAATAGAGGCACCTGGGTGGCTCAGTTGGTTGAGTGGCTGACTCTTGATTTCGGCTCAGGTCATGATCTCAGGGTCCTGGGATCAAGCCCTGCATTGGGTTCCATGCTCAGCAGGGAGCCTGCTTGAGATTCTCTCTCTCCCTCTCTCCCTAGCTCTGCTCGCATGCGCGTGTATGCACGTTCTTTCTCTCTCTGAAATAAATAAATAAATCTTTTAAAAAAAAGATATACTAAAAACAATTAATTCTTATCTGCCTTTATTTTTAGAATATTCTGTTTCCATAGTTGGGAAAAGCAGCACAGTGTTGGAAAAGGCAGAATCTGAACTTTGTGCGACACAGATGCAGATCTGATTCCAAGCTCTTCCAATGTACTGACTGAGTAGCCTGAGACACATGAAGAAACTTCTTTTAGTCTTAGTATCCTATCTGAACATTTAACATTTCCTATCTGGAAATTTAAATGTAGTGTTTGACCTATAATTGGTTCATATACCTAGCATGAATATCAAAGAGACAATGCACATAAAATATTCAGTATTTAAACCAAGTAGGCAATACATATTAGCTAATATTAGGTTTAGTAATTGTAGTAATAAAAGTTAATAGTTGATGATGATGCAACCACAAAGATAAAATGTTTTCATTATTTAAAAAGATAAATAAAAGTGATATATAATTGATGAAAAAACACTTAAAACTAACTCAAAATTAGTTGAAAATTATATGATAAATAATAAAATTATGAAACTAACAAAAGAAGCCTAGAAGTTATTCCAAAAATTCCATTATATTCTCTGTGATCAAAAGTTAATATGTATATTTTACTTCTAGATGTTCATTTCCTTCTATATTGGCCAAAAAAAGTATATAAAACAAGTCTAAAGCTACAGAGTCAGTTTCCTAATGTCCACATTGATATTAAGATAGGAATTTTAGATTCATATGATGTTTGTCATGGTGGTACTGTTCCATAAGCTCAAGTTTCCTGTTTGCAAGGAATGAGATCTAATTCATAATCAAATATTTATTGAGAACCTACTCTTTTCCCAGAGATCTTCAACATGAATATTTCTTAGCAATCAAGCTGAATTTCTTTTTTATTTTCTTTCTTCAGCTTAAAGGAATAATCACCAATGTACAAAAGACTAGCCTATAAATACTCTTGAGCACACACAGATACCCACTCCCACACACACATACTTTTGTAGTTAATAGCATTACACTTTTCTTAATACCAAAATAGGTACTTTCTCCAACTATCTTTCCTTGCATTGACTAATTCTCCTATATCAAATATTAATTCTCCTATATCAAAAATTTTATATGGAATGCCATTTTATAGATCTGGAGATCTTCCAGAGTTGATATTTTGTGAAAAAACAAAATGCTTCCATGGCATCTTCCAAAGATTTGTAAATACAAAATTAAATGGATAGCAGTTGGCGCCTTAACATTTTATAATTTTTCAGAACTTTCCATTTAAACTTTGTTTATGTACTTACATGAATGTGTGTGTGTATGTGCATGTGTACGTTTTAATATATGGAACAGTAGGGACGCCTGGGTGGCTCAGTTGGTTAAGCGGCTGCCTTCGGCCCAGGTCATGATCCCAGGGTCCTGGGATCGAGTCCCACATCGGGCTCCTTGCTCAGCAGGGAGCCTGCTTCTCCCTCTCTCTCCCTCTGCTTGTGCTCTCTCTGTCAAATAAATAAAATCTTAAAAAAATATATATATATATATATGGAACAGTGGGCAAAAGAGAGGTGACAAAAATACAAAAAAACACATAATCTAACGTCATTTGTCATTTTAATATGTGCCTTGGAGGGGTGCCTGGGTGGCTCAGTTGGTTAAACATCTGACTCTTGATCTCAGCTTAGGTCTCAATCTCAGGGTTGTGGGTTCAAACCCCACGTTAGGCTCTAAGAGCCTACTTAAAAAAAAAAATTAGAATGTGTGCTTTGGAGCCATTGAAGTTTGGGTTTAGCATCTCAATCTATTTGACCATATCTGATAGTACTTTTCTGACAAATCTCTTTATAATATAATTTGTATTCTCTCAAATAATATAAAATACTTGAAATACAAAAATACTCGACAATAAAAACTGAGTATATTTTAATGAGAATTATTTTAAAATTCAAGTTTTAGCAGCAATTATTTAAAGGAATTATTCCACTCAAAAATCACTTTATTCAACAATTCACCAGCTCGGTAGGCTGATCTCACTTAATTGATGTAATTCAGGAAATTTTTTCTTGAGTTTGAGATATTAAAAATAGTTTTATACCATTCTCTGATGATTTAAAAAATCCATGTTTTCAGAAAGTTTATCTTTCACATTTTCTAATTATTTGGTTATTGGAGCAGTGGGTATTTACAGGCATAAAGACACTGTAAAATGCATTACTTCTGTTGGGCACCAAGTGCAGTACCAAACAGTACAAAGGTCAATCAGATTTTACCATATAATTGGAATCCAGGTGAGAGATACGTAGAGATGTGTACCATTTCTTGCCTCCTTTGATCTCCTTGTCTCTGGAACCTTTATGTATAGCCTTCCATTGAATGGTTCCTGATTTGTCTTTATGACTAACTCCTTTGGAATCAACTTTCTATTTTATATGTACACAGATATGTATAACTTCCCTATGGCCTTTGAGGTCAAGTATTGTGCACAAGTTTGTTAGGAAACTGAATCTCAGAATTTGTTATACTGCCACTCCCCTTTCTTTAGATTGTATATTACCCAATGGACTTGTCCCACTAACAATACTATTGAATGTTTTTGTTACAATTCCAGTGCTGCCCCACCCAATGACCCAATGTAGGAGAATCCATTAGAAAGGATAAGACACATCTGAGCTCTTGGATATTTAAGGACACAAATTAAGAACCACTAGAATGATTAGATTGTTTCCACTTTTGATAATTCTTTAAGTTAGTTCATAGCTTCATCCTAACTGCAAACTAAAAAATTTAGAATCACACTGAACAATTTATTCTTTCCACTCATATCCAATCAGTTAACATTTATTCTATCTCAGCAGAATTTCTTGCAATTGTCCTGCCCCTGTTCAATTCCACTGCAATTTCCTTAGTTCAGACCTTTTACTATTTCTCATCTATAGTCTAATTACTCTTACTCTGTTCTCCACTACCCACAGGAAATCAACATTCTCATACATATTATAGCCTGATGCCATAGTTATTTACCTAAGAGGAAAATAAAATTTATCAACTTTTTGCCAAAACATAGATTGAGTTTTAGCTTTCTATGTACTAAATAAAATATAAAATTTAAATCCTGACATACACTATTATTTACTAGTCAACTTCACAGCTACTTTGAGTTTCATCTCCCACATCTGCATGTCCCTATGCTCTATTCCCTTTAATCTTGCTGTATCTCACACATTTTTTAATGCTTCTAAGCATTGTGTTGTTATTCCATATCCTTGACCCCAAATAAGTATTTGTTTAAAAAAAAAGTATGTATCACTTGTGTAATTATGGGTCCAGTTCATAGCAAGACCTGATGATAGTCTGCCCCACTCTTCTCATGATATGCATTTACCATAAATTCGTATATTCTAGTTTTGAATCCAAAAAATAGTCAACATAATTAAATTGATTTTAGAGCCAATGTTTAAATGTTCGGAGTTCTGATTCAGAAGGTAACTATAAGCTCATGAAGTCTGAGAGAGTTCAGTGCCTATTCTCCTGTGTTTTCCCATCACAACTAATTTAAATGTAATAAAAACGTCTGGTTGGTTGTTTACAAGCAACTGGGGGCTTGAATTCCTTCATCCAGGGCCACGAGGGACTCTAGATAAAGTACTAGAATAAACAATTTAATGAATAAATAATTAACACACAATTAAAAAGTTATTAAAACAGACTGGCATTAGCTATCTGTGTATTGAAGGTCTCATAGGTCTCCTGTACGTTAGCATTTAATACTTCTACCTCTATTATTAATCTTGGTTAATGGCACTTATAGTCTTAAGGAAGAGAATTTTTATATTATTATATCTCCTAAGATCAAAAGGTATATAAAGCCATGCAACCTAAACTGCCCAATTTTTGTGTATAGATTTTTAGAGCAATATAGCTGAATTATATTTGAACTTATTTTAAAAATGATTTCTAGATGAAACACTACCAATTATTAGAAGTACATCATAAAACATTTTACAGTTGGCCCTTGAGCTGTGATGAGCTTATTGTCCCAGAAAGTCTGGAATATAGTGAGCAAATTAGATGATTCTACTTCTAACCTCTTTAATTTCTAACATAACTTCTTAATAGAATAGTTTATAGGGGCTTCTCTCATAACTATGCTATTTCTATGCTACTGTGATAAACTTAGGGATATCCAAAGTACTTGTCCAGATTTCGTCACCTGTTTCTTTAATCATTATGATGCTCTCCTTAAAGTTGGTTTTAGACTTTCCAAGGCCCTAAAAGAAATTATTTAGGCATAACTATTTAGATGTTCGAGATCTTCCACTAATATGCCTGTGTGAGTGGCAGTTTAGAAGAAAGGAGAAGAAGCAGGTGGCATCTGCTGATACAGGTGGCCTGTGTTTGCACAGATGTTGGCTGTATGATTACAACATGTGGCATACAGTTAGAAAATAGCAATAGGTAATAATAAAAAGAGCATCATACTTAGGGGAAAGAAAATGGGTTCCTGACTAATATAATTAGGTTGAAATTCCAACCCTGCAACTGATAGCTATTAGATCTTGGTAAATAAGCTCCCATCTTAAGTTTACTCATACAGGAAAAAGGATATTAACGTAACTCACAGCATTGTTGTGAATACTAAATGAAAGTATATGAGGTCACTGGAACAATGCTTGGTGCATTATTTGTGTTCAATAAATATTTCTTTCTTAATTCTGAAAAAAAAAGTGAAAGGAAGGAAGAAAGAAAGAAAATCAAGTCAATATTTGTTAATTTTTTTAAAAGATTGCCAGATAACTCTTTTATAAAATTCTTCAAAAGTTCACATTGGGTTATCAAAATATGCATGAAGGTGGATGCTTACAACTGTTAGGTACAAATGTGTAGATGCTCTGATGAATTCCGTATAGATATTTTTATTCATAAAATGCAATAAATAACTTATGAAAGGTATTACTTCTTTCATAAAAGTTCATTTTGGGAACTTTTCATTTTTAAATTTTCATTTTGAAAAAGTTTTTGTTTTGTTTTTTCCATTCTGCACTTACATATGCTAATCATGGAGGGATCTGATTAGTTTAACAATAAGAGGAAGCAGATTTGCCCATTCATATGCTAATAGTTCTATAGATATGCAAGGTATTAAACTGAATGTGAACAAGTAGGCAATTTTATTCAGCTCCACTGAGTTACCTAGGCAGATAAAGTAAAAACATGAACCTGTTTTTATATTACTATTACTGCTGTTATTGTTTTTCTTAAATTAGGCATATTGTTTGTTATTGTTTTAATTTAATTAGGGAAAATAATCAAGGGAATCCTTTGCTTATCTAGCTTTCTGCTCTGAAACATTTACCAAAGACTGGAGTAGGGAAGATGAAGCAGAGTGACTTTGCTGAGGTTGAATGGGATTAAAATTCAGAAAGTCTGATGCAGCAGGAATTTCCAAGATAGAATACCAGAGAGTAGGAAGCTATGCAGAAGAAAGACATCTAGGAAACTAGGTGTACCCTGGATTGTAGCTGAGTAATAAGGCATACATAAGGTAAGACTCAATTAGACCAAAAAAAAGAATAAATATCAAAGAGCTATATGCTGAAAAACTTCTGGAAATTGCGGAGGTTTGGGAGATGTTCAAGTTAGAATCTGAGATCAAATTGTCCACATTGAGCGCCCAGCTTTCAGCAGCGATCCCATGTCATATCTTAGGAGTGTAACTAACCTGGCCCTGAAGTTTAGTCTAGATAATAAAATGTATTAGTAAGACATGAAAAAACTCAAGCTGAGCCACAAATACTTTTACTGCTGATCAGAACAAAATTAAACATTCTTAAAGGAAAACAACAAATCCAGATACTCAACAATAAAATTCACAACAAATTTTGTTTTGATCAAAAACAAAATCAGTATGAGAGTAAGTATAAGAGAACAGAAATCATGAATATAAGGTAATTATCAAACATGGTTTTAAAAACAGCTGTGATAAATACATACAGAAATTTTTTAAATGAACATAATAAATAAAACAATTTATAAGAAAGGAAACAAATGGAATTTCCAGATTATAAAATTCTGAAATGAAAGACATTACTGAATGGGTAGAATAACAGATTAGACACTATAAACAAAAAATATCAAGAACTAGAACTTAAAGGCAGATCATTAGAAATATCCAAAATGAAACATAGCTAGTAGAAAGTCTAAAAATCAATAGAAACTCGGTGATCTAAAGGAAAATAAGTATCTTAACAAATGTGCAATTGGATTCTGGGGTAAGATAAGAGAAAAAACATATTTGAAAAAATAATAAATATTTTCTAATTTTAAGAGCAATATAAGTCTACAGATCCAAGAAACTCAGAAAAATCAGAGTAGGGTATAAAAAAGAAAATAACCTCAAGAAATCACGATAAAAATTCTGGAAACCAACTAACAAAAGAGCACCTTGATAGCAGTCAACAAAGAAAAATACATTATGTACAGGGAAACAAATATAAAAACAATGGCTGAGTTTTTATTGGAAACAATGTAAGCCAGAAAACCAAAGGATAAATTATTAATAGAGCTAAAAACAAAAACAAAAAACAAAACAAAACAAAAACCTCTCAAATTGGAAGGGAAGGTTATATTCAGAAAATGTTTTTATTTTGCCTTTGTTTTTATTTTTCTGAAAAAGTTGAGAAATTTCACAATATGAGAAATATTAAAAAATATTCTATAATCTAAAAGAAAATGATTCCATTTAGAAACCCAAATCTTTAGAAAGAAATTAAGAATGATGCTAATGATAAGAAAATGAATAAATATAAAAATTCTTTTTCCTTTAAAACTTGCTTCAAAACATACTTGACCCTTTAAAGCAAAACCATACCATTGTACAGTGAGATTTAGAATATAAGTAAAATAAATCATATGACCTTAATAGCACAGAGGATGGGGGGGGGCAGAAATATATTTTGTAATGTTTTTATTACTTATTATTGTTGTTGTCGTTATTTGATCAATGGAACAGAATAAAGAACCCAGAAATAAACCCCCCAGTACATGGTCAATTAATTTACAACAAAGAAGCCAAGAATATACAATGGGAAAAAAATAAATGGTGTGGGGAAAAATGGACAGCCATGTGCAAAAGAATGAAACTGGACCACTATCTAACATCATTTACAAAAAATCAACTCAAAATGGATTAGAGACTTGAAAGAACCTAAGACCTGAAGCCATAAAACTCCTAGAATAAAACCTAGGCAGTAAGATCCCTGACAATGGTTTTCACAATGATATTTTGAATTTGGCACCAAAAGCAAGGGGAACAGAAACAAAAATTATCAAGTGGGACTACATCAAACTCAAAAGCTTCTGCACATAAAAGAAACCATCAACAAACTGAAAAGGCAGCCTACGGAATGGGAGAAAATATTTATAAATCATTTACCTCATAAGGGGTAACATCCAAAATATATAAAGAACTCATACAACTTAATAGCCAAAAAGCCAACAATCTAATGGTGATGTTTTTAAATTATAAGCAAAGTAGTACAATGGTACTATTGTGCTATTTGAAAGTACATGTGATAAGTTAAAAATATATATTGTAGCCCGAGATAAAACTTCAAAATAAGAAAGGAGAGGAGAGGGGAGAGGAGGGGAGGGGAGAGGAGGGAAGGGGAAGAAAAAAGAAAAGGAAAAGGACAGAAAAGGAAAGGAAAGGAAAGAAAGGAAAAGAAAAGGAAAGAAAAGAAGGACGGAAAAAAGAAAGCTAATAAACAAATGGAGTAAAAATAAATGTTAAAACATAATTCAAAAGAATTCAGGGGAAAAAAGAAGAGAAAATGGAAACTTGCAATTGAAGTCACAGTCCCTCCAGTTTTGTTTTATGTGTGTGTGTGTTTAAGACATCAAGATGATTCCAAAGTATTTCAGGAAAAGAAAAAGAAAACAAATACAAGAAAAGAAGAAACAATTAAAAAAAAATGTCGGAAGAATGTTTGTGCTATTATTTCAAAGATATACTATACAGCTATACTAGTTTAGTAGGCAGAATGATAGCCCCTCAAAGATGTTCATAATCCTGGAACTTGTGAATATGTTACCTTACCTGGCAGAGATGAGTTAAGGCTGCAGAAAGAATTAAGCTTACTAATCAGCTGACCTTGCAATGGAGGACTATACTGGATTATCTGTCTGGGCCCATGGTAACACATGGATCCTTATAAGTTGAAAAGAAAGGCAGGAGAGAGAGGAGCAGAGAGATGGTAGCATAAAAAAGCACTCTGCCTGATATTGTTGGCTTTGAAAATGGGTGAAGGGAGCCACGAGCAAAGAAAGTGAGTGATCTCCAGAAGTTGGCCAAGGCCAAGAAAACAGATTATCCTCTCTGCAGCTTCCAGGAGGAATGCAGTTCTGCTGACACCTTGATTTTAGCCCAATGAGACCCATTTTGTACTCTTAATATCTAGAACTGTAAGATAATAAATGTGTGTAGAAAAAAAAAACATGAAACATTTCATCAAAATTAATTATTATGATCTTCAAACGATAACAACAAGGAAATACATAGGTAAGACACAGACTTGGAAAAAATGTTTATAATATATCTATCTAATAAAAAGGATGGAACACTACATCAAAAACTAATGATGTAATGTATGGTGATTAACATAACATAATAATAAAAAAATAATAAAAAAATAAAAAGGACTTATATCCAAAATATATATGGACATTTTTTAAGTCAAAAGAAAAAAGCAAAGGTCCACAAAGGCACTGCTACACAAATGTTCATAAACAATTTATTCATAATGACCAAAAATGGAAACAAACCTAATACCAGTTAACTGGTGAATGGATAAATAAATTAAGGCACATGCATATAATGAGATAGTATTTGCAAAAAAAATTATGAAATTCTGATATATATACAACAAAGATGAGTCTCAAAAAAAAAAAAAAATCATAATGAGGAAAATAAACCAGGCACAACCAGGCACAAACCTGGTTTTTTTCTGTAACCATTTCTGGGAAATCTAGGCCAGGTCAAACTGGTCTGCATCTCTGATAGATTGGATAAGTGTTATATGAGGTTGAGAGGCCAGGGTGGATTGACTGTACCAACGAATGAGAGAACTCTTCAAACATATGTACAGTATTCAGAGATAACTTTTTTTATAACTTTATTTTTATATAACTTTAGATTATAGATTTTGATTGGGGTAGTACTTGCACAAGTGTATACATTTATCAAAACTTAATTATAAATCATAAATTGTAAATCTTAAAATGTATTTTATTGTATTAATTATATCTCTTATGATTCATCTATAAAAAATGAGTCAAACTCAACCATTTGTCATATATCACCAATAGTATGTGATTTATCATAAAATATAAAGTCTCTTGGTTGCAAACTCTCATTCAATTGAATATTTAATATGAATAAGCCACAGATCGGATTCTTCTATGGAGCTCTTCTACTAGGAAACATATTATAAGGTAAAGTCCATTATCTTTGGATTTAAAGAGACCTGCGTTCAAATCTCGCCCCTCTTTCTGTTAAATAAACAAACACTAAAATTGCATGAGTCCAAGTTTTTTCATCTATAAAATTTGAATAATGATGCTTACCATGTAAGGTTGTTTTGAGTATAAAGATTATCTCTTACTCTTATCTGTTTCACTTCAAATTTCTGAGATAGGCAAGTTCAGACTGAATTTAACTCACACTGCAGGACATCAAGTACATCAAATTAGAACAAAACTCTCTACCCATTCTCTTTCAATAACCTGGGATGGGGAATAATGTCAACTTCTTTGTGTATGGGATTTTTTTTTTGAAATGGAATAGAGATTAGATAATCATGTATCTAGGAGACCTAAAGAAGCCAAGTCTCCTTCATTTATGCCTTAGAAAGAAACAGAAAAGTGATGCTCAGAGTTCTTTTACTGACCTATTTTGTTTCTCCAGAACTAAAAACAACCCCCCCCCCCCCCCCCCCCCGCAAAACTTAAGTAATATGTTCTCTTGGTTGAGAGGTATCTTCCTTTTTTTTTTAAGTGTTTTTATTTATTTATTTGAGAGACAGAGATAGAGATAACAAGAGAGAGCATGAGCAAGGAGGAGAGAGAGAAGCAGGCTCCCTTCTGAGCAGGGAGCCCAATGCGGGACTCAATCCCAGGACCCGAGCCAAAGGCAGACGCTTAACCGATTGAGCCACCAGGCATCCTGGTACCTTCCACTTTGGAAGAAAAGTGGGGCCAGGATATGACCCAGGAAAAGAGGCAGTAATTGGAAATGGTCTCTCACACTTGGCTGAAGTTCAGACTTTCAGGAAGATGAATAAAGAAACACAAAACAAAACCAGGCATACTGCCTTTGTCAGTGTAAGAAAGCAAACAGGGACTATAGGGAAAAGGCCAGTCAGGAAGCAAGACTGCGCATTTCACTGGAGGTCTCATCAGGAAATTGAATGCATTGGTAGAGAGATGTAAAGAGTCATTAAAGCAGAAAGGAAATCGAGTAATAACATATGTGAAGAGCTAGCACAGTGCCTAATTAGCTGTGTAATAAATATGACTTCCTTCTCTCTCCATCCTACTTGTGCTTAATCATCACTGCAACTACCAAGAATCTAAATCTGGGGGAGAGATTATTGGGACCGAAGGAGGCAACATTATTGCTTCTTTTTTTTAATTTTTAAATTTATTTTATTTTTATTTATTTAAAATAAATTAACATATAGTGTATTACTAGTTTCAGACGTAGAGTTTAGTGATTCATCAGTTGCATATAACACCGAGTGCTCATTATATCAAGTGCCCTCCTTAATGCCCATCACCCAGTTACCCCATCCCCCCACCTACCTCCCCTCCAGCAACCCTCAGTTTGTTTCCTATCTTCTAATACATAAAAGAGGAAGCACCCTGACATCAGATGCTGAGTAATCAATCACATTTTGGCTTTGGGACACTTTGCTTTGGGACAGTGCTGTCAAACCAGGAATTGGAAGCTGAAGCCCATGGTTTACAAAGATGGGAAAAATAAAAACATTTCAATATATTGAGATTTAAGGAGAAGAGCTCCGAAAGGAAGCCTTTCTTTCATGGTAGATCCCCATAGGTTCTCAGTTAGTAATAAATCACTGACAGCTCAGGAAGTCTTCCTGCTCGATTTCCAACCCCACCATAATTCCAGTTCAATTAATTCAGTTAGGGGTAGAAATGATTTTGAGGTCACACTCATCTTTATTTTTTATTTTTTTAAAAGCTTTTATTTATTTGAGAGAGAGAGAATGAGAGACAGAGAGCATGAGAGGGAGGAGGGTCAGAGGGAGAAGCAGACTCCCTGCCGAGCAGGGAGCCCGATGCGGGACTCGATCCCGGGACTCCAGGATCATGACCTGAGCCGAAGGCAGTCGCTTAACCAACTGAGCCACCCAGGCACCCCCACACTCATCTTTAAAATGTCTCAAAATACTGATCAAATAGGCCGTACCTTGAACCCCTGGGGGAAGGTTTTTGTTTTTTCTTTTCCCCATCACTGTGTTTACCTGGTACTAAAATGCAAACAAGTTGTGGAAATAAAGCTCCAAACATGCTAAGTACATTTTTCCTTATTTTAAAAGAAATTGGATATTGTTGCTATCAGAAAATTAGGAAGAATTCTGTATTTGTGTTGCTAAATTAACAACTTTTAGAAAGACTGTGGTGTCACTTCCAAAGCCACGGTGCAACATAAATAATAATCTGCTGTTTTCACCTCATTTATGTAACGTAACTTACAAAGTGCACGGAACAAATGATGCAATATTTCTGTAAATTTGCTAACATCACCTAAAGTACATAGCTCTTCTGTTTCAAGGAAAAATAAATTCACCCCTTATCCAAAATTTTATTGAAACCTAATTATACAAGAGATTACATCGAAAATTATTTTGTTTTGCTACTTTATAGTTAAGTAAGGTACTAAAAATTGACTTAAACCACACTCTCCACAAAGATTATCTCTGAATACTGTACATATGTTAAGGACTGCTTATCACAAGGAAGCAATTATGTCATTTACCTTTGTAATTTTTTTTGCCTTATGTTTTATTAAGAAGCCCTAATTATAGATTCAAATTAGTGAAAATGGCATAAAAGAATTGTTATGAATATAAGTAAAGGTAACCTAATCATGAAACTTGATTATTTTTAAAATTCAGTTATAGTTTAGCCGTATCATTCATTTGTTTTTATATGAATTTTCTTAGATTTAACTCCATTTAACTGTAAGCAATTCATAAAATAGTAATCAATGCTTTCCTTATGGTTGTACATAAATCGATTTGTGATTTTGGTTGATTTTATTTTGAAACATTAATTCTAATCACACTATCCAGAAATAATGATAAATAGTGTCTTGAAGAGTAGAACATACATAAAATATCAGAGGAATTATTAAATATTTTAGATGAGTTGAGAATATAATTTTTTACATATAATCGATTAACACCATTCATACTATCTTTAGCTATAGCAATATCTCCATAAGCAAAATGAGTTATCCAAACTTCTTCAATGTTTCATCTTTTCAGATTCTTATTCACTGAGAAAACTAAAAAAAAAAAGAAATTTGAGCAAGATCCTTGTTATGTGAGGGTCAGCTGTCCTAATAGCTAAATTAGATCCCAGCTGCACTGAAGTGCAAACCTTGGAGCCATTTGCAAAATCTCCATCTCTGCAACAAGTTCTAGTGGAATGGAATTCAAGAACAAATAGATAATACTAGAACAGGAATAACAAAAAATAACATTCTCAAGACATTGATGCTTAGGAAAAGAACATAGGCAGTGTGATGTGAAGACGTAAAGTGGAAAAAATTATTTCCATAGTTTAGACTGACTCCTGTTCCTTTTCTTTTCTGTGCCTGACAGAGTAAATGTTCAATAAATAAATAACTATGTTGACTTGAACCCAGGGAAGACTAGCTTAGCAGGTATTTAGGCCATTATCTAGTAGTTATGGCGGAGGAAAGCTTGGGAGACAACGTAAACTAGATGAAGGGAATGAGTAATGTCAGTACGCCTCCTCCTAGTGAAGGATGGAGCACTGGAGAATCCACTTGTAAAAAAGGTGCTCTTAAGCTAGAGCATGGAGACACCATGTTTTACATAGCTGTTCAGTAATTAAATTTAGTGGTCAATATTAATCAATGTTTGTGTTTTGTCGATGTATCTATTAACATATTCACTTTTCTTTTTCTCAAATATAGGTGGAAAATAAGACAAAACAAAGGGGACTAAAAAAAATTTCATTCAGGATTCAGATTTATTTGCAACATCAAGCTTAAGTTCAGAATTTGGGATGGAGAAATCTGCATGAGCAATGTCATTTATATACAAATGAAAATTATTTTTTTTTCTGAAATTCCTACATATAGCCTGCTTCTACCATGAACTGTGAAGCAGAATCAGGTTATCAATGTATAATTTTGAGTAGTTCTTTGATTTTGACACTTCTTAGATTCTAGTTTGATTTTTAACTTGAATTTTTATATAAAATTAGGATATAATAGCACTCACTGCTTCTGAAAACAGGGAACAGAATAAATTTCTTCTGTATAGCTATGATGGAATATATACTACAACTAAATAGTGTGCGCTTGGCTAAAAATCTTGCAGCAGTGAATATCTAAGAGTTAACAAAAGAATATAAAGTTAAATTTATTGTTGTAGAGAATAGAACTAGGACCAAGATTTGGAAAATAGAGTTAATAAATTTCCACTCAACATACGGAAGAACTTTTTAGCAATGAAAGTTATCCAAGCATAGAAAAGGCTGCATCTCAAGTAGTCAGTTCCCTGTCATCGGAATTATTCGAGCAGAAGCCAGATATATGACTATCATTTGGGGATGGTATGCATGTGGTGCGAAGTGAGATTATGTGACCTTTAAGGTTCCTTCAAACCCTGCTATGATTATAAGTAGATGTCTTATTGAAAATAGTTTAGCATACACATGGTGATGCTAAAATATCAACATCATCCCATTCAGCCAGAGAAATAATAAACTGAAGATATCATTGTGAGGGGGAAAACAAGTATATTTTCTAAAATCTAATAGCAATGAGTTCCAGGGTAAGACACTGCAATGAATCAGTGCTTGGCATGAAGGAGACACAATGATTTAGTGCTTCAGCCTCAGTCCATATGGAGTTACTTACCAAATGGCAGCAATTTCTGTAAAGCATGCTAGAATGAGTCTGCTGCCCACTACACGAACACCATGTAATGTCACTGTCAGTTGCAGAGTACTTGCTTCTACGTGTAACAAAAAGCCAGTGACCCTACCTGCTATCCCTGTTTTGATTGTAGGGTCTAGCTAAACTCGGTTTCAGTTTTCCAGATTGACATTGGGACTAAATCATATTAAAAATGGAAGTTTAAATAGTAATATATTTAACCTTTATCAGACAGGGTAAACAGTTTTCAAGGATGGATATAGAATAGAACTGACATGGACTTTCAAATCTGCACTACATCCTTGTCCACCCAGGTCTGTGCTCTGAGAGGCTAACCTGTATGTGGATAGATCAATGAACTTTCTTGCTTCTGACTTCCAGTTGAAATTTGACAATGAGGGGACTGGTGGGCATATGGAGGGAAGAAATAGAGAGAAGCCAAATTAATTATTACCCTAGCTTCTTCCCCGCAAGGTTGGCTTCCCTTGATTGAGTACACGACCTAGGGTCCCAGCTTCTGTAAGGTGACCCTCTCCTTGGCCTCTTTGTCTCTGGTTTCAGACAATCTTCTTTCTCCTCTCCTTTTCTGTCCCTAGAAAAGAAAGAGGAGCCTTACCGTTACTGTTACTAGCTCTAGGACATGGCCTTATACCTTAACATTACCCTATACTCTGTGTACATCTTTATAAATAATTTCTTTATTAAACTCTCTGCAAATACCCACTTGTAGCTTGTTATCTGTTTCCCCCCAAGCTGATGCTCTTGGTGACTTGTTCCCTGTACTACAAATCCTGTTTGATCACTTAGGTTTTCAGGTATGTGTTAAGTAAATTCTTAACCTCCCATACAGCCTAATGAGAATGAACTGAAGAATTTCAAAAACTTGTGCTATATCATATTATTTGTAATCAGTATATTTTAGCTGAACATATTTGAATTTCTGACTATTTTAAAAGCCCTAAATATTAGATTGGCTCTTATAAGAAGTGATAACAGTTTGGGATACTTTCCTACAACCCCAAAGTACTAAGCTGATTGATCACTCTGTATTCATTGTACAGTCATATAGTGGGTATATGTGTGTATTATTTTCAGTTATGGCCAGTATGATCAATTTCGTTATTTTTCTTTAGACTAACAATATAATTTTCTCCAAGACTATTTGATAAACTATTTAAACAGTTTGAACCTAGCGTAAAAAATACAAAATAGATGTTAATGTTACTTATTTATTACATTCTGTATTGAGCTTGATAGTGTTCTTCAACTTCAAGCTCTTCCTGGAACCTCAGAGTATGATCTTACTTGAAAATAGGGTCTTTGTAATTAGTTAGATTAAGATGAAGTCATGCTGAAGTAGGGTAAGCTCTAAATCTAGTACCACTGGTATCCTATAATAGAGGAGAGGAGACACAGAGACACAGACACGGGACAGGGTAATGTGAAGACAAAGGAGAGGAAAACATGTGAAGACAGGGCAGAGCTAACGAATGCCAAGGATGGACAGAATCCACCAGAAGATAGAAACAGTCAAAAATGGATCTTCCCCAAGGCCCTTTTCGGAGAGTATGGCCTGCTGACAGTTTGATTCAAATTTCTATCCTCCAAAACTGTGAAAGAATACATTTCTATTGTTTGAGCCACCCAGTGTGTGGTACTTTGTTACGGCAGCCCTAGCAAACTAACACACATGCCTATTTAATAAAAATATTACCTCACTTGCTTCTCAAAAAAAATCTCATTTAAAAGAAATCTGTAATTTTGAATTTATGCAAGATTAAATTGTGCTTTCAAAATTATGTATATTATCTACAAAAGGAAAATAAACAGTTCTTTTACATAAATTACTTTTCATTTTTTAAATCCAGATTGATAATCATTTGACACTGGTAAAATTTCATTCTGGTAAGATATCTCATATTTACACATGTGCAAAAATCTTACATTTAGGAATATATGTATTTAAAATCCAAATTACATCCCTTACATACATAAAAAAAGCCTGAATATAGCTGAAGTTATTAAGAATAGCATTTTATAAGATACTTTGTATATAAAACCATGTAATTGTTCTATCTATTTCAAAATTAAGGGCAATACTTAAATAACATTGAGTGGAAATAAATTACATCTTTTTTATTTAGTCAAGTTTAATTTATATTAACATTTTAAGCTTATTCCATCATTTCAATGAGCAATAACAGAATATTTAAAACTCATAGCCAGCACTGTTTAAAGAAAAGGGCTTTAGTTCAATTGGAAAAATTCTTTGAAAACAAGATTTTTCTTGGTTGCTTTAAATATTAATTCCTACTGAAGCAATAGGTGTTTGACATTAATTTTATGGCAATAATGTTACTCTGTGGTTAATTTTTCTTCTATATAAGATGTATAGAAATGTATAGAAATATAATAACAATAAAACAGATGTCATTATTTGACACGGAAGAGCAGAGAGTAACCAGAGATTCTTTATTAAGTTATGTGAGGAATAAATAAATAAAAAGAGAAGCAAATAGGGGTGCCTGGGTGGCTCAGTCGTTGGGCATCTATCTTCAGGTCAGATCATGGTCCCAGGGCCCTGGGATCGAGCCCCGCATCGGGCTCCCTGCTCAGCGGGAAGCTTGCTTTTCCCTCTCCCACTCCCCCTGCTTGTGTTCCCTCTCTTGCTGTGTCTCTCTCTGTCAAATAAATAAATAAAATCTTTTTAAAAAAAGGGAGAGGGTGAAGCATATAGACCCGTGGTGATATTAAAATATATTTACTGATTATTTGGATATAAATACCAATTACATAATTTATCTGGCTAGTAATCTCAGTTGGGAAATATGTAATCCTAAAGAAATCAAGGTCATTGTAAGAGTCAGTTAAATCTCCTTACTATTCATATTTCAATATATGCATTTGTTTTAAAAAGCACAAGCAAAGAAAATTTATTTAAAAAAAAAAAGACAAGCAAGGAAACCTACCAAAACTCTTAGAAAACTCCATTTATTAAAAAAAAAAGAAAGAAAACTCCATTTATTAAGTCATCAATCAATTCATTAATTCATGAAAATATTTATTGTAAATCAGTTTTATTCTAAGTAGCATTCCAAATACAACATGTGGCAGGCAACGAAGTATGTTGCATACATCTCACTTGTGATAAAGAAAAAAATATATATATATATATGAGTGTGTGTGTGTATATATATTTATATATATATACAGGTATGTGTATTATATAACAGCATTCACTCCAAAGCCACTGGGAACTTTCTGAAAATTGCATTGAGGATAGAAGCTACTCTTTCTTAAAACTTTTTTTCCCTGTTCTCTTTTCACGAGTGTCAGACCTATGTTATGGTCTTAGGCACTCCCAAATTCTCTTGTCCCCACCTGCTTTTATCCTTCACAGATATTCTCCCAATAAGTCCTTAAATATCTAATCAATTTTAGCATCTTATTCTGTCCTCTCCTTGGACACCAGGACACCAAAGAATTTCTAGTCTAAGAGAAGTAGAAGGCATGCAAATAGGTGAATAGAAAGCAATTCTTCAATTACCATTAAAAAAATTATGTGGACAGATGGCTCAGGAAACAAAAAGATGTCATCCTGAGGAGCCAGGAAACAGTTAGTATTTGAATGTGCTATTCATAAGTGCCTACGGATGGATAAGAGTAAATAGGGAATGTAGTTGCCTCTTTCTGCTCTGCATCAGATATTTCCATTCCTCTTACTTTCAGATTCCTTGTGCCTAACTTACATCTCAGTCCAATTGGTTAACACTGGTCAGGATGCCAGAGAGTGAGACAGAGAATAAGGTATTTCAGGTAGAGGAATAACATCCTCTATGGTGAAGAGATATGGAAGAGTGAAAGTGTTAATGCAAATTAGTAAGAATATCAGGACGTAAAGGGTGTAGATTTTATCCTGGTACATTTTTTTTAATGTACTTGATGGTTCATTTACAGCTTTGAGACTTGTCTTTATGATCAGCCTGGCACCCGTGACTTCAATGACCAGGCATATGGCGATGATTTGCAAACCTATACTGTCAGTCCAAATTTCTCCCCTGAGCTCCAGCTGCCTCTGTATCTCTCCTCCTGTGCATATTATAAGCACATGCAATTCTTCATGTCCCAAACAATTCTTTATCACATTCTCTGCCTCCCTCATCTCACCAACATAGTAAACATGTGTGTTCATAAATCTCAATGAGCTTTTCAAACCCAGGAGTACGAGCTAGAAGCTGAGGCATCATCCTGACTCTTTCTCTTTTCCCATCATTATGCTCCCCAGCCCAATTTAATAATTTACCTAGTGGTAATTTACCAAGTGGTATTCTCTCTTTAAATTCTTTCAAATCCATCCCTTCTCCTTACCCCCCTAGTTACTGTCCCCAATGCAGAATCCACTTATCTCTCATCTCAACCGTTGCAAAAATAGCATAATTGGTCCTCCTTTTGTCTCTGTTCTTTCCCACTCTAATACTTTCTCTACACAACTACAAAATCTAAAATAGATATCTGATTATGTTAACGTCCTGCTTAAAAATCTTTAGTGGATGTGGTATAAAATATAAACTCCTTTTTTACCTTATAGAAGATATTTCATTATTTTTTAATCTTCATATATTTGTATGTCTTTATTATATATATCCCGCTATCTCATTCCCAAAATACAGATGTGAACTTAAACATACACAGACAGGCATACCACACACATGCGTGTGCACAATATGCAACTCCAAACCTGCTTATTTATCAACTCCTAGGTCATATCCTCTTTGTTTTTCCCTCTATAATTCAAACAGTAGTTCTCACTGGCTGGACTGTCCTTTACGCCCTCTTTCCAGGCCAATCCATTATCATCCTTGAAAGAGCATGTCTTTCTTATCTAAATTCAATAGCATCCCTCAGAAATTATCTGCAAAAATTGTGTCTTCTTACTGATATTTGTGAATGCGTGTGGCTCCTTGGCTCTGGGTACCAAAGCCTACACAAATACCAAATTCCCCTGAGTTCATTCTCAAAGCATCAGTGCCAACAGTCATCATAAAGTGTCGTCAAGTTAAGCTGGGTGGTAACTGGCGTAAAGAAATAAATGAAAGGAAAGCAAAGTGTTACATCAACAAGTCAACCATGACTTCGAAAATAATTTCAGTCACAGTGAGATTCCTATGTATAGATCTGCTTTTAAATGTGTGCCACCATAAAAAAAAAAAAAATCTAGACAATTTTTAAACTCAAACTTAGGATGAAAAACTAAAGCCTTTGGATATCAGTAAATAGTTGTGTGGTCAAAAATATACTGGATTATTTTATAGTGGGGCACCAGCTGTAAAAAATAACAATTTGAGTCACTGTTGAGGTAGCAAATATAATGTAACAGCAGAGACAAGATGACAGTTTGATGTGAAAAATCCATCAATCCACATGGTTTGTATGATATTGATTCCATGGAGTGGCTCTAACCTATCTATCCAGTGGAAATTTTATGAACTCAGACAACCAATGCTTTAAATTTTATGGATAGAATGGCAGAAAAGAAAAAAAAATATATATATATATATGTATATATATAATTTATATATTTGGATTCATTCAATGATATGTCAATTTTCAGCTTCCATGATTTATTAACGTAACAAGAATGCACAAATACCAAATAATGTTGATACTATTCTGAGGTGAAAAATAAGCTTCTGTGAGCCTTCAAAGCAACAGAGAACCCAGAATACGAGAAAAATACAGCATTTCCTCTGCTTTTCACTAAACATACTGACTTTAAAAAGATGTCAGATACAGTTTGCCCTCTACATTTCAAATGGCCATAACGTATTTCCACTTGAAATCTCATTCATTTATTAAAAAACAATGTGGTGAATAATATTATGTAACAGACATCGGTGCTCTCTATTAAGGATAGAAAGGTGAAAAAGACATAATTCTGGTAGAAAAAAAAAATTGCTTATTGTAAGCACCAACAAGTAAAATATCCTGTTCCGTGATTGAGAGGCAAAAAGTGCAAACTCTAAAAACATGACCTCTTAAGGTCAAATTGCTGAAATCTGAATCCTGACTCTTTACCTACTATGTTGCTTTATACAAATTGCCCAAACTCTAGATGATTCTTTCACATTTATAAAATAATATGAGGAAAATAATAGTATTACCTCATAGGGTATTAAGAGGATTAAAGAAGTTAATATGTGCAAATTGCTGTAAACAAGGCCTAGTATATAATAATGAGGTGCTCAATAATTTAAGCTATGATTAATGTTTGTGTATAGAGATTGACAATAGTGATTTAGAGGGGAAGGTCTTTGAGCACAGATGGTGGGCTGCCTGACTCTCTTTAGTGAGAAATAATTTGAAAATAATTCCCAGGGCAATTGCTGCTTCTCCTGGAGTCTTCAGAAATGAGCAGTAATTTCCCAGGATGATAGGTGAGCAGGCATGTGAGCAGAGGGGGCAACATGTGCAAAGGTAAATAAATGAGAGTTCGGAAAATAGCAATAATTATAGTAGAAACTCTTATAAGGAAATTCATCTAATCTGTTTATCCAAATTAACTGATAAGTTTCTCTCCCTGAGAAAGTGCTGAGTAGGACTTGCAGCAAATGCTAAATGCTCCTGAGCAGGTAAAGCATGTTCTTCTAGTAGATACACACACTTTTCCACCACTTTAAGTCGTCAAAAGCAATTGGTTTTCTTTCTGTTTCTGTCACTTGCAATTATTATGGTAGCTATATAAAAATTTTAAATAACACTTAAATCAACTAAATGAGTTCAAAATAAACAGTCGTGATAAATAAATTAAGTGATTCATAAATACTTGACAAAGGTGTATAATTTAAAAACATTTTTAAAGTGGAAGTGAAAAGTAATAGTGACATATTGGAAAATTAATCATAAACATCCAGAACAAATCTGGAAAACTTTTTTTGTTTTTGTTCTTCTTTAGAGAATACAAAACTGGAAAGTCTAGATTATAATGAAAATTTAGAGAGTAAGGTAATATCAGACTTTAATCAGCATCATTCCCAAAGAGACAAATCTATGTATATGTTTTATGTTAAAATGCAGTGTTTACAATGCCTATAAGTAATTTTAGAATTATTTCTAGCTGCCAGATATATTTTTTTATTTTTTTTAAAGATTTTATTTGAGAGAGAGAGAGAGAATGCACGAGAGAGAGCACGAGAGAGAGAGCATGAGCAGGGGAGAGGGGCAGATGGAGAGGGAGAAGCAGACTCCCTGCTGATCAGGGAGCCTGACACAGGGCTTGATCCCAGGACTCCGGGATCACGACCCAAGCTGAAGGCAGACACTTAATGGACTGAGCCACCCAGGAATCCCAGCTACCAGATATTTTTAATAAAATACTACTCTTCCACATTGTTTAAGATGGGATAGTTTTGGCTGCTTTTGACTGTAACTTAGCCTGGTTAAATGATATGTAACTGTTGGAAACTGGTGGAAAATAAATCTGCAGATGTAAGCAAGGTCACATTATGAAGTATCATTTCTGCTTTTCTGAAAGTACTGCCCAAAACTTTATAAATACAAAGATTCATTGTTAATAATAAGACATTTTTTTTTGTGGATTTACAAATACTCTGATCGGTTGTCAAGGTAGCCCTTCAATTTATATAGTTTTTCAGGACAAAGGTAATCACTCCCATTTTCTGAAGGATAAAATAAAGTTTAGAGAATATCTGAAGTAAAATAGTGGCTTTTGGTTTGTGGGATCTTTTCATAATTACTCGCCCCTGTTCCTGAGATTCTACACATTTTTAAAATTCAGCTTATGGATCACCCACTGCACGAGATCTTCCAACTTGTCTTCTGAGTTAGTCAATTATACCCCTATATCCCCAGAGTATCGTTACAGGATCTCTGTTAAGTCACACTGTAAGATAATCTCTTAGTCTTTGTTGAAATACATACCACCATCCTAGATCATGAACTATTCAAAGACACTCAAGTATTTTGCACAATATGTTCCAAGAGCATATTAACAATAAAAGTTTGGCTAGGCTGGACAAAAAGCTGGATAAGACACTTCTAAAACCACTTCTAAAATACAAGTTTTATTTTGTTTCTGTTCTGCTCAAACACATCATGACTTTCCCATTGTCTATACATGATAAAAACAAATGACATTTTCTTGAATTGTAGTTTAAAAATAAAATGCCCCCACCTGGATCATCAGACTAAATATCTTGCTATAACCCCAGCTGAAAGCCCTCTTTGGAACCAGGTTCATATCCTCACTGTCCTCCTAATGTCTCAGGATCTCTGTGTTTTAGTTCACAACATTTGCTCATGACGTACATATAATTATCCTTAACTGCCTACTTTCCTTCCCACATACTGCATTTTCTCTTACTCTTCTAGTTTATACTGAGGTATTTTTCATACATACTCTTTCCTGTGTCAGAAGCTCAGCTGAACTCAACAGACCTAAGCTGCCAGGTGTCGGAGTAGTTGATTAAGACAAGTCAAGATAAAAGTAACAGTCAAACCTTTAAACTTGTACTGATTGGCTAAATCAGAGAAAGTACTGACTCCCTTGATCCATTTTTCCCCATGGAATGGCACCAGTGAAGATGGTCTCACAACAAAGCGATCCCACAAGGATCTTGCAGCTTTATGGACCTGGGAGGCTTAGAAGAGGGAGAGGGAAAATGCTAGGAATGGAAAAGCACTGAGTACTGAGTCAGAGTAGAGAAAAAGTGTCCTTGAGTTTCCTTGCCTTCACTCCCAACTATAAGGAGGTTTTGACATAAGTGCTTTTGGAAGGCCTCCAGAAAGACACCTTCAAATGAAGGTACCTCAGGTAGGAATGCAGCTGTGTATGAGAGTGTGACTAATTGGGGATCCTGAGTTCTAGACTGCAAATCTCTCCAAAAACTGCAGTGCACTGGCTGTGTACCAAGTCTGGTGTGAGGAGGGCAGCTCTCCCCAGTGAGGCCCGCCAGGTAAAGGCTTTGTAATTGACTATGTGTATTAAAGCCTGTAATATCACACATAGCAATTGGGACTGAAGCTGGACTCCTCATCCTACAGCATGCAGTCCAACATTGCCTAACCTCATTATTGAACTCTTAAGCTTCTTAAGAGCAGGGACATCTATTCTTCTGTTTCCCACTGTACTATTCCAAATAATATTTCTTGATTGAGTTTAGGGAGCTCACACTTCTTATTTCCTATCATTAAATTATAGAGTCAGAAGGACCAGAAACTCTTTTTTTCTGATGGTGGTGAGTGTTACGTGAACGAAATTTATAAATATCTTGAGTGGAATAAGCTTCCAATAAATGTTGCTAGTCATAACAACCACCCAGGAAATACATTTGTTTTAAATATCGGAGGAAAATATAATTAGTAGATTTTGTAAGATAATAGGAGAATAGAAACCACAGTAATCTATTTCACCTAAGTGACTGAATTCTTAGTAATTATTGAAAATTGCATGCTCAATATCTCGAGCCTAGGAATTATTAGAAATTGTTCCCTTTTCACTGCATAACTGTTAGGTCTGAAAAAAAAATGCCACACATCAAATACCATTAGACCAACATTTTGGAAAAAGGTAATATTTTTTCATGCATAAAGAATTCAAGGTGCATGCAAGAAAAGGTGTGTCTTACTCTGGCAAACTGGACTATATTTAATGCTCTCAACTAGGCTGTCATTGATGAAATGCCTGCCCCTAAACAATGAAAATTACCATAATGAAATGTGTGCCAGCTTACAATTTCCAGATGTGAATTCCAAAGTGCTACTGAAGAGAAAAAAAGGTCTTTTGCTGTAATCAGTAAAAATAATGGTACATTTCCTTATATCTAGCCTCTATATTGCTTTGCTTTAATTCCATAAGGAATTAACCCATATGTCTATTGTCTGCTTTTGTCCTATCAGGCCTACTGCGAAGAGGCATTTGGGGAGGGAAAAAATATTTTATTTGTATTTATGAAATACCACATTCATCAGATAAAAAAGGACAAACTGAATGGCCAAATTGATTTTATTTTTGAAGCAGGGGCTACCAGGGAGAGTTCACATGACAACAAATAACCAGATAGATTCCTTAGTTCATTGAACTGCAAAATTATTGCACTAAAATGACTGAGTTGACATATCCGGGGGTTAATTACACAACAAATGTTATTTATTTAATTCCTTTGTGGATATTTTTGTTGCGTATATAGACTTTACATATAAGCAAAATTTGTTTTGCTAACTCAATAGCATAAATAATGTTTGTCAGCTTTATTTTGAGGTTTTAATAGGTAAATAGAAAGTTGTATAAGTACACTAAAAAACTCCATTATAAAAAGGCAACCTCTAGCCATTTTCTGTTCAACTCATGTCTCAAGAAACAGTTTTTCTTTTTCCACATAGTCATTTTTCAACAGTGTTCGAAATATTTAAATAAAGACTTTCATGTTGGTTCACTTTCTGTCATTCCCTCATCCTTAAATATATTATGCAGCACCTCAAAATATCTGAAGAAGATGGCATAGCTATTCATACTCACAGATGTGTTATGCTTTTTTTTTTCTTTCCTTTCTCTGTTTTTTGGTTTAGTTCTTCTTAACTTAGTTTTGTTTGTAACCAAATGGTACCAAGACTTCACAAATTACTTTCCATGTTAAAATAAGTTATTTATTGTAAGCAAAATTTTCATGTCTATATGGAATTGTTCATGATTGTGAAATTTCTGTGGGCGTTCTTTTTTTTTTTTTTGTTATAATCTCCATAGCATCTATCACACGTATCACAACAATTTTCATGCCACAAATGCTTAATAAATTCTGATTTGTTTATTTAATGGAGTTATTTGTCTGATCTGATTAAAAATGTCCCCTTAATGATGCCATACTGTCCTGAAATACAGCATCAGAAGTTTAGACTTATAGTTGGTATCAGCTAAAATTTTAACAACTCAAAGCCTAGTTTTATCTACTAGAGATTGGGGTGTTATTCATCCCCATACAAGTTGAATTTATTATTATGTATTTTGCTCTTTTCAAATTGCCTGAGCATTTTTGAGAAAAACTAACAAATCAGTGTAATTCTTAAAGAAACAAAACTGTAAAAATAATCTTGTCAACTTACCAAGATTCTTTTAAAAGGCCATTTTAAGAGCTGAATTACTGCAAGCTAATTTTATGATGGATGAAACAGTCATATCAAATGAAGTAAATCATCTTTTCTTCTTTTGACAGAAATTCTTTTTAAGTTCTTATCTAGTGAAAAGGAACTCAGTGAGCACAAAATACATCCATCAGTTCCGCCTTCTGAAAAACTAAAGCTAAGCTACTTAGAAAAATCATTTTAAAGTCAGGGATATGTAAGATCAGATTTCAAGAGAAACTCTATTTGTTTTGGTACTGAAAGGCAATTGGGTTACTGGTAACATCACTTTGAATAGTTGGAAGGGAATTAGAATTTTCCACTCTCATGATTTGTGAGTTAGGACTGAGGTACAGCAAGTCCGAATCGATAGAGGCCGTGTAGGTATTTAGATGTGCTTTGGTTTGATCAGTATCTATGCTGGACCAGTTTTTGTTTTTGTTTAAGATTTTATTTTTGAGTAATCTCTACACCCATGGTGGGGCTTGAACTCACAACTCCAAGATCAAGAGTTGCATGTTCCACTGACTGCGCCAGCCAGGTGCGCCTATGCTGGGTTTGTTTTTAAAAATACTTTTGATATTTTTCATCATCAGCTGTTAAAGATTCTAATTTTGGTACTTAGCAAGCAAAATAAACCTTGTCATATACAGCAACCAATGTTTATTTGTCACCAGATCCAAAATTAAAACACCAGATCCTTTATAGAAATATGTACAAAATAAATATATAGCTTGCATAAAGGTTAAAAAAATACTTTTGATATTACCCATCCTTAGGGAAAACTCAAATAAAGTGTATTTATTTTTAGATTTATTTTTGTACCTGTCTGAGGAATAGTCTCTTTTTATTATATGAGAATATATAAGAATTTTTCTCTTTAAAGTTTACTTTTCTGATTTCATGAGTTCCTTTTCCTTTCGTTTACTCTCATTTCTTACACAATATCCAAAGCAATTTCCCAAAACCACAGTTAGACAACAGAAGTACCAGGGTACTTCTTTAATTGCAATGGGACCATGTAGATAAAGTTATATTCCAATTACTTAAGTTACAGGTATACCTTCTTTACCTACCCAATTACCATGATGTGACCTAAACACTCTCAGAATCCTGTTTGAAAGTGTAAAGCATGTGTGGATCATTCTTTAGGTCACTTTGCATTCTTTGCTAATTTACATAATGCTCCCCATTGTCACCCTCAGCCCATCACTCAAGACTTTTCTCTACAAGACCTAGAAAAGCCAACATAATATTGAAGAAGAGTTGGAAGACTCACTAATACATTTCAAGATATAGTGGAAACCTGCAGCCATCAAGACAGTCTATTATCTGTGAAAAAATCAACACATATACCAAAGGTGCAGAATACAGAGCCCAGAAATAGAACCACACAAATATAGTCAACTGATCATTGGTGGAGGCTCAAAGGTAATTCAATGGAGAAAGGATAATCTTTTCAACAAATGGTGTTAGAACAATTGGCCATTCATATGCAAAAAAAAAAAAAAAGAAGAAGAAGAACCTGGACACATAACATACACTTTTCACAAAAATCAAAATGAATTATGCACTCAAATATAAAACACAAAGCTGAAAATTTCCAGGAGGAAACATAGCAAAAAATCTAGATGGCCTTAGGTTTAGCAATGAGTTTTTGAATATAAATAAGTTTTTAAATAAGTTGGACATTATTAAAATTAAAAACTTCTGCTGTGAGAAATACACTGTTAACAAATATAACAAGTCACCGTCTGGTAGAGAGTTTTTGCAACAAAATACATTTCTCATGAAGTAGTTTTATCTAAAATATACAAAGAACTCTTGAAACTTAACTTTATAAAACTCAACAGTAAGAAAACAATTTAATTAAAAAATAGACAAAAAATCTGAATAGATACTTCACCAAATAAGATACATAAATGGCAGATAAACATGCAGAGATGCTCAACATCATTTATCATTAGGGAATTGCAAATAAAAGAATAAGATATCACTACACACTTATTAGAATGGTTAAAGTACAAAAAATAATAATAAAATAAAACATGAAGATATCAATAGCCAGGGAGAATGTAGTACAAGAAATCACTCTTGCTGCTGGTAGAAATGCAAAGCGGTAAACCACTGATGATAGTTTGACCGTGTCTATTACAAAACGAAACAGCCTTATCGTACAATCCCCCTAAGTACTTATCCAACTAATCGGAAAACATGTTCACACAAAAATCTGCTCACAAATGTTTATAACATCTCTATTTTTAGTCACCACAAACAGCAAGCAACTAAGGTGTCCTTCAGTAGGTAACTGAGGTATATCTAAATAAAAAGAATAGCATTTGATGAAAACAAAAATGAAGCATAAAGCCATGAAAATACATGAATGATTCTTTAATGGCTCTTTCTAAGTGAAAGAAGCCAATCTGGAAAATTTTTAGGGCACTGAAATTATCCTCTATGACACTAATGGTGGATAGATGACACATGTTTATCAAAATCCATTAACATGATAGCACAAAAAGTAGATGGTATCATATGAGAATTTAAATAGAAATAATTTAAGAGTTAGGGAAATCCCCAGATGGAATGTAGAATGTGATGATAAAATCTAAATTCATTCCAAATGTATGAAACAACTCACTAAAGGTGGTGGGTGTGGAGAGAGGTCCTGACCTTAGTAACTCTGGAAATAAACAGGGTCTATAAAAATAAAAGTAAAAGAAGCTGTACATAAGCACGATGGTCTAATTGTTGAAGTGATTTCCCTTGTGGGTACATATTTCTTAGTTGTGTCATTTTTCTGAGAGTGCCAAGAAACAATGACACCCATAACAATGCACATACCTGGTACCCAAATCTTGGTTTCTATCACCATTCTCTAACAAAATGTAGGCTCCTTGAGGAAATGACTGATTTTAGAATGGGGGCAGGAAAAATATAATATGAACCTGAACATCTTGTAATTGCTAGAAGGAAAAGAAGTAAACGTACTTCCCTCCACACACTCTATCAATGATGGCGCTCTATCAAGGGGGCACAGGAACCAAATGAAAGAGCCCTCAAAGATCAAACCTGGAATAATTTGAATACATAAATAAATAAATAAATATTGGGTTATAATCCAAATTATTTCATTATCTACGAGTCCATACCATTTTAAACAAATAATTGAATAAATAAATAATATGGGAAAAGAGGCAAATCACCCTTGCAGAAGAATTCCAAATGATTTATGTAATTTTCCACCCTCAAGGAGATGCAATGTAACTCTGCCCTCCTTAACCATGAGCTTCATAATATGATTTTTTTCTCAGAATACTGGGAAGGGGGAATAAAAAGACATCTTACAGTAGAGAGACTTAACAACCACTACTACAATAAGGCGATCAATGTCAACATCAACAGTGATAAGTCATGTTGAAAGTATGTGCCATTGATATGATGTGATAAAGAGGTACTTTACCTCTGTGGCTTACCTTTCAAAACTCATAACCTCCATCTAATCATGACAAGCATTCTATAAAATACCTGACCGGTATTCCTCAAAACTGTCAGGGTCATCAATAACATAAGCATATTCTGAGAAATTGTCATAACCAAGTTAAACCTAGGAGACATGATGACTAAATATGATGTGGTATCCTGAAGCAGAAAAAGGATATTGAGTGAAAACTAAGGAAATGTGAATAAAGCATACAATTTAGCTAATAATAATGTATTACTATTGGTTCACTAATTGTAACTAATATACTGTACTAATGTTAAATGTTAATAAAAGGGAACACCGGGTTTGGGTTTAATGGAGAGTCTTTATACTATCTTTAGAAATTTTCTGTAAATCTAAAAGTGTTTAAAAAATAAAATTTATTTTAAAAACCTAAGTACATTGGAAAATCCAGTATTTACCCTCCTTTTCCCTCTATAACCTATACTTTAAGTAACAAATTATTGATAAAGATACTTTTTCCCATTTTGACTTTTTTTTAATTGAGGTGAAGTTGGTATATAACATTATCTTTCAGGTACACAACATTACAGTTTAACATCTGTATACACTATGAAGTAATCATGGCCAAAGTCTAATTACCATTTATCATCATACAATTGACCACATTCACCCATTTCACCCACCTCCCCAACCTTCTTCCCCTCTGGTAACCATCAATTCTGTTCTCTATGATCTTGTTTTTGTGCTGTTTTGTTTGTTCGTTTGTTTTGCATTTTAGATTCTACATGAGTAAAATCATACAGTATTTGTCTTTGACTTATTTCACTTAGCATAATGCCATCAGAGTCTATTCATGTCACAAATGGCAAGATTTCATTCTTCTCTGTGACTGAGTATTATTCAGTGTGTGTTCGTGTGTGTGTGTGTGTGTGTGTTTGTCGTGTGTGTGTAAAACATTCTCTTTGTCAATTCATCTATTGATAGACACTTAGGTTGTTTCTATATCTTAGCTATTGTGAATAATGCTACAATGAAGATAAGGCTGCATATATCTTTTTAAATTAGTGTTTTCATATCCTTGAGATAAATACCCAGAATAGTGAAACAGGTGGAACCTATGGTAGATCTAGTCTTAATTTTCTGAGGAATCTCCATACTATTTTCCACAATGGCTACACCAATTTATATTTACACCAACAGTATATGAGAGTTCTCTTTTTTCCACATTCTCTAACACTTATTTTCTTGTCTTTTTGATAATAGTCATCCTAACAGATGTGAGGTGATATCTCATTGTGGTTATGTTTGCCCCACCCTAATAACTAGTTGGCCATCCGTATGTCTTCTTTACAAAAAAATGTCTATTGAGATCTTCTGCCCATTTTTAAATAGAGTTGTTGCTTTGTTTTGCTTTGGGTTTTTCTTTTTCTTTGTTTTTTTTTTTTTTTGAGTTGTATGAGTTTTATTTATATATTTTGGATATTAACACTTTACTGGATATACGAGTTGCAAATGAATTCTCCCATTCAGTAGGTTTCCTTTTCATTTTGATGAAGGTTTCCTTTGCCATGCAGAAGCTTTTCATCTTGATGTAGTCCCATTTGTTTATTTTTGCTTTTGTTGCTCTTACCTTTGGAGTCAGAGCCACAAACAAATCACAAAGACTGATGTCAAAGAGGTTACTTCTTACGTTTTCTTCTGGGTATTTTATGGTTTTGGGTCTTACACTCAACTCTTTAATCCATTTTGAGATAATTTTTGTTTATGGTGAAAGATGTGATCTAGTTTCATTTTTTTTGCATGTGTCTGCCTAGTTTTACCAGCACCATTTATTGAAGAGACTGTCCTTTCTCCATTGTATGCTCTTGGCTCCTTTGTCAGATGTTAATTGTCCATATTATATATGGGTTTATTTCTGGGCTCTCAAATTCTGTTTCATCAATCTCTGTGTATGTTTATGCCATTGCAATACATTACTATAGCTTAGTAATATAGTTTGAAAAGAGGGAGTGTTAGATTTGTTTTTTTTTTTTAAGATTTTTATTTATTTATTTGAGAGAGAGAGAGAATGAGATGGGGGAGGGCCATAGGGAGAAGCAGACTCCCCCTGAGCAGGGTGCCCAATGTGGGACTTGGTCCTGGGACTCCGGGATCATGACCTGAGCTGAAGGCAGATGCTTAACTGACTGAGCCACCAGGTGCCCAGATTTGTTCTTTCTTTTTTTTTTTTTTTTTTTTTAAAGATTTTATTTATTCATTTGACAGAGAGAGACACAGTAAGAGAGGGAACACAAGCAGGGGGAGAGGGAGAGGGAGAAGCAGGCTTCCTGCAGAGCAGGGAGCCCGATGCGGGGCTCGATCCCAGGACCCTGGGATCAGGACCTGAGCCGAAGGCAGACGCTTAACGACTGAGCCACCCAGGCGCCCCGCAGATTTGTTCTTTCTTAAGATTGCTTTGGCTTTCAAGATTTTCTGTGGTTTCATACAAATTTTAGAATCATTTGTTCTAGTTCTGTGAGAAATGCCATTGGAGTTTTGATAAGAATGGCACTGAATTTGTACATTGCTTTAGGTAGTATAGACTTTTCAATAATATTAATTCTTCCAATCCATAATCACAAAATATCTTTATGTTTATTTGTGTCTTCTTCAATTTAATCAGTGTCATAATTTTCAGTGTAAAGAAATTTCTTTTTATAGAATTATTCCAGTTTTTCAATTAAGTAGGAGATATAAAATTGGAAGGTCACCATTTTGTAACACTTAATGAAAATAATAGATTAATGATTATCAGTATCTGCTAATATCTCAAAAAGAGACCCAAACAATTACTATGTACCTCTGTTGGAATTACCACCATCTAGAGCTATTCTTGACCATAAATTGAAAAATAATCCAATATCTAAGTAGTAATTTATAAGCAATATATATCTAAGTACCAATTTATAGAGGAAAAGTATGAAATACACACTTATGTGAAATATTTATGAAACCATAAAAATACATATCAAATATAGAGATATAAAAATGAGTTCAATTATAGCATGAGGATGCAATAAAAAAAATTCAGATTGTGAAAACTATATGGAAAATACGACCCAACTCCTTCAACAAAATTTTCAAGGGGAACAAATGTTATCAAGGAGGAATCATCGGAATAAAAATTTCAGAGATATAATAACCAATTTCTATGTTTAAAGTTTATGGGATCCTGGTTCAAACAAATAATTCTCAACCATAAATAAATAAACAAGTAAACATACATAGCAAATAAAAAAGCACACAGACATTGGGGAGGTTATGTGCTATGGTGAGCACTGTGAATTGTGTAAGACTGTTGAATCACAGACCTGTACCTCTGAAACAAATAATACATTATATGTTAAAAAAAAGAAGAAGAGGGGCGCCTGGGTGGCTCAGTCGTTAAGCGTCTGCCTTCGGCTCAGGTCATGATCCCAGAGTCCTGGGATCGAGCCCCGCATCAGGCTCTCTGCTCGGCCGGGAGCCTGCTTCTCCCTCTCCCACTCCCCCTGCTTGTGTTCCCTCTCTAGCTGTCTCTCTCTCTCTCTGTCAAATAAATAAAATAAAATCTTTAAAAAAAAAAAAAAAAGAAGAAGATAGTAGGAAGGGTAAAATGAAGCGGGGGGGAATCAGAAGGAGACGAACCATGAGAGACTATGGACTCTGAGAAACAAACTGACGGTTCTAGAGGGGAAGGGAGTGGGGGGATGGGTTAGCCTGGTGATGGGCATTAAAGAGGGCACGTATTGAATGGAACACTGGGTGTTATACACAAACAATGGATCATGGAACACTACATCAAAAACTAATGATGTAATGTATCGTGATTAACATAAGTTTTTTTTAAAAAAGCACATATGCACAGACTTATTAAATAATTGAGTAAATTTGAGCACTGACTAGATATTTGATGCTATTAAGCTAAACTATAGGTCAAACATGTTGGAATATTTGAGATTTTGTGTCAAATATTCAATTTGTGTTGCACTGCTTTAAAAAACTCAATTTTTAGCAGCAATGATGGTATGGCAGTTCATTTAAAAAAATAGAATCCTTATATGTTAAATCTATGTTCTAAAATATTGCAGATAAGGGACATCTAGGTGGCTCAGTTGGTTAAGTGTCTGCCTTCGGCTCAGGTCATGATCCCAGGTTCCTGGGATCGAATCCCTCATCAGGCTCCTCGCTCAGTGGGGAGCCTGCTTCTCCCTCTACCTACCGTTCCCCCTACTTGTGCTCTCTTTCTCTATCTTTCTGACAAATAAATAAAATCTTTAAAAAAATAAAATATTGCAGATAAAATGAGATGACTTAATAATTGTTGAAATTTTATGATGCCCTCATGTGGATTCATATTATTTTCTGTATTTTACAAATGTATAAACTTTCTCAAAATTGTAAGTTTAAAAAATTAATGAATAAAGTATAAGTCCCTGGGAGCCCTTTTAATATTTTATAAATACATCCTTTGCTACAGCTAACTACCACAGCATAATAATTGATTCTGATTATAGTAGAATCTGACTTTGGTATAAATTGATTGGTAAAAATAATTCAATGCATTCACAGCATATTTTATATATACAGACACACACATATACACAAAAGTGGTATAGAGAAGAAAACATGTGCTAGGTAACTTTGATTTTCTCTGATAAATTAAGATTTTAGAAAAATTATAAATATAAGTGTGCCACAATTCTTATAATTCACAAACTTCCTCTGTGTTAGCATATACCAAGCTGTTGCCTAGAATACAGTATTATTATTTATTATTAGAAATTATCTTTTCCTAATATTTATTCTTTTCCTCTACCAGACTTGCTTATGCATTTTTATTTCCCTTTTGACATCCCTTTTCAAGTGGCCCTTAAACATTGATGTTCTCCAGCATTGTAGTTTCAGGTCTGTCTTTTTTTTTTTTTAATAGTCTTGTCCACTACTCCCAATATCTAATGATTTTCTGTATATTTAATAATTACCAATAAGCTGATGGATCCTAAATTCATATCACCAGCACAAATGCTGTTCTTTATTTTTAAACTCCCCTAAACAGCATTCTTCCTTAATGTCCTTGGAAGCTACTAACTTTTTTGAAATATCTTGTTACCATACTGATGGAGAAATCCAAGATAAATAAGTTCCCCAAAAATAGTATCTTTACTAGTCCTGAAATAAAACTTGTTATTTAAATAATCATTTTCTTAAATGTGCTGAGAGCAGGGAGAGACTAATTAACAATACTCATTAAAAATCACACTGTGTTCAACTTATTTTAGAAGGCATTACATAATAAATTCTCTCTTTGCTCTTTATAATGACCATCAATATAGCAAAGTCTCAGAAAAATCTTAGAGTAAAGAAAATAGTTTAGTATGACTTAACTCAGTATTTTCCAATTTTAACCTATAGTATTTTCCAATAATGCAACACATTTTAAAGTCTAAAAAATTAGGATTTTGTGGAATATACTCTAGGAAACTTTTGTCTGGATTTAAACTCTCCTTTGAAAGGACCTCCACAGGGAAAGTGATTAACCTCTGCTATGTCTGTTGTGCTTCAACTGGTGGTGGCAGACACAGGTAAAATCTCCTCTGATAGTTCAACTGGAAAATGGCTGGGGCTGAAGTGGAAAGCAACTGAGTTCTGCTATTTAACTGCAGATTCAAATGAACTCTGCTTCAGCCAAATCTTATAAGATACATGCTTATTTTATGAAACAAAATAAGGAACAACAAATATTTAAATATATTATCAAGTGTCAAAAAATGAATTGAAACTACATACAAGATTTATTAACATAAGATAAATATTTTAAAATTTCTCTGTTATTTAATTAAGGATTTTTTAAATCTATGTCTTATTGCTTTATTGTTTATTTTATTTATTTATTTATTTATTTTGCTTTTTTTATGGGAACTTAGATTCGTAAAACATGATTTTACATGCTTTTCATCTTAAGGATAACAGCCAGTTTTTCCCCTTGGAAAGTAAGTAGAGAGGAAAAAATGGAAGCTATATGTATATTTTAAAGGAAGCATCATGTCATGGACTCAGCGCAATCTTATTTTTGTTTTGATTTCTAAAGTAGTTTCACTTTGTAGATATGGATACATGCATATGAGAAGTGTTAGAAGAAACTATGTTTTTTTCGAAAACTAGTTGTTTTTGCCTATTACTGCAAACCACTACTACTATATCACAAGAAAATTAATTCCCAAGATTTTCCTCAATTGTTTTCTTTGCATTTAATCAAAATTTTCCAAATTCCTAATGGTAGAGGAATAAATGGGAATAAACCATCAAAATTACTGAGCTCAATAAGGATATACATCACCTTTCAAAAAGTTATAAATGAATTCAAGATGGTTGTCTTTGAAATGGATGCTTCAGGAATCAAAAGCTTCATGTCAGACACTTATATTGTAATTTAAAAAATGCCAGTTGTCAAGTACTTAGACTATACTAGGCTATACTAGGCTCCTCTCATCCCACAAACACAACTAGGTAACTATCAAATCATCCTATATGCCCCAGAAATCGACCTGAAGACTGACAGATCAAACTCACAACTAAAGGAAGAAAAGAGGCCACATCAAAGAAGGTAGGAACTGCAGAGATGTGGTTTAGGGGAGAAACAGATGGCGGGTGTTGCAGAGGGGAGGCAGCTGTGGTCACAGAGAAAGGTGAGAGAAACACACAGGGGAACATAAGGAGACCGTTTCCCCAAAGCCATTGGCTTGGAAAACAAGAGGGGTAGAATTTCATGAGTTCTTACAACCAATGAAGCTTAAAGCCTGGAGTTTTAAGGGTCAGTGGGCTTGGCTGAGATAGAGCCAGGAGGGCACTGTGTTGCTCCTGGAGAGGAGGAAGGCAAACAATCTGAGGGCAGACAGCAGGGAAATAGCAATCTAAAAAATGTTTGGGGCACACTGGGGCTTCTGAGACCACATCCTTGAGAGGCAGTGTTCATGGAGATGCCTCTCCTGGAACAAAGGAGCTGTCCAGCACCATTTCCTTCCACAGCCCCTCAGAATAAATACAGAGCCACCTGTGGAAAGCAACACAGCACTGTCACCAGCTGCTTAACTTGCTTACGCCAGTTCCACCCCCTTGCACTTCCATGAAACTGCTCTGCTCAGTCAAGTTTGCCTCAGTACCAGTGCATCAGGCCCCTTCCCCCAGAAGACCATCACAAACCCCTGTCCACACCACATCTCCAGTCAGAGAGTTCTGCAGGGCCTCAGTTCTGGTGGAATTGGTGTCAGGTCTCATTTCACAAGCAGACAAGAGAACACCTAGTTAAAACTCATCACATTCAGACCAGGAACCAAACACTGTTTTAGCCAAGGGGAACCTCTGCAGATAATTGTCCTGAAGGATACAGGAGCCACAACACAAGAGCAGAGCGCATGCAGCACACACCAGACACACTACTGAAATACCAGGCCCACGGCACGATAGGAGGACCCCTTTTTCATAAGGCCATTACTTTGAGAAGCAGGAGACATGACTCGCTTTTCTAACACAGAGAAAAAGCAGAGACTTAGACATAATGCCAAGACAGAGGAATTTTTCCTAAATGAAAGAACAAGATAAGGTAACAGCCAGAGATCTAAGCAAAACAGATATAAGTAACATGCCTGATGGAGAATTTAAAGCAACAATCATAAGGATACTCACTGGGCTTGACAGCAGAATAGAAGACATCAGGGAGACTCTTACCCCAGAGATAAAAGAGTTAAAAAGAGAACCAGTCAGAAACGAAGAATGAAGTAAATGAGATTGGAAGCAGGATTGATTCAATGAACAGTAGGCTAGAAAAATTAAAGGAATGAATTAGTGATATAGAAGACAAAATAGTGGAAAATAATGAAGCTGAACAAAAGAGAGAAACAATTATGGAACATGAGACTATGGAACATAAACTCAGGGAACTCAGTGACTCCATCAACATAGTAACATTCATATTATAGGAGGCTCAGAAGAGAGAGAAAACGGGATTGAAAATTTATTTCAAGAAATAATAGCAGAAAACTCCCCTAATCTGGGGAAGGAAAAGGACATCCAGATCCAGGAGGCACAGAGAACTCTAGTCAAAATCAACAAAAGCAAGCCAACACCAAGAAATATTGTAATTAAATTTGCAAAATACAGTGATAAAGAAAAAAATCATAAAAGCAGCAAGACAAAAGAAGTCCCTAACTTACAAGGGAAGACCCATAAGGCAAGCTGCAGATCTCTCTACAGAAACTTGGCAAGCCAGAAGAGAGTGGCATGATATATTCAACATGCTGAATGGGAAAAATCTGCAGCCAAGAATACTTTTTCCAGCAAGGCTGTCATTCAGAATAGAAGGAGAGATAAAGCATTTCCCAAACAAAAACTAAAGGAGTTTGTGACCACTAAATCAGCCCTGCAAGAAATATTAAAGGGGACTCTTTGAATGGGAAAGAAGGACCACAAGTGACAAAGACTAGAAAGAAACAGAGAAAATCTCCAGAAACAATGACAAAACAAGTAATGAAATGACACGAAATACATAATCTATCAATAATTATTCTGAATGCAAGTGGACTAAATGCTCCAATCAAAAGACAAAGGGTGTCGAACTAGATAAAAAAAAAAAAAGACCCATTTATATGCTGCCTGTAAGAGACTCATTTTAGACCTAAAGTCACCTGCAGATTGAAAGTGAGGAGTTGGGAAACATATCACATAAATGGATGTCAAAAGAAAGCCGGAGTAGCAATGCTTATATCAGACAAACTAGACTTTAAAACAAAGACTGTAAAAAGAGACAAAGAAGGGCATTATATAATCATAAAGAGGTACAATCCAACAAGAAGATGTAACAATTATAAATATTTATGCACCCAACATGGAGCATCCAGATATATAAAACAATTAATAACAAACATAAAGAACTCACTGAAAGAAATACTATAATAGTAGGGGACTTTAACACCTCACTCACATCAATGAACAGATTACCTAAACAGAAAATTAACAAGGAAACGATGGCTTTGAATGAAACACTGGACCAGATGGATTTAACAGATATATTCAGATCATTCCATCCTAAAAACAGCAGAATGCACATTCTTTTTAAGTACACATGGAACATTCTCCAGAAGAGAACACATGTTAGGTCACAAAACAGGCTCAATAAAAGACTGAAATCATACCATGCACCTTTTCAGACCACAATGCTATGAAACTTGAAGTCAACCACAAAAAAAAAGAATTTGGAAAGATCACAAATACATGGAGGTTAAACAGATGAGCAAATGCTACCAAGCAATGAATGGGTCAACCAGGAAATCAAAGAAGAAATAAAAAAAAAAAATACATGGAAACAAACGAAAATGAAAACACCATAGTCTAAAACCTTTGGGATGCAGCAAAGGCGGTCCTAAGAGGAAAGTATACAGCAATACAGGCCTACCTCAAAAAGCAAGAAAAATCTCAAATACACAACCTAACCTTACACCTAAAGGAGCTAGAAAAAGAACAATAAACAAAGCCTAAGTCCCAGAGGGGGGGGAAGTGAGGGATGGATCAAATAGGTGATGGGAATTAAGGATGAGCACTGGGTGTTGTATGAAAGTGTTGAATCACTATATTGTGCCCCTGAAGCTAATATTACAGTGTATATCAACGAACTGGAAATTAAGTAAAAACTTTAAAAAAAACTATAAATGGTCACATTCAAATAGTTTCAGATAGAAGCTAGGTCAAATAATTCTGTTGCATTAAAACGGGAAAAAACAATTTTAAAATCTCATATGAAAATATGATTCCTTTCCTGTTAAAGGCAATACATTCATGTCTGTGATGAGGTAAAAAAAACTCTCCCCCACTGAACTCCATAGTAAAAATATTTTTTAAACTGGTACACCTAGGATATTTATCATTATTTATTTTTTTCCTTTAGATTTATCATGGAAACTTGAAGGGAAGATTATAAAAAGGAGCAAGAATAAAAATAGAAAAGTTTTATATTATATGGTATATGCTTTAGGCAATGGTGGTTGCAATATCTAAATATGCCACGATGATACCATTTGGGTGACACCTTAAAACTGAGGAAAATCAGAACCACCTGATGGACGTTATTTAACAAGTAACATCTTATGTTTTCTAGTCTGAATATTTTTTAAAACGTAAGCATAGGTGGTTAAATAAAAATGGAGCAATGGAATTGAATTTCTTGTCACTGAAAAAGGCATATTTTTGAGTAACGATATTTACTTAATGTAGTGAAATAATTTTAACTTGTTAACAATAAAGAACAGTTTATCTGCATCCTTTAGATTTGGGCTACACTATATTATACATAATTAGAAAAAACTGAAATAAGTATCATACCAACGGCTTTTGAAATTTTTCAAAGCTCCTTTATTCTTATTAGACTTCTCATTATCTAACACTTCAATCTTATCATTTATTACCTTCAAGTTCCAATTCTTTTGTACTAGAGCGGAACAGCATCAGTTCCTGTCTATAACTGTTTATCTCCACAAGCCTTGTCCTCAGGAAGATCAGAAGTCTTATGCAGAGCACAGAACACACCAGTTTAAATGCATTAATGTGAGAGGAGAAAGGCAGCTCTCTTGACCATCAAAGCCCATAAATTTACATTTGACCTAGAGATTCCATGTTATATTAATTTTTGGTGAATTCAGAAAAATGTTTATGGCATGCCAATCATATGACAGCCAACTGTGTTATTTACTGAAGATAGTCTTGTAAGAGATGATTATGCCTCTCAACTCCCACGAGGAACTTAGAACATAGTGACAGAAGTAGACATGGAACAAAAAGTAATTGCGTAAGTATGTAATCAGTAAGAGATATGAAAGAAAAGTTCAAGTTACAATAAAAGCTTTTATTGGGGCAACTTAACTTTTCTGAACAGCAAGGAAGACTTGCTTGTAATATTTGAGCTCTTTCCGGAAGGGTAAAAGGGAGTTAGCTAAGAAAAGAGGGAGTGAAATTTTCTTGCCTGCCTGTTTTGTGAAGCATGCATTCTTTTAATGCAGACCAACTCTACTCCCAATTAAAAATAAGGTATACACTTCAAATATTCTTGAGAGAGATAACAACAATGGCTTTAAATGCAACTAAAGAATAAATATGTGATTGATATTTGATCTTTTAGGAAGAAAAAAAAATAGATTTTGATGGCCAAGTTTGGAGTGAAAGACAGAACCTTAGGACACCAGTTGAAATAAATAAATAAAAAGAAGGAACACAGAAAAAGATGCAGAAATTCATTGAGTTCGCTTCAATAAACACTAAGCTAGGCATTATGTTGAGGATACCAAGACATTGAATATGGGTTTTTAACTCTTAAGTATCTTATAATCTATTAGGGAGGTTGTTCAATAAATAGAGCCTCTTCATGCAATATAGTAAGTGCTAATGAAGAGGATTGAGCAGGATAACAAGAGAACCAAAAAGAGGCACTCAGAGCTCTGCCCCAGGTTTTAAGAAGGTTCCTAGACCAGAGATCTTCTCAGGACCACTCTGCCAGCCCCTGAACTTCATGAGGACAGAAGCTCCTTTGTTCAGGACCTCACCATATGTTTCTCTTCATCTGGTTATTGATTTGTACCCTTTAATATCCTTTGTAAAGACAAAAAACAAAAAACAAAAAAATTGGTAGTCTAGTGAGTAAGTAGTTTTCCTGAGCTCTGTGAGTCCCTCCTAGTAAATTAATCAAACCGGAGGAAGGAGCTGTGAGGACCTCCAAAACTACAGCCAGTAGGTCAGAAGCACAGATTAACAACTTGGTATTGCAATTGGCCTCTGGAGCAGAGGGCAGTCCTATAGAACGGAGCCATTAAACTGTGGAGTCTGACGCTAGGTCTGGGTAGACAGTGTCTGAATTAAGTTGAACTGTAGGAGCCCCAGCTGGTGTCAGAGCCTTGCTTAGCGGTGTGAGGAACTGCACCACTCCCCACCCCCACAAGGAAAGTGGTGAAGAAACAGCAAAGCATAATAAATGTATGCTATCTGGGCTTAAAGAACGAATGCTTTATGGGGGATACAGATGAACAAATATTAACTACAATGGAGAGTGTGATATTTACGAGAGGGGAAGTACAGTGTTGTTGTAGTACTTAGAAAGGCTTATGGCCAAAGGGATGGATTCATAAATAAAGTGATATTTAGGCTGGGATTTGAGACAAAATAAAAAACCGTAAGTTAGACATAGGATGCTGTGGGAGCCAGGAAAAATGTTGCTCTAAAGTAAGGAAATAATATGTGCCGAGCCCAGCAGTGAAAGAGCATAAAATGTTAGGGGCACCTGGGTGGCTCAGTCGTTAAGCGTCTGCCTTCGGCTCAGGTCATGATCCCAGGGTCCTGGGATCGAGCCCCGCATCGGGCTCCCTGCTCGGCGGGAAGCCTGCTTCTCCCTCTCCCGCTCCGCCTGCTTGTGTTCCCTCTCTCACTGTGTCTCTCTCTGTCATATAAATAAATAAAATCTTTAAAAAAAAAAAAAAAAAGAGCATAAAATGTTAGAGCAAACATCTGGTGAAAATGGAGTTGTAGAATTCAAGAGGTAGGTATGAAGGAAAGAGTTAAATAGGATAAAATATCCTCAAATCCCTGTAAACCACATGAGTAAACTGTTCTCCATACTGCAGTAATGTGGAATCACTCAAGTGTTTAAAACTATGAAATGCTACATCATATTTAAGATTTACAATCATAACTGTGGCTGCACTGTGGATGTTTGGTGGGAAGGACTGGCCAGGAGTCTACATGACATTTGCTGATGGCCTGAACTATGGGAAAGTTGTTGCAATGGAGAGAAAAAAAACATGATTTATATTCCTTACATGCTTTAGGTTTAATTTACACTTACATGAATTTACCTATTTGGGGGGGGGGCATTTACCATGTTTCAGAAATACTAAAACTTCTTAATAACCTTGTAACAGCAAACTGTTCAAAGCTCCTTTTCTCAACTGTAAATTGGAATGCTACTACCAATAATAATGTAGATAGTACTTGTTTTGTTCTTAAAACATCATAGAAGAGTTTATATTTAAATATTTTCTCAGTACAGTTAGGTTGTGAACAGATCACAATTAAGGATAAGAGCTTTTCTGGTAAAAGAAAAATGTCAGCTCAAATAATATACAAGTGCTAAGTGTGAAAGAGACACTACAATTCAGGGAATATAAATTAAATTAGTGAGACACAGATTAGAAAAATAAATTGAGGCCAGTTTGTAGGTAATCTTGATATCAGTCAGAAGATTTTCACTTAATCTCATAGACTAGTAGATTTTTGGAGAAAAGTACATACCATGCTGACTGCAGAAGAAAGGGCTTTTCTAACTTTATGAGGAGAGTGACAGATTCAGATTATTTTAGACATTAGAAGTAGAATAGTTCTATCTGAAATATTTTGTGCTACCTCAGTCTGAGGATTTCTGAAAAGAAGTAGAAAAAAGTTTCATAAGTGATGAGGATGTTGATGTTTGTCGAAAATATTTGAAAAGTCATCAACACCTCTTTTACTGTGAGTAAAGGGAAGGCAGAGAGAAGAGAGAAGATTGGAATCTCGTGCTAAAGTTTTTCTAGAAAGTTGGACTACTGCCTGGGTAGGGATAGATAGTGTTGAGCGTCTGGGTTAAATAACAGGGTGTGTGAACATTGAAAAAGGACAGGTTGTTGAGACATGGTGACTTAATAGTGGTTTGTGAAATCCTTAGGAAGCAAGGATTTTGCAGAATCTTCCTCATTATTCCATGAGAAAGGGGGAGTGGGATAACTATGATCTTTAGGGGAACTAAAGTCATGAATCATATTCTTCACCAGGAAATTTCTCTCTGTGTCAAAGACTTGGTACTCCAAGTGGAAAATATTTTTAAAAAAACCTAGTCTGAGAGCTGTCAATGTTATATGGAAAGTCAGGTTATATATATATAAATATATAAATATATATATCTATTAAGCCAAGTTCTAGGTATGCCTGAAAATAGGAATAAACTCCAAGTAACTCCATTACTCCCAGCTTATTTCAAATGAACAGAAAGGAAATAATATAAGTTACAATCATTAGAGCAAATCCTGGTAATTAAGTTCAACTTGATTCCTTTTTCAGTCTTTTATAATGTGCACGTTGCATAGAACATTTTAAATTTGATTGTGATTTGGGGTCGTTTCAATGACTGAATTCTGTAAAACTAATTTCAGTTATGATAAAATTTATTTAAATTGAATAAAACAAAATTCAACCAGTTTATTAGTTTTCTGTTTTTAGCTGAATTCATATGTCTGATACCTTATAAGTAAATCATGCCACTGATGTGTTCAGTTTTTCCCATAATGAAATAATCTTCATTCATGACCCTCTAAAGCAGTAATATAAATAACACTGTATATGACTTAGCAGAAAATATTTGCAACTTCATATTATAGATACAATTTTATACTCAAAATATACCATTCTTTGGTGTATTTTTTCTCATTTTTAATAGACAACAAAAAACTGATTTTTAACAATATGATTTTAAAGAGTGAGGCTTAATTAAGGGAAATTCTATGATTCCTAAAAGAAAAAGCTTGAAATACAAAAAAGAAACAATAACAACACAACAAAAGAAAAAGCTGCTTATTTACAAAAAAGAAAAACAAATAGCACCAATTCAGCAGGCATATGTGTTAGATTCTGAGTATTCCTGACAAGATTTTGCTGAATCCATAATATTTGAGTTTTCATGTAAAATATGTTATATGCTTTCTCTCTTAAAAAGAGTGTTCTGTTAAAAACAACAGCAACAAAACCTATCAAGATATTGTGAGGTCAGCTCGGCCAAATTTCTCTCTCTCTTGGACATTAATAAAAGCACAAATATAGTATTCCTGTTTTTATTGTTTTCAGTAAGGGTGGAAATAACCAAGGGGGAGAAAAAATTTACAAGAGGCACCAAAGTTAAAACATAAACGTGTTCCAAATTTGTGACAACTCGGTAGTGAGATCTGTTACCTGGATCCCAGTAGAAATGCCATGTAGTCACTTACAGATCTGAATACCTACAGTTCATACCGTGGTTGGAAGCTAAGGAAAGAGGGAGTTGTTTACTCATGAGCCCTATGGCAGTGTTTCTCAAATGTTCTTTGCGCAAAAATTACCAGAAAAGCTTGTTAGATGTAACTTTTGTTCCCATCCCCTATACATGGTGGTGTGCTTGCACTGACGCTGTCCAAGATACGCATTTTAAAGAGCTCCCTAGTTGATCCTGATGTCATACCAGACTAGAGCTGAGAGGCACTACTAAAAACCACATAAATAACCAGGACTTCAACTTTCCTGGAATCCAAACCTTCCTCCCTACGAACTGGGTCCACTGTCAGACTTATCCTAATGTTTACAGGGTAATAATAATAATAATAATGATAGCTAAAATGTATTAAGGGGTCTTTGTGTCCAGTCTGTTCCAGGAATTTTATGTGTATTGGCTTTTTTAAATTCCTAAAACAATTTTAAAATGCAGGTTGTATTATTATCATACTCATTTAGAAGATAAGAAAAGGGAAGCTGAGAGATTTGAATAGCTTGCCAGAAATCATACCACTAGTAAGTAGCAGAGCAAGAAATCTAGCCCAGCTGCACTGGAACATAAGTTCTTAAGCATGACATTGTTCTGAGACAGTAAGTAAAGTGAAAGCAGAAAAGGAGAGATGAGAAGGTGGCTGCTAATGGGATTTTCCTGCCCCATATCAATTCTCTGCTCTACATTTCCTAGATTCCCTTGCCCTTTGTCTTCCTGTTACTTTCAGCCAAGGGAAGCACCCTTGGGAGATGGTAAGACAAGACAAAGGAAAAGCCAAGTATTTTTCTCCCACTTAGGCAGCATCTCTAAAATGACTGGGTCACCTCATGGTCCTGCTCTGATCTGGCACCCCTGACAAGAATCAAGCCTATACCAGCTGGTATCCCTCCTGGCCGATACCACCTAGTCCTTTTATTCTTTCTGGCCCAGATTGCAGTGTCCTAGAGTTACTAGTCACTGTGTTGCCTCAACATTCCCATCTGATCTTTCTGTTTTTCTACCTGTACCTGGTTCCCCTGTAATGGTTCCCTTAAACTACTTGGTGTGACTTTTGTTTTCCTGAGAGGAAACAGCTTGACTGCAGAAGGCAATATGGTGTAGTAAAAATATAAGTAAAGATAAAATTGATGAAATAAAACTTAAAATAAAATATACTGATCTAGAAATGATAGCAAATCTTCCTTTATATTTTGTATTTAAGATATGAAAGGTTATCCTCCTATAACACCTGTCTGCTAATCCAGTAAAACACACTGTCACTGAGAGAAAAATTAATAGATGCATAAATTCAGAACCATCAAAGGTTTAGAAAAATAAGCAGTTAAAATCTCCTGCCTCCTCAGACTCTACCAAGCTCTTCTTCTCGGATGTCAGTTAATGAACACTAATATTTTCTTGTTTATTTGTTTATTTAATGCATTTTCAGGGTTTTGGTAAACCATAGCAAACAGACCACAAGCATTTATAAATGCCTCTCTCTCCGAACTGCACTAACATTATGTAAAGAATAAAACAGGGTATACCCGTAACAGGGGAGAAGACATTATGATAAAGAAATTTATAATTTTGAAGGTTGGAAAGTAATTGTTGGAAAACTGTTTTTCCTTAACCCAATAAGACAAAAAAATAAAATGACTACAGTGACAACAGACAGGGAACCCAAGATGAAGCTACCGAATTTGCCTCTCAGAGCTTCTCTGAGGCTGGTGGCAGCAGGGGATGAGGGGCTGAAAAATGATAGGGACTCTATCTGGACCAGCTGGAACACCAATTTACCATCCTATAAAGACAATGGACTCTACAGCACTAACTCTGGCAGAAAACAATAGTTGTAGTGACGGATAATTGCCTTGGAATGATATGGAAAAAGATTTGAGCAGACAGAGCCAGGTGTAAGGCTGGAATTCAAAACAAAAGTCTAAGTGAAAAATTTGGAAACTGAATTGTGAAATTATCAGCCATATTCTCTCCCTGCTCCCACAAAACCAGCGGCAAGAGCTCTCGATCCTAAATAGAGACTAGAGGGGTTTTGGCTACTGTTTTGTGAATAAACTGGCTTATTAACTTTCATTGAAGCCAACAAAAATAGCAGGAGATAAGATCAGAGTGCATACTAGGGTAAGATTGAGTGGAAACGTTTTGCTGCATATCTTCATTTTGACCCTCTTGTCCACCCTGCCTTATAACCTTATAGGGGTCAAACCTATATGTACTATGTCAACAGGTTTCCTTGTATGTAGTTTGACAAATGAGGGATGGGTACCTCTTGGAGGTCAGAAGATGGAAGGAAAGAGAGGCAATCCTATTTCTTTTCCTGACTCAATCTCATCAGTTGGTTTAGGATGACAGCATCTCTTTATCAAAGACTCAGCTGTTATAAAGTAGCTTTCTAAACAGCTACCCATTCTGGGCACCAGTAGCTCTTCCCTCTCTTGCTCTGGCAGGCCTGATGTTGGTAAGTATCTATACTGTTTGGTAGACAGTGTGTGGAGACTGCTATTCTTCACCTGAATTCCCCTTCAGCAAAGAACATCTTGCCCCCACCGCTGGGGCACTGTCACTCAGCACAAACAACTCTGAAGGGCCATCCTGGCTCCCAAGTTGCTCTTGTGGTCAGCTGAGGTAGCCCCTGAGCCTGCACTGCAACTAGACCTTTACCTCTACTGCACACTGCTTTGTTCCTCTTTTTTTCACAGGGGTTGATCCTGAGGGTATTGCTTAATAAAATCATGCATGCTAAACTCAGCCTTGGAATCTGCTTCCCAGAAAATCCTACCTACAAAACCAGGAGAGGGCACTATCTATTGTGGTTTTCCATAAACCTTAACCCCACCTCTGGAAATAGTCAATGGTCAAGTTTGAAGGGGCCATCTGTTGCCACCAGGGAAACGGCTGGTACAGCCTTGTTAAGACATTTTATACTCTCTGAGTGAGATGGAGAGCTACTGAAGAGTTTTTTGAGAGAAGGTTGATATAATGAGATTTAAATCAGATTGATTGCCTGTTATATGAGGAATATACAACAGGAAGGCAAAGGCAGAAGGAGTGAAATAAGTTAGGAAGCTATTATAGCTAAATATCCAGATGTGAGAAAATGGTACCTTAGGCCAGGGTTGAAGTCATGGTAAGAATAGTTCTGATTTGGAATACAATTTGAAAGTAGAGCTAATTATCTAAGAGATAATGTGAGAGAAAGAGGCAGTCAAGTCTAATTCCAAATGTGTGTATGTGGGGTAGGGTGATGTCAGGGAATTGGAATATTAGAGTTCCATTTGCTGACATGAAGGTGGTTGCTAGAAGAGCATATTAGATGTGGAAAGTAGACTTTCACTTTTGAACATACTCAGTCTTAGTATCAAACTGGAAAGCCAACTAGACAGTTTTATACACAAGTTTGTAGATCGGGGGGAATATCTAGGCTAGAGATATAAATTTGGAAGTCATATTTAAAGCCGTGTAAATTGATAAGAATGAGTATAAGTAGAAAAGAAAAGTGGTTTAAGGGCTGAACCCTAGAGGACTACAACATAGTTAGCAAGATGAGGAAGGGCCAGCAAAGAAGATGGGGAAACAGAAGCCAATGGTGTAGGAGGTGAACCAAGAAAGAGGTGCTAAAGTGTTTGAAGGAGGAGGAAGCGAGCAATTGTGTCAAATTCTGCTGCTAGATTAAGTAATGAAAGACTGAAAATTAAACATTTGGTATAGCAAAGTGAAGATCATTGGTGAGTTGGCAAACGTCATGCTGGTGTCCTGGTCAAGAAGAAAGCCTGACTGGAGTGGATTAAAGAATGAATGGATAGAGAAAGTGGAAATAAAAAAATATCTAGGCAACTATTGTAACATATTTTTCCACAAAAAGTCAAAGAAATGTATAAATATATGATTTAGATATATAGAGAGAAACACCACAAGGGACAGCTCACAAATTTTAAAGTGTTTCCATCTGAAGGTATTTATAAACAAGTCTTGCTTTGTTCTTTATAGATAACATTTAAAATTTTAAAGATGCTCATGTATCACATTGATAAAAAATTCATTTTAAAGTATACTAATATATGTGTCATATAATATTTCAGTTTATAATCTTAATTTTCACAAATAACCTAGACTGTAAACTTATGACAGCAAGATTTTTTCTACTATAGTCACGATCATATCCCCAGTGCCTACAATAGTAACCTGCCACATTGTAAATATTTTATAAATATTTGTTAGTATGAATGATATTATACCAACTTTTCTGCACCTTGCTTTTAAAAATTATTAACAGTCTTATATTATTTTTCATATCAAAACACACAGAGGTAACCCTACTTCACTTTAATGTCTAATAAAATTCTAATGCCTAGTTAATACTATTTATAGATATTACATCTCTGTTTTCATTTTTTTAAAAGATTTATTTATTTATTTGAGAGAAAGAGACAGACAGAGGACACGTGCATAAGCAGGGGGAGGGGTGGAAGGAGAGGGAGAGAGAATCTTCAAGCAGACTCCCCACTGAGCCCGACACCAATGCAGGACTTGATTCCAGGACGCTGAGATCATGATGTAAGCCGAAATTAAGTGTTTGATGTTCAACCAACTGAGCCACTCAGGTGTCCCTGTCTCTATTTCCAAACATCTTTTTAAATTGGAATGCTATCAATTTGTAATATATTAACTACATTGCTTAGAACTTGATTATATAGTCTTTCATTTTCAAATAAATTTAGGAATGAGTAATAAATATTCTTGAGTAACAAATAATTATGAACCTGAGTATTTATGTATAGAATATTTAGTCCTTGATTAATCTATGAAAATGAAATCTGACAATCTGTGCAATGCATATCCTCATTACAATACTGCATGGCAATTAGGAATAACTATTAAAGTTTGATATAAACAAGAGTTTTTATAAGCCATTCCATATATGTAAAACCTAAGAGTAATATATTGTCCTGCATATGTGAATGGAGCTAAGCTGCTAAATTCAGCTGCAATGGTTGTCACCAATAAAACTATTTCAAAATTTGGAGAGAGTTGATTTTTGTTTGTTTTAGTTAGAAGACGCTTGCAGAATAAGGTGTGCACTTATCTTTTATACAAGGGAACTTCATAAATGGTAGCACCTGGTAATATTTTATTTCCCTTTGCTATGGTAAATAATAAATAGTAACAGTCTAATATTTTATTTAAATATTATATCTTGCAAGCTAATTATTTTCTATGACATATTAGCTTTTGTCTTTGCCATCCCCCATGCTCTTTAACCTCCGCCAGTCTGCCCAGGCATAGAAAATTTTTTTCCAGTGATCCATAAAGTAAAATGCAGCAAACATATTAGCAATAATATGTCTTATTATTATCATTTAGTGACAAGTCTAATGACTCTTAAAAATACTCACATGAAGAAAAAGCAGGATTGCAGCATGAAATTGTTATCTCTGTCCTAATTTAAGCTCTTCTCCTTCTCTAGGGATCTATATTCAGAGTTTATTAACTACAGTAAGAGATTACAGGAGGTAAAAGTAGGTTATAAATGATTAATGTAAAAAATTCAAAACAATTCTATCATGTTTCTATTCTATGCATGAGCTCCCTATATATAGGATACAATTATTTTAAAATTATGTCTCTTCCACTTATTTTCCCCTGTCCAAATTGTTATTCAAAATGTGAAAAAAAATCTTAAAACTCTCTATTTACTAGATATCTAACTAACTCCACAAACAAGTTCTGTGTATTTTTCTAGCCATGAAATTCAAAGCAGTTGTGTTATAATTAGTAGGTTCTTTATGATTCTAAAGAGACCGATATTAAAAACTTTTCAGTATTGCAGAGAGTTATGAGGTATAATGATGTTAAAAATATTTTGAAAGATAGGGACAAAACCTTAAGAAAACTGTGCATCATAAAAAAGATATTAAATCAGCCTAATATCATATACATTTCTTAAAAGCTAAGAATTTGTTATTTATTATATACATTATTACTTAGTATTCTGCTAGAGAAGTATCAAAATAAATGGCACATAAAACTAAGTGTATTTTTCTAATATTATTTGATTGCTTTGTAATCAGGAAATTCATTGTCATGGCTTCCTTTTACAATCAAAACACTTCGTTCTCCACATGACCACATAACACTTAAGTTCCTTTTTCAGAAAGCACTTATACAATATCTGAAGATCATAAATGAATTGTGGTCAAGTAATAAAAGATACATTTTTAATGCATATATGAAAAAAATTGCCAACATTTTTCTGAATTTCTACTTATAAATGAAAAGAAAATGGGCTCACTTAAAGGAATTCATCTGTTTTAAAATCTTTAAGGTCTCAAAACATGTGCTCAATCTAGTTTTGATTTTGTACTATAATTTGGAATTGATTCAAATGTAATCCTATGAATTTTCTATTGCTGTCTACTGATTTGTGAAGTGACAATAATTATTGGAAGATATCTCAATCCTTGTCATAGCTTACTTCAAAGATGGCTGCAATCATTCCCTTCCTTTTATTACCCTTTGCAATTGGACTTTGCAGTTCCCCTCAAGTGGGGATTTATATTATCCCATGCCTTGCATGAGGATGAGGCTTATAACTTGCTTTGGGCAATTGAATGCAGCCCAAGTGATGATGTACCAGTTCTGAGTTTAGGCCTCAAGAAGTGGTGCACAGTTCTGTTCTTTTCCTCAGAATCCTATTGCAACCATGTGAAAAGCTTGAGAGAGACTGCTGGATGAAGATACAGGGCTCCGTCATCCTTATCATGCCAGCTAATCATTAACATGAGGGAGGCCATATTAGACCAGTATTCTGCCAACTGGCCACAAATGCCATGAATGAGTCCAGCAGAAATTAGCTGAGGCTCATTTACATCCGAAGAACTGCCTAACTGACTAACAGACTCATGAGTAATTTAAGGGGTTGCTGTTTAAAACCATTATGTTGTGGGGTGCTTTATGAAACAGCAAGAAAAACTGATACAGCCCCACATGAAGTCCATGAAATATTTTTCTCAGTACTTCTGCAGTCCAAACAAAATGGGCTACTGTGAATTCTACACTCTGATGAATTTATTGCAGAGCTGAGAAAGCATATATAAACTGACTGGAGAAATGCAGAAGCTTTCATGTATTTGGGAGCTCCCGCCAAATTTTGGTACCTTGAACTGTTAAACTGAAAACTGAAGGATATGTGATAATTATGTTACTGTCCAAGGGATATGGATAAAATAGTGATATGCATGTTCAGTGAATCATAGAAAACTAGATCCAAGAGCACTGAAAGTAGTTTGAAGGAGTTAATTTGAAGATACAGTTAAAGTAAATAAAAAATAAATTTGCACTAGGAAAGTGGCTCATTATCTTGAAAAGGGATACAAATAGAAAAGTAGACTTACCATTTTTAGTACTATTTTGTTTCATTTGTTCTACATCATATGACACTCAAGTAAAAATTTAGATCTGTTCCTTTAACATAGTTTAGTCTCTTCAAAGGTGATTCTCAAACTGTCAAATATGGTGTTCTTAAGAGTAAAGGAAAAGGTGTGCTCTAATTAGGCCCTCTCATTTTAACTGAATAATATATATTAAGTCAGATTTATTATACTAAAGATCTTTTACTCTTGTTTTATCCTAATGCTGCTGCCTTGGAATTACTGGTGTATTCATACTCAATGGAAATCCTAGTATTAACATCTCACAAATCTCTTATCAGTTTTTATAGCATGTTTTCTGCGGAAGCCCACCTAGTTTCGGACAGATGTCTCAGGACAGTGGAAGTTAGAATGAGTGTGGGGGAAATGTGTGAAGTTCAACCTATTTCCTTATTTATTTATTTATTTATTTATTTAAAAGATTTACTTATTTGAGAGAGGGAGAGAGATAGAGAGCTTGAAGAGAGGGAGAGGGAGAAAGAATCTCAAGCAGACTCCCCGCTGAGCATGGAGCCTGATGTGGGGCTTGATCTCATAACCCTGAGATCATGACCTGAGCTGAAACCAAGAGTCAGACACAACCAAGTGAGCCACCCAGGTGCCTCCTTATCCTTTTAATCAGAGCACTTTTCTCTTTAATTTGTTTGATAATGGGGAAACCATATGACATATCTAGGAAACATGTTATGTCACTATAAAAATACATAAAATTACTTGAATGTTTTTGCAGGGAATACTCTTCTATACCCATCTGGTGCTTGCCACGGGTACGTACTACCATTGTGACTGACTTGCAATTAGTAAAAAGAATTCAAGGAGAGAAAGTGTGTGAGAGAAACTCTTCTGGGATCTAGACCTTGCTGTGACCATAGAGAATTACTGATCAGAAACAGGCTTAAACTGACGAGCTAAGAATAAATATATACATACATACATGCAAACATACCTACATGTGTCCTTAGTAATTAAAAACTTTTTGAGCAAAATTATATGAAATGAGAGATATGAAAGATCAAGAGGAAAGGTTCTCTGGTGAAATGGGGGCAAAATGCAGTTAGAAAGAGACAGAGGCTACACCAAAATAAAAGGCTTTTGCACAGCAAAGAAAACAATAAAATAAAAAGGCAACCTACTGAATGGCAGAAGATATTCACAAATAAGAGAAGATATTTACAAATTCCAAAATATGTAAAGAACTTATGTAACTCAACACACACACATGTACACACACGACCCCAGATAATCCAATTTAAAAATGTGCAGAGAGGGACGCCCGGGTGGCTCAGTCTGTTAAGCGTCTGCCTTTGGCTCACATCATGATCTCAGAGTCCTGGGATCGAGTCCCACATCGGGCTCCTTGCTCAGTGGGGAGCCTTCTTCTCCCTCTGCCTCCTGTTTCCCCTGGTTGTGCTTTCCCTCTCTCTTTCTGTCTCTGTCTCTCTCTTTCTCTCTCTGACAAATAAATAAATAAAATCTTAAAAAAAAAAAAAAATGGGCAGAGGACCTGAATAGACATTTTTCCAAAGAAGACATACAGATGGCCAACGGGTACATGAAGAGAGGCTCAAGGTCACTAATCATCAGGGAAATGCAAATCAAAACCATAATAAGATATCACCTTATACCTGTCAGAAGGGCTAATATCAAAAAGACAATAAATAAATAAATAAATAAATAAATAAATAAATAACAAGTGTTGGCAAGGATGTGGGGAAAAAAAGGAAACTTGTGCACTACTGGTAGGAATGCAAACTGGTGCAGCCACTGTGGAAAACAGTATGGAGGTCCTCAAAAAATTAAAAATAGAAATACTATATGATCTAGTAATTCCACTGCTGGGCATTTACCAACCCCCCCTCCAAAGAAACCCCTGAAAATACTGATTTAAAAAGATATATGCATCCCTGTTTTTATTGCAACATTATTTACAACAGCTAAGATATGGAAGCAGCCCAAGTGTCCATGGAAAGATTCACTGGTAAGTGTCTGCCTTCGGCTCAGATCATGATCTCAGGGTCCTGGGATCAAGCCCTATATTGGGCTCTCTGCTCAGCAGGGAGTCTGCTTCTCCCTCTCCCTCTCCCTCTATGCCCTCTCTCTAATAAATAAATAAAATCTTAAAAAAAAAAGAAGGTGTGGTGTATATACACAATGGAATATTACTCAGTCATTAAAAAAATGAAATCTTGCCATTTGCAACAATATGGATAGACCTAGAGTGTATTATGTTAAGTGGAATAAGTCAGACAGAGAAAGACAAATACCATGTGATTTCACTTATATGTGGAATCTAAAAAACAAAACAAATGAATAAACAAAATGTAGAAACAGACCCATAAATACAGGGAACTGATGGTTATCAAAGGGGTGGTATGGGGGGGATGTGCAAAATGGGTGAAGGGGAGTGAGAAGTAAAGTCTTCCACTTATGGAATGAATAAGTCATGGGGATAAAAAGTACAGCATCGGGAAAGTAGTCAATGGCATTATAATAGTGTTATGGGGACTGATGGTAGTTACACTTGAAGTGAGCATAGCTAATGTACAGAGCTGTGGAATCACCATATAGTACACCCGAAACCAGTGTATTATTGTGTATCAACAATATTTCAATTAAAAAAAAAGAGGGGCTCAAGAGTCATACATTTATTATTTTGATTACAAGTGGATGCCAGTGTGTTTTCAATATAGTTATTAATGGAATTATATGGATTCATTAGTGATTGCCATTGAGAAAGTAGATTAATCAATTGACAAAGCAAAAAAAAGTGCAAATTTTTTAAAAATTGCACTAAATTATCAAAACATATTTCTACTTATATTGTTAAATTAACTATTTTATTTTCCAAATAATCTAAAGTAAAGCAAGAGATAGACTGTTTAAAACATGGCATTGTATATAATTCTTAACAGATACATTGCTATCTTCAGTATTTCTATTTCACTGAGAAATAACATCGCATCAAATAGTTTTGCTATTGAGAGTCATTTCCAGATTATCTATTTTAGTCTTGTGGCACAACAGTTTGCATTCATGTAGATGGTACAGTTTATGCATATTTCTCTTTATCTAGAAGGCTATTGTATTAAGTTTTCCACAGCTCTTAATTCAGATTTCTGTCCCATATATGAATATTGCAAGCACACAAGCATCAGTAACTCCAATCACAGGAGAGAACGTGTTCTGAATAGAAGGTAATTACCAAATCACACAACTCTTGGGTCAAAGATATTTTCAAGATACCTGTGTATTCAACGAAAATATTTTGAACAAGTATACAAAAATGTTTAACTAAACCTTGTTTACTAAAATGCATGCTATGAAATCAATGAACCTAGAAATGCGATAGACCGCTCATCTAAAAAAGACTTCCATTTTATTGATAACCCTGGAGGATAGTCATTATTCAGAAAGTTACTCTATAGCATCTAGGGGTTTAACATGAACTGTGATTAATCTGACTCTGATCAAATACTGTGTAATAGAGATTTTTATTTGAATTTTTATATTAGCTTACTTTCTCACCATGCCTAAAATCAAACATAACTGGTTAAAATTGAAATAAAATATAAAGCAAAGGGTAAATTTTGAATCAGAAATTATATTTTATCAATTTACTTTAACTTATTTTTTTTCTCATCATGTTGCAAAACAAGTAAGAAAGAAGTATTTAAAAAAAACACAGTATGACAATTCAGGAGAAACATTTTACTTTTTAAAGGAAATAATGGCAAATCATCATGTGAAAATATTCTTAAAATTCACTTCATGCTCCTATGCTTCTATTGTGAGATAAAGGGCAAATTAAAAATAAGAGGCTTAATTCTCTCTGTTGAAAATAAGGGAAAAGATTTCCCTCTACTCCCTCCTTTTACTTTGAGCATTTACTTTAGAAAATTTTAAGTACTTTCTCCTCTGTTTGAAATATATATAAATCCTTTTGAAGACTAGCTTGGTCTTTTGTCACCTTTATGACCCAGGAATGTCTTTCTCAATGATTTTGGAACATCTCTTTGAAATACAAATTTCAAGAGAGATACCCCTGTATCTTCCAGTTTCTGAAGGAGGGTCGGAGCCCAACTTCAGCAGGCACCTTTCTCCAAGTTGCAAAACTATCTCTTGTCATAAAGACATGAGCAGTTTGTTTTTCCTTTAGATAAAGTCAATTAATTAACACAGATGGTCACCTCAATTGGCAGGTGAAGTTAGGATGTGCTATGTGTAAAAAATGGTTACGTCAAGTCCTCTTATTTGAGGGCTAGTTATTGTTTATCTTGAAAACACACACGTAATGGGTTGTATCTGCTTGGCTATATAAGGAAGTGAACTTCTTTCCTGTCTTTGCAATTTCTTATCAGATTGCCTGTTACGGGTATTACATATTGGTTTAATGCTTATTCAACAATAAAAGAGTCCTCTGTCTCTACTACCATTGTGGAGAAGATTTCTGAGATGAGAGAGAAGATTTTGTTTATAATTCCCCAATACTATCGTAGACTAAGTTCGATCCTCACGATGAGAAGGGAGGTAAACATGGGAGGACGACATACAGAGAGGTAGAGAAATGATAGATTCACAGAAACTGTTTGGGATACTTGGGAGGAAAATTCTGTCAAGGAAACACCGGAAAATAATAACAGAAATGCTTAGCACATAGAGTACTTAAAAATTTTTAATTATAATACAAATGTTAAAATATTTTATGTTTAATACAGTATTACATTTTTATTATATATAGTTTTATATTTGTAGGAGAAAAAATTCCAAAAAGAGCATTTAACAATGGCATTTACTAGAATACCAGAATTTGGCAGGTTAGAAACCTATTAAGTTTTCATTTCTTTTCTCTCCCATAATTTATTTCAATTCCTACTCCCTAAAAATGAATCTCAATTTATGAATACATGATAAGCATAAGCTTTTATCCCATTTTTAAACTCATTTAAAAATATTTTATCATAGATTAGATTATTCAAATGCATGTGTTTTAGTGCATGTATTTGACTGTTAATTATAGACAGATGATTATAGAGTATAACAGTAAATATAAAGTGTAAGTAGGTTCAGCCTAAGAAAATAAATCTTGGTTCTTACTAATTGTGTTTGCGTTTTTATACTAGGTCCTTCTACAACTGGATGGTTAAGATATTTGCATTTTCTTCTTGAATTCACCATGTCTTTACAAACACATTTTTGAGATATTTCTAAATTATCATTGCCATGAAGGAGCTGGTCTCATCCATAAATCATATGGGTGTGCATAATTTTCCTAAAATTTTTAGAATTTCCAGATTTCTATTTTAAATGGTTCTGTCTTATCTTAATTGATGGCTCACTCTGTTCTCTGCAGCACATGAAAAAGATATCTTCAAGCTATGGGCTTTTTATTATCCATGTCTCTTTGAGAGTACCAAGAGTTCACTAAGCTAACTACCTTCTTATATGAAACAATTATTTTAAGGGATTAAAAATTGTTGTTATTGTAATTAGATTTCAGATAAACTCAGCAACATATTTGTTTTTGAGTTCTGCTTTGGGCTATTGCAAATGGAGGAGATATAAGGATTATTTTCTCAAATTGGTCAGAAAGATAAAAGGCCATATTAAACAAATCAATAAAAAGTCAGTTTTTACTGAAAACATTCAACCGTCATGATGGTCATTGTGACCCCACACAAACCAGCTACAGATAACAGAAAAAGAATTGAAGCACCATGGGGACAAAATGTAGAGGGAAGAAAATAGGTGAATTCTGTATTTTTATTTGATTATATCCACTGAAGTTTCTTACTACTTCCCCAACTTTGTACCATCAATCAAGAGCATAATATTTGCATAGAAAATCCCAGTCACTGCATTTGTCTTCACTTCAAGATCACATTTGAGTTTTTCAAAAATTTTATTTTAATTTAGAAATTACAATAGAACTTAAGTGATTTCTTTTGTGAATAGTTACTCAGATAAAACAGCCAAACTATTCAATCTCAAGCCATAACTCTTGAACACCGATAGGGAATATCATGAATGTATTGTGTCCATTAAATTATATGGCTTAGTTAGTTTTAAAAAAGGAACTTATTCTGAGTAATTTATTATATAATAAAAATTATTTTAAAAAGTTACCACCAAATATTTGTGGCAATATAAATTAATATCTAAGCATGATCTACTCCCAAAAGCTTGGACTAAGCATTTTCTACAAGCTTCTCCCCAATTTTGTCAGATACATACTGTAATATAGGAGCTCCAATTGAGGAGGATAAGTCAGGAATGGGAGAGAGGGTTTTATCCAAGCCCACAACTGCAAGACCAGTCTTCTTGGATTTGAATTCTAAAAAACTAATATCTAAATCTCAAACCAATGCAACCGTGTGCGCGCCCATGAGCACGCACGTGCGCGCGTGCACACACACACAACACACACACATTTATGTATTTTTTTTTAAAAAGAGTGAATAAAATGATTTTATGGTGAGGATATATAAAGTAATGGGATTCACTTCTGACTTTTTTTTAATAGGAAATTGTTGTAGCTGAAACAATTAAAAACAAGCCCATTTATCTTATGCATTCACCTCTAGAATCCCAATTTCATGGAGCAGCTTGTTTCTTGACTTCTTACACTGCGGAGACTCTATTATATCAGAGCAAGAATATTGGTTGGTTTTGGTGAATTAAGATATATAGATTGGAACTTAAGTGCTCAGTAAAAGTTTTTAGAAGATTGAAATGGAGTTGAACAATTAAAGCTTGCATTCATCCAAATAAAACAAAAATGATGAAATTACTTAACTTTGCAAAGTAAATGGTGTTAAAAGTCATAGGCTATGGATATAACGAAATAGTGAGAGCACTACTTCTTTCTGCTCTCACTAAAATTTAGTTTGTATGATCCAAGGAAGGCCATTGATCAAGCTGCAGAAAACTATATCCTACACTATTTGTTAGAGAAACATATTACAATAAATATCCTCTAAAAAAAAAAATCTTCATTTGGTCAGCTAAAGAATCCATATCCATGGTAGTGTTCTATGGAAGCTCTTATTTTGGAATTGACTACACATGCGGTAACTTAAAATATATATGTATATATGTATCTTCAATATATTTAATTTTTTTCTTTACTTAGTAATTACATTATATCAAGGTGTCCCCCAAAATAAACTCAAGTAATCAATATTATATTAATACTTTCAACTGAAACACATAAGAAAAGGGGTAGAGAGCAATAATCAACAGGGTAAAGCCATGAGTAATATTATATTTGGGCTAAAATGAGATGAGACTATGAAGCAATAGGCTCATTTTTTTCCCTATCGATCATTATCTGGTTCTGAAAACTATATGAAAAAGAAATTCCTATCCCTCAAAATAAGTAATTAATAACCCTTCCAGTTACTCTAAAATAATCAGTTACTCTTGTCTCTGTCATTTCTTCACTGTGCTAACATGAAAAATGTTTTATATGCTGGAGTCTTATTTTCTTGGCCACAGAGTAAATATTATTGTACTAAATATTGATGTTTCATAATAATAATGATTGATGGGAATGTTCTTTTAAGAAAGAAAGGGAAGGAGGGGAGGAAGGGAGCAAGAGAGAGAGGGAGGGAGGAAGGAAGGGGGGAACCGAAGAGGGTAAGGAAGGGGTCATGTTACCTTAGGTGCAAAAAAAAAAAAAAAAAGAATACCTAGAAAAAAGACATTTTTTTTTAATAATTAACTTCCAAAAATAATGCCAGTACATTCAGTCTTTCTAAAACGCAATTTTTACAGTATTTGTCCATTTATTTATATTAAAAACAATGATTAAAGATTCAGGTTTTTTATAGTCGAGGTTGATAGTTGATATTACAACAACAAGAACTTTTGTCCCCTTAGAGCAATAAATTCTTCTGGCAAATAGCTAAAACGAGAATGGTTTTTTAAATCGAATTGTTTCCCAGGCTGCATGTAATATCTGAAAGCTCTCTGCTTGATTCATTTTCTTCATAAATAGATGTCTCAGTGTAGAAATAAGCATAACAAAAAATGTCAGTGTAGACATTGATATATTTTGTACAAATGGAGTTTCATTACCTGCCTCTTCTAGCACCAAGTATCGGTGGTTAACTTTAAAAGGTCTTGCCTTTTATTTAATTGCACCATATCTTGAGGCTTTATGTTATACTTTGCTATCATGTGTCTGTAGGAAGAGCCTGAAATGATTGGGAAATCAGTTTTCTTCCTTGGACCTATTTTTTTCTTTAACTTTATTTACTGATTCATAGCTTTCCTTTCCCTGTGATCTATTTGTATTCAGAGGAGAATTGAATACCTCTCATCCTGCTAAGAATGGGGACTTTCTATCACATTACCTCTGTATTTAGAGAATTCCACTAGGTCTCAATAAAGCAGAGAATTTATTTTTAAGATCTTGATGTTAACTCTCCAGATTTACACATCATTCTATCAGTTCTTTTTCCCTTTTTTTTCCCTTTTTTTCTTCCTTGCCAGAACAACGTCATGACTTACCCTCTGAAAAGCTTTGTCTACATTATGCTCTATATCTTGGGGTGTTATAAGACCTTAGGCCATGAGCATTCATAGCATTACTTCTTCATCTTTACTTGTATTTTTTAAATGATACCAAATAATCTATATTCTATTTACCCACTTTGGACATATTCTTATCTCCTTTGGACACAGTAAGGATCAAGAAGAGCAATCAGTGAAGTAGGTTGCCATAACTACCAAATGTACAAGATAGTTTACAGAAGTCACTTTACCAGCAGAATGGGCTCAATTTTATCCCAATTCGCTGATCCTTTGGATGAAGCTATGGACATCACCTAGAATAACTGAAGTGACATGGATCATATACCACATAGTTTATTTGTAATAGCTGACCAGTTGTGTAGGACATACTACAAGTGTGCAGGAATTAAAACACGGTATCCCAAGTTTTATTTGTAATTCTGAGAAAACGGCTTCCCATGGCAAAAATGACTTCATCTTTGTTATGCCACTCTTTATTTCAACTCTCAAGTTCTTTCCTGGGATCTCCTTACAGGTAAAGTTAGCTATGAATCCTATTTAATGTATACTCTTTTTTTTTTTTTTTTTAAAGATTTTATTTATTTATTTGAGAGAGAGAATGAGAGAGAGCACATGAGAGGGGGGAGGGTCAGAGGGAGAAGCAGACTCCCTGCCGAGCAGGGAGCCTGATGCGGGACTCGATCCAGGGACCCCAGGATCATGACCTGAGCCGAAGGCAGTCACTTAACCAACTGAGCCACCCAGGCGCCCTAATGTACACTCTTTATGTGGCTTTTCTAGTTATTATTTATTTATTTATTTATTTATTTTTTTAAAGATTTATTTATTTATTTATTTGAGAGAGAGAGAATGAGAGAGCAAGCACATGAGAGGGGGGAGGGTCAGAGGGAGAAGCAGACTCCCTGCCGAGCAGGGAGCCCGATGCGGGACTCGATCCCAGGACTCCAGGATCATGACCTGAGCCGAAGGCAGTCGCTTAACCAACTGAGCCACCCAGGCGCCCATCTAGTTATTATTTAATTATAGAATGAAATTTGTGATCAGTAATCAGGAATAGAAGATAGTTTTGTCTTTGTTTCTTTATCCCATCCCCCAAAGTATTCCTAGTTTATCCTGTTTTTATATGACAAAAAAGTAAATATTACCCAGCCCTTCTTCCTTTCTTGATGACCAGGGAAATTTCAGCATGCACACATAGTATTTATTTTTCTAAATATGTTTCCCTATTTTTCCTTCCAAAAACAATTTATTGTATTATTCCACATTAATTTTGCTACCTAGCTCTTGAGACATGCAAATAATTGAACTGTCAAACAAGACTAATACAACCAAACATCTTGCCTAGTATCAAACTTTACTAATAATTTGCTGTGTACAGGCAATAAGTAGGTTCAGATGAAGTAGAGGCAAGTCTGGACATCAAGAGTAGCTCCCCAGGTCCTGTTTTCTCACTACAGAAATGTGTCCTCTATCCCAGAATAAGAGATGAGGTCTCCAAGTAAGGCTGTGGCAGGAGGAGTGTCTGAGTTTTCAAATATCTCCAGTTTGTATCCCACAGAGTAATACAGTTCCAGGAGCTTCTCCAAAGAGATGTGCCTCATGAATCTATAGATACCGGGTTCTCTTTATTATAGGTAATTCTTAACCAGAGACATTCTGCTAATGGCATTTCAGAGATAAAGTCTTCCTCCTAGCAATATCACTTGTCTTTTAACCTTGACTTCAGGTGATGGAGATCTAGTCATCTGCCATCTTTTCTTCCTTCCCAAGGTGCCCCAGGTAAAGAAAATGAATGCCCATCAAGCCATGTACCAATGTACCTCCTTCACGAGAACTATACTTTTGTTTCAAATACAATAGATTTCCAAGACAATTTGGGTGACCTTATGAGATACAAAGAAAACTTCTAGCTCAAGTTTGTCATTTTTCCCACCATGTGGTGATAAAGGCAGGCCTCTCTCTGGTTGTATTCCCTGCCACATTCCTCCTCAGTCTGCATCCTCCTTCCTACCACCCTACCTAGCTTCTGCCTACTTGTGGGTTCTGCCACAGTGACAATGCTACTTATCTCCTCACTTTTGTCCTTGCTCCCTTCTCTGATATGAACACCTTCAACCAGTTTTCCTTGCTGCACTGATTCCAGTTTCTCCTTCATGATTCACCATAGACATCTGTTACTCCAGAAGGTCGCCTATCTGACCCCGGTATGAGAAATGATGACCTTTCCCGTGCCCCCTCTATCCTATGCCTCTCTTTATTTATACATTTACCACACTCTACTAACATTTTCTCATGACATCCTTTCTTCTCTTACGGATTTCTAAGATCTAATCCCTATTGCCACAACAAACATTACAATGTCATACATAAACAATGGAAAGCTCACAATTACTAAATGAACAGCTGCTTAATGAATGAAGCAGCTCTCTAATGCAATCACATTCTTTTTCTCATTTAAAAAAAAATAAGAATTGTACAAGGTCCTGGAGATGCAGTCGCAAAAAAAAAAAAAAAATAGCCAGCACTCTGCTTTAACCTGATGGCATCGTGTAGTGTTCTCAGGAAGTTCTCTACTGCTCAGCTCTATCAGAGTCCCTTGTGGGGGTGGTGGGCCAGGAAACTAATTAAAAATGCAGATTTCCAGGCCAACCCAAGGCCAAAAAATTAGAATCTCTGAGAATAGATCCTAAGAATCTATACTTTTCTAAGAATTTCCCAGACTGGTTATCATATACACGAGAAGTTCAGAACGTCTGGTTTACTAGACATTATATTCCAAGTATAATTCAGTGAACTAGAGAGAAACTTTAGGTTAAATTTCACCGTATCAAAACAACGAGGCCATAATGGATGTGATTCATCATTTTAGCAATTACAGGATTTCATCAGAGTCACAATAAAAATTTGTGCTGTAAAAGGAAACACACACATACACACAAACACACACACACTTTCCTGCAAGCAGAACAAATGTTCAAAATTACACATATTTCTCAGGGCTCGGTAAACCCTGACTACTTACAAAACACAAAGTCTCTGAATACTACCACCGATTTTTTCTTCTTTTTTTTTTTTGTTTTATATTTATTAACAGTATCACTCATTATAATCACTATAATATACACTAACTTGCATTGCTATTAATTATTGCACATTCTTTCTTCTGAAGATTGGCTATTCCTTAAAATTAGGGATTGAACATCTTTTATAATTCCCACTCTGCATAGCAAAATGAGTGAAACAGAGAACATCACAGCCAAGACAAAAATAATTCAAGAGTAAAATTATTTCTACTTAAATGGCAAAATACAATACACAGATGATGAAACATCCAGTCAGGCTTTATTCATTTAATTAGTTTAGAATAGTGTGTTTAGAAATAAGCCAATTTATATGGGACATTGTTTCTATGTTCTTACCATATTTTCTTACACTATTATTCGAAAATTGGAAAAATACATTTGCAGTGGCTTGAGGACATTGTAGTTATATTTAGACAGAACTGAACATGAACCCTAGGATTATAGGAAAGATGGACCCTAGCTATCAGAAAGAGTAAGAGAGTGTTAATTGGAATTTTTCCCTGAGGTGCAGTTTTATTTTTCAATAGGACAGAAGAAATATGTATCACCCAACTCAGTACTGTTTGTTTCTCAAAAAGCTCTTAAAATTTTTATTCTTCAAATAGTTTTTATGGCAACTACAATATCATACTCACAGGATTACACTGTAAGCTTTTCTCAAATTTCTTCAAAGAGCGGAGCTTTAACTGACCTTCCAGCTGGATGCATAAGCCCTTGATGCTTTGAGGTTTTTACTCAGTCTAAAGTAATGAGGTTTGGGCTTTTTTTCTAGCTGATTCTAAAATTCAGAAAACTAAATTTACACATTATTAAACAAGAACAATATTTATATTGATAAAATAATACATATTAACATACGTATGAAATATTTTAACATGTCTTTGCAGTGACAAAGTCATTAAACCTCAGATTTATATAAATATTTTATGTTGTTTTATTTATATTTATCATATGTGTTAAACATTTACTGAATTTCAGGTTCTAAGTAAGGTGTGACAGGGGTAGAAATATGAATAAGGCATATTTTATATATTCAAAGGAGCTCAGAGCTTATTAAGTGGATTAGAACATGTAATCAAATAGTGTCCTAGAAGCTAGAAGAGGTTAACACCAGAACAGAAATTAATATAAATTATGGTATATGAATTTTGGTAGGATATTTCATTGCTTTAAGCCTTAGTTTTCTCATTTGGAAAACAGAAATAATAATGCCAAAATGGAAGAATTACTTATAAGATTACAAACAATGTAACCTAGTGCTATTTGCACTCTATAAATAGGTCCTCAAAACGTGAGAACTATCCTTACTATTACTTGAGAAGTCTTTACCAAAGCAGAGGAATTTTACCTGGAATTAGAGGAAAGGGGGGGGGAGACACAGATGTGATGTTCCCAGTGGGAGCTGAGAGGCAGAGAAAGCATCACAGGTAATCATACAAACAATATAGAGGAAAAGATATAATAAAATCTTTTTATATTTCAATAAAAGACAGGATAAATTCTTAGTAGACAGTATCTCTACTGTGATTTCATAAATGAATATTCAGGTTTTTTTGGTACAGTTCACAAATTTTTTAGAAAGGTAGCCACCTGGACCATTTCATTTTCTTTGTGTACATTATTTTTCCTTCAGAAGAGAATGAAGGATAGGCTAAATGACTTAATATAATTTGGTCAGAAAGCAGGAACTACATAAGCAAATAGAATAAAACCATCAAAATCTTTAGTAACAACCCACACATGGAAACCATTGTCCATGACTGATGACATGAACTGATGATATGATGTGTAGTTTAAAAAAAGGTGATTGTCATTGGAACATAACTGCATCTTTATAATGAATGGGATATGTATTGGTTTTGAGGGTAGGTGTGAGCAGCAGAATAAGAGAGCAATCCTGTTCTGGGAAAGAAGGAAGTAGCATACACTCGTGTTTGCTCCAAGCTGTGCACGCAGATCAAATAAATTTTTATCAGTCACACTGGGAATATTGAGATAACATTGGACAGCTCTTATACTCAAACTCTTCTTCCAAAAAATGAAAAAGTTCTTCGACTAATTTTTAACATCATAAAATAATATTTGTTACTGATTTGCTTAAATGAAACAAAACAAAAAGTATATGAGAATGAATTTTGGTAGAATTCTACTGTTTAAAGATTCTGCCAAGATTTATTGGCAGATATTTTACTATTAACTGTGCCAAGAGAAACAGTAGATGTTTCTCTTGCCGATCTTTTGGGTTAAAACTAAGTTCCCTAGTCATTTTTTCAAACCTGCTGATATTACCCCAAAGAATCTAAAAAAATAATATTTTACATTACTATTTAACACAATCTTAAGGAATAATATTTAAGTTTTCAAGGACAGAATTCAAACATATTTCTGGCTTTCAAGCTACAGATTTTTTTTCCCCTGGGAATTAACTTTCATTACAGGATTTTTTTTTTTTTTTGCTTTTTTAAAGGCAACATTAATACTTTTTGCTGCCAGTTCTTGCAGGGAATTTAGAAATCTTGCCATCCAGCTTAATCAGGTAAAATGTGCAATGTTGCTGAAGAATGCCAAGTTTTATTCTATGAGACTTTGGCTTAAGATAGTGCCTGATTTCACACTAAAACAATATGAAAACAAAGAGATGTAAATTTTCAATAGCACTGAAAAATAGGTGTGATGATCAGAGATATGACAGGCTCCAGAAAAAAATATATATATTAATTACAGCAGGCAAGAGATCGTGAGGACTATTAGTGGAAGCTGAGAACAATACAGGAGTGACTATAACTCTTTGTCACTGTATCTACAGATTTACTTTAGGGGCACAAGTTCCTAATTGATTAAAGAGAGAGAAACCATCTCTTTCTTACTAAAGGAACATTATTTTCTGAGGCATATTCCTACTACCAGCATTCCCATTAGGACTTCTCTTTCCATATCTATTTTAAGATTATATTTCACAATAATGTTATACAAACAGTACTATACAGTATGATTGGTGTTACGTTGTGAGATAGTACAGAGAGAAAATTAGGAAGAGCCACAGAAACAATAAACTAGCGATGCAGTATTGTTTTATAGATTTATGCTCACTACAAAGAATGTCTAGTTCTCCCAAAATAATCTTCCACAGAGCCTAAGCTAAGCATGCAGTGAAAGAACTCCTTTCAGTACAATAGAGACAGTTTAAATAAATGACAAACAAGAGAACTTAGCTATAGACTGTGAATGACACTGACGTAAGAAACCAAAATCTGAATTTACCTTGTGGATAGTGAGAGGTGCCAGGATGATTCCAGCATGGGAGACTGAGTAAAATATATAGTACTACTACTACTACTACTAATAATAATAATAATAAATTTTAATTAAACAAATATGGAAATATGTAAAATTCAAAAGCATTAGTTAACTGTTGCTTTTGAAAAGCAGAAGAAAGTCCTATTTTCAAATAAGTTTTCAAACTTACACTGAATACTTTTAAATAACTTGTTTCTGTTAATAACTAATAAGAGCAGTACCTTTAAATTTTTAAGAGAAAAAACTTGAAAATAATAAACTCACAGGTCCAAGATAAAGTCAAGCAAAGAAACATGAAAAAAATCATAATAAAATTGCTTAAGACCAATGATAACAAATAAGTCTTATAAGCAGCCAAGAAAAAAGACAGTGTCTACAGATAAAGATGACAGCAGATTACTCATTAGAAACAATTCAAGTGGGAAGACAGTTAAGCAAATCCCATAACGTACTGAAAGAAAACAAAAGAAATATCTTTCAAATACAAAGGCAAAACTAAGATATTTTTAGACATGCAAAAGATAGAACAATTCATATGCATTCAGACATAGAGAAGCTGAAGCAATTTTATGCCAGATAGAAAAATGGATCCCCACAAAGGAATGAAGAGTAGTACACATATAATTATATGTTTTTCTTACTACTTCAGTCTTTTTAAAACATAATTGGCCTTTTAAACAATAATTATAATGTAATATGGCATTTATGACAATGTACAAGTAAAATGTCTAACATCAGTAGAACAAAGGCCAGAGGAGAAAAATAGAAATATACCAATATCTCAAATTAAATATTCCATTTAAAAAATAAGATCTTTTGTTTTTGACCAGTAACGTCCTCTAAAAACTCAGTCTAATGGATTTCAAACCGACTGATGTGATTGTATTTATCATCTATCAATTCTATATGATAATTACAATAATCTTTTAAGTTCTCCAAATTTAAAAACAGTGTTCAGATATTGATGGTCGAAGAGAAAAGCTAACTTATTCTATAGCATTAGAAATAAACCACGTGGCGGCGGGAGGGGGGGCGCCGTAGCGACCCGGCCTTTCCATCAGTTTTTCCCTCTCTCGCCCCCGCGGAGGCTTTCCGGAAGGCGCTTGCGTGGGGGACTCGGCGCTGAAGTGGCCGAGCTGTCGGGAGGGACCTCAGTGGGCGCTTCGAGGACCCAAGATTGTCTAAAGCCACAGGGAAAATGGTGGAAAATTCACCGTCGCCATTGCCAGAAAGAGCGATTTATGGCTTTGTTCTTTTCTTAAGCTCCCAATTTGGCTTCATCGTGTATCTTGTGTGGGCATTTATTCCTGAATCTTGGCTAAACTCCTTAGGATTAACCTATTGGCCTCAAAAATACTGGGCAGTTGCATTGCCCGTCTACTTCCTCATTACTATAGCAATTACTATAGTAATTGGTTACGTACTCTTATTTGGAATAAACATGATGAGTACCTCTCCACTCAACTCCATTCATACAATCACAGATAACTATGCTAAAAATCAACAGCAGAAGAAATACCAAGAGGCCATCCCAGCATTAAGAGATATTCCTATTAGTGAAGTAAACCAAATGTTCTTCCTGGCAACTAAATAACTTTATGCCAAAAACTAAATTGTATGTAGACTAACACCGAGCATTTACTATAATTTTTTATGTAATAATTTTGACCATAATTTTTTTGACTCTCTCTTGTACCCAATATTGAAATGTAAACAAAGTAAGTTGATTCTTCTAGATTAAGTTCTATTAATATTATAAAAGTTCTTGAGTATTGGTTATTAATGAACAGAATAAATAAAATACTGCATTACCATATAGCAGACTTGTTAAAAAAATAAGTATCAGTAAAAACAAGAAATCCCTCCAAAAAAAAAAAAAGAAAGAAAGAAAGAAAGAAACCATGTGGCAATTCCAGTCTGATATTTGTTTAGTTCATTTCTTTCTGTTTTTTAGTCATTTGGTATTTCTGAATTGTGGCCTGTATCTAAGTATGGTTTATATTTTCAGTGTCTTTTTCACAATTACACACCTTGCATGAACATTTTTCACCTTTACTAGGAGCAATGATTGAACTGAAACACATGGACAACTGGTCTTCTGATTTTTCTACTTTTAATGAAACAGGAGTTAAAAACTTCCTCTTCAATGTATAAGTAAGTAATACAAGCTCTGTCACAAATGGTAGCTGACCTCCTGCATTTGGGAGACATTAAAAGAAGGAAGAACCACAACAGAGGAGAATATACTCTCGGTCTAAAAAGAGCTGAGTTTCAGCAAATGATTTTCATATTAGATTGCTAGACTGGCATTTTCACATCTTCCAAAAGAAGCTGAAAATATGGATTTCTAAATGTGAATTCTCATGAATTTTATGCATTGATAATTAATGTTAAAATTGATCTGTCATGGGCCAAGACACTGTAGGCCAAACATATATGTGTGTATGTATATATTATAATGTATATATAATGTGTCTGATGTGTATAAACATAATAAAACACACAAAAATCATGCACATGTATCCACAAACACTTATACACACACGCATGCACACACACACACACACACACACACACACAAATTCCCAAAACTGCGGGATATATTGGGACCTTGGGTCTCTAGTTTTTTGGGGAGGGTTGTTTTGTTTTGTTTTTTTAAGATGATTTTCTCTAAGTTGAGCATTAGGCTTTTATGCTTTGGAATATAAATATTTGGAAATATACACATTTGGAAAAAATAGTCTGGGGGATAGTATCAGGACAAAAGTAAGTCTATTTAATAAGACTAATTTAGCACAGGAGTTTTTTTTCACATCTCCATATTTGTTATTTTTCATGGGTATAAACCTTGATTTGACCTGGCCCTTCATTGGTTTGGTTTTGTTTTGTTCTTTAATCTACTTTTTTGAAAAGACCTTTGAAATTCACTTTCCCTTTGTTGCCTGTGACAGGACTTGTACCACAGACTTGCAATGAAGCTTTCTGCCTCACTGAACCACTTTCACAGACTCTGTATTAAACGGAATGGATTCTTTCTTCCCTTCTTCCTTTCTCTAACGTGAGGACAAAGAATTCCTTTGAAGAAAGCCTATAGATCTCAACATATCATGAAAGAGGCTTGATTATGCCTTACTCTTTGTCCACAAGCCCCATAAAGCATAAAGTTCTTGTTATCAATATCATTATTTTGTACAAATTTGAAACAGAATGGACAGAGTGTGGCTCCAAATATAGAAACCACCTAGATTGCCCATGCTTTAAAGAAAGGTGAGATCTTAAATTTGAAATTCTCAATAACACTTTCATTGCTTTTTTACTTCTCTTAGTTTCAAATTATCTTTGGGTAGAAAAAAATATATATGGTAAGCTCAACAAAATAGCCATAAATGCTATGGTTTGAAATAATGTTTATCGTATTTACAGTTGTGGATAATAGGAAGGATGGATATAAACATATAATTATATCATGTATAACTGCAGTTTACAATTGTCAGGTGGAACCTAACAAGAGAATAAAAGCTAGCAATGGTTTAGTATTTATCATGAAGTAGTGAACTTCTAGAAGATACCACAAGAGAATAAAAGAGAATAAAAGCTAGCAATGGTTTAGTATTTATCATGAAGTAGTGGACTTCTAGAAGATACCACAAAAGATTACCCTTCTTAATTTTTTCTTTTATTAAAGTAAATATTTAAGTCACCAAACCAGAAATTGGTGCACTCCTCTCATTAAACATATGTAGAAAGAAATGGATCTATTTATCTATTTATACCTTAAGATAGAGACAGAAACAAATCTTCAGCACTCTTGTGATCAGTCTGAACTTAACTTATGTATGGAAGGAAAACTTCTGAAGGCAGATGAAACTTGAAAAAAATATATTCACCTGATAAATTCAGTGGCAAGTTAGAAGCAGGTATGTACATATTCACTGAAAAAGGAGGAAATGGGTACTTTTGCAGGAGAAAAAATTGAGCACCCAAATAGTCTATTATGACTTGATTTTTAAAACCATCAATAGAAAATTAAATCCTAAAACAACTCAAAGGACATTTCAATGTCATGTTGAAGTAGCTTATACAAGACTAACCCTACCACCAAGATCAATTTCAAAACCTGGAAAAAATGCACAAGGCAGACATTTAAGGGATGAAAATCCTTGAGAGGAGGAGGTCATACCAAGCTGAGCTCCAGAGTCACTTCAGCTTTTTCCTGGAATGATTTTCCAAATCATACCAGGGAAACTAGAGCCTTAAAAAAAGGGATATCTGGGTCTTGTTTCAATCTTACCAAGTTAATGATAGTGAAGACATACTTTGAGACTGACGAACAGACTGAGATATAAGAGGAAAGAGATAAGAGAGAACACCATAAATATGAGACTAAAATTCTGTTTCAGATTTGCTCATAAAGCATGAATTCGTTTGCTAAATCTGCCGTAACAAAATACCACACCAGGTGGTTTGAACAACAGAAATTTATTTTCTCACAGTTCTGGAAGATCAAAGTGCCGGCATGGTTGGATTCCTCTAGGGTCTCTCTCTTTAGGTTTTGTTGTTGTTGTTGTTGTTGTTGTTTTGTTTTTTGGTTTTTTTTGAGAAGAAGAAGAGAGAGAAAGAGAGAAAGGGGGAGCAGGGGGAGAGGGAGAGAGAGAGAATCTTAAGCAGGCTCCATGCCCAACACAGAGGCCCATGTGGGGCTCAATCTTACGACCCTGAGATCATGATCTGAGACAAAAGCACGTCGGCCCACTCAACCTACTAAGCCACCTAGGTGCCCCCTCTCTCTTTAGCTTTTGAAAGGCTGTCTTTTTGCTGTCTCTTCACAGTTATCCCTTGGGCACGCACATCCCTGGTGCCAATCTCTCTTAACAGTATGGCAGTCATTGGATTAGAGCCCCACCCTAAGGGCCTCACTTTAACTTAATCACCTCTTTAAAGACCTTATCTACAAATAAGGTTACATTCTGAGGCACTGGGGTTTGACATATGAATTTGGGGAACACGATTCGGCCCATAATAAGGTATTTGCAGACACTTAAATTGCATATGCAAGGAGTGACCCACACAAAGCAAAAAGCAGTAGCTATGTGACTAAAGCACTCCACAAAAATTTTAGCAGTCTTGCAATGCTGAGGAGACAGAGGTTGGAATTCAGGTCCCACCAAGGCGAAATTTCTTTAGTTAAGAGAAAAAGGAAAAGAAAAAAGAGAGAATTTAAGTTGAAATCACAGAGTGGCTAAAACCAAGAATTATTCTTTAGAGAACATTTGAAAATAACTAACACTAACACACCTGGACAAACACCCTTACCTGGATCAAGGTGATCTAAAATTTCTCTGCTTTCCAGGAAAAAATTAAATCCTTTTAAGAGGAAGATAACATAAGGTAGAGCCTTGTCAACTTTTTTTTTTTTTTAAGTATCTGGCACTCAATAGATCATAGACATTCCAAGGAAGAAGAGCAAATGAACCAAACCAAACAAATCAAAAGCAGCAAAACAAGGTAAAAAGACCCACAAGTCAACATACTGTTCCTACTAAAAGAGACTGGGGAATTCCAGCTTTGGCACCAAAATAAAAACAGCTTAGAAGTCATCACTGCCATACTTACATGATGCAAAGCTGAAGCAAAACTGAAAGTAATGTTTTTGACCTATTAGAGAGCTGAGATGGCGGAGCACACTACTACTCCCAAATCTGAAGGGACAGGTGAATCCAGAGTCATGGGTTGGATCTGCTCACCTGGCGTAGAAGCCATCAGAGCCATAAGCACTGACAGGCATACTTTCATGGTAATTTTGACTAATTGCTGAAGATTAGTATAGATTAGTTTAAGAGTGAGAAATTCCTGGGCCTGGAGTCCTTCAGGGACACTCACACTTTTTGCCCTGAGGAAACACACCAGGTTCTCAAGGTCAAGATCCAGGAAAGATCCCTTCATGATTGGCAGCAGGAGGACAAGAGTAGTCATTATAGAATGCACATGGAACATCCTCTCTAACAAAGGCCTACTCTGAAGGGAGATTTTAGCAGAGACTTATCCCACCTGGAAGAAGGGCATGCCTCACATTCAAGCCCTCTCTAGTCTTACTGTTTCTCCCTTTTGATATAAGGAGAAAAATACTATAGCACTGGAGAAATATTTGTAAAGGGTACAGCCCAGAGATAAAGACCCAAGGAAAGACTATATTTATTCATAAGATTATAGAATGCTTCCCCTCCCCCACATCTCATCACAGCACCAACAGGGCTAGAGCATAATTATAGCGTGACATAAAAGGGACATTAGGAAAAACCAAGGAAATCTGAATAAAACATAGACTTTAGTCAATAATAATGTATTAATATTGGTTCTTTAAGTTTAATAAATGAATGATTATATCATTACAATTACATGTTATCATGTAAGATACATGTTATCTTACAATTATCATGTAAGATAATAATAGAAACTGGCTGTGGGGTATATGAGAACTCTCTATACTATATAATTTTTCTATAAATTTGAAATTGTCCTAAAACACAAAGTTTCTATTTAAAATTTTAAAATATGGAAATTTTTTTAAAAGATTTTATTTATTTATTTGGCAGACACAGAGAGAGAGATCATAAGCAGGAGGAGCGGCAGAGGGAGAGGGAGAAGCAGGCTCCCCACTGAGCAGGGAGCCCAATGTGGGGCTTGATCCCAGGACCCTGGGATCATGACCTGAGCCAAAGGCAGATGCTTAACCCACTGAGCCACCCAGGCATCCCAAAATATAGAAATTTTTAAAAAGACTCATGGGTGATCTAGATATTAGAGATATTAGAAAAGGAATTTATGTAATCATAATTAGTTCAAGAATAAAGAATAATATTACAGGCAACTGTAATTTATAAAAGAGTTAAGTAGAACTTCTAGAATAGAAAAAATACCAGAAATATAATTAAGATGCATCAGTAATATGGTAAACATCACAAAAAATGAGGATAAATAATCTGGAAGATCACTTAGGAGAAAATATTCCAGTTGAAGCACAGAGAAAAAGAAGACTGGAAATTGAGAGAGTGTAAAAGACTCATGAAACATAGCACAATGATCTAATATAAAAATTGGAATTCCATAAACAGAGAGAAGAGATAATAGATAAAATTTACCAAGTCAAATATACAAAATGCTCTATGAAATCCAGGAAAAATAGTTTCTAATTATTTCTAATCCATGCGTAGATGTATTATAGAAAGACTATTGAACGTAGTACCGAAAATTTAAGGATGCATACCATAGCTAAAATGCCAATAAATACATTAAAAATGGAATTTTGATAAACAAGTCATATAAGAGGACTTGAGAGAGAGAAGAGAGAAATCAAACACAGGAAAGAAAAATGGAAAAAAATGACAAAATGGTACATAGACCAAAATTCAATAATATCAATAGTCAACATTATATGCTAATGTTCTAAACACTCCAGTTAGAAGGTATATATTATCAGTGTGAATCAATAAGCGATGTTCCCCATGAAAAACAAACTTTAACAAAGACTGATAGATTGAAAGTAAAGAAATAGAAAAAGATCTTGCAAGAAATGATCTTGAAAGAAATTCTTGTTAGAATGAAAAAAGCTGAAGTTGCTAGTTTAGCATCAAATCAAATAGACTTCAAGACAAAGACTACTCCCAGAGATAAAGAAGAGCTTTTCAAAATGATAAGAATAATTCATCAGGAAGACATAAAATTATGAATGTATTATAGTGTCTAATACAGAGTTTCAAAAAGCATGAAATAGATTTTGACAAAATTAAAGAAAGACAAATCCAAAATCATAGTAAGAGATTTTAATATCTGTCTTTTGTCTTAATATTTGTCTTTTGATAATTGATAAAACATATAGTCAAGGAATTAGTAAAGATATAGAAGACTTAATATAGTATCAAAAATCTTGTTCTAATGGACATTTGTAGAACCCTACACCCAACAATGTCGTATCTAAATTCTTTTCAAGAATACTTTCACCAAGAAAGCTCATATAGTGGAACATAAAACACTAACAATAAATTTTAAGGGCTAAAATTACGCAGAGTATCTTCTCTGGCCACAAGGTAATTAAATTTTGAAACTAACAGCAACAGATATAGGAAAACCCCAAATATTTGCATATTATGCAACACACACTAAGTCATCCATAGGTCAAAGACAAAATCATAAGGGAAATTCAAATATTTGCAAGTGAACGGGTCCAAAAGTATAATATATCAAAATTTGTGGAATGCAATAAACTGGTAAAAGAAAAGCAATAAAAAGGATAATATGGAGGAATGAAGGCTAAAAGGAAGAAAAGGAGAGAGGGAGGGAGGAAATGGGAGAGACTGAGCTTTTGGCTTAGAGTTTCTAGCTCCGAGGCTGGTACAAGCCATGAATATTCACTGGATGTGCTCCAGATGCCTTGGTGCCAGAAACAACTCATTTTTATAAAACAAAAGACAAAACAAAACAGAGAAGTATGGATAGTCACTTTAATAAATCGTGTTGGGCCAACCTGGTAGCCAGGTGTAAAAGTATATACTTACATATTTACCTCATACTGTACATCAAGAAGAACTATAAATTGACCAGAAATTTAAAAGTTTAAAACCTATGAAACCATAGCCAAAATCTTACAACTTTGATATAGAAAAGCCATTTTTAAATCAAAGGCATGTGGTATGTTTGCAATTCTCATATTTATTAATAATAATCTGAATACAGGGCGCCTGGGTGGCTCAGTTGGTTAAGCGACTGCCTTCGGCTCAGGTCATGATCCTGGAGTCCCTGGATCGAGTCCCGCATCGGGCTCCTTGCTCGGCAGGGAGTCTGCTTCTCCCTCTGATCCTCCCCCGTCTCATGTGCTCTCTCTCATTCTCTCTCAAATAAATAAATAAAATCTTTAAAAAAAAAAAAAAAAATAATAATAATAATAATCTGAATACATACAGGAGGTTTCTGGAGCAGATACAGCTTAATTATTATTTACATAATAGTGACTGCACTGACTCTCTTTTGTACTAATTTTTGTCCCATGGAAATGTGATGAAAACCGATGTCACCTGTATGTAATGGCTCTGTGCTGTAGGTGAAAACACCAACAAAATGAACCTGGATACTTAAGTACACACTCTCCTTCTCCCCTCCTTGAAGGAGGAAGAAAACCGTTTGTTTCTTGGAAAGGTTCTGATTTATATCCTCTTTTGTAATGTAAATAAATCTCTCCTGGGGAAAGATAAGAACATTGTCTTCTGCTTTGCAACCCACAGGTATCTCCCTGTCCCAGTTCTCAGCACTGTTTGAAAAGTAAACGTACACTTCTGGAGTTGAGTAAATCTCTCCCAGGTTCTCGCTGTTGTAAATTAACTTCTAAGACTTACTCTTTTAGACTAGGTCCCAAGCTTCAGTAAGATTTTTCTCAGAAAGCCCAAACTGTTCAGAAACATAAAATATATTCTCTATAACTCCATGTCATGAAATGTAATAGCATTGAGTACCTAAAAATCAAAATTCTTCCTTCACAAGAATAAGAAAGTAACATAAAATTATATAATTTTCAATACCAACTTTTTATTATTGTTTTAAAGTATACTAAACATGCTAAATTTTAAGAGGAATTTATCATATAATTTCTTATTTAGGATGCACTGAATGATATAATGGTCAATGCTTTGATTCATTTGAAATTAATAAACATAACTTGAGGTAGGGAGGATATTTTATATCTTTGAATTCATTTATTCCTGAACCACATATTTGTGGATTTTTTTAATTTATAAATACTCACATGTACACATACTATTTTCAATCAGAATGGAGATACTTTGATTTCTCAATCCTGAGTTAATGGGGAGGTGTTAAAAGATAATTTTAGAAAACTACTGCTCATTATTTTGACTTTTGAAATTATAATCATGTTCAACTACTGGAAAAATATTTTTAAAAATCTACCATGATAGCCCAGTTATTTTAAAAACTTGAGTTATAGAAAAAAAATTAAATATTTTCAAAGTTAATACCTGATTCAGAGCAGACTATTTTAGCCCAATATTCCATCCCTATAGTGGATAGACCAAAGGGAACACTTGGAAGGACAGTTTCTAAACCTGAACTGCACAAACGTCAAAAACAAAAAGTACCAGCCGACAGAATCTGTCTTCTGAAACTTTCTGGAAGGCTCAGATATCAACTTTTGCTTTACATTTTATTGGTGAGTATTATGCCCAGGACAACCTTTTCCTTCAGCTGGTGCCATGGAATACAGTTTTAGCAGGATACAATGCTACTCCTGACACATTTTGGATTCTATTAATAAGGATGAAAGTAAGTAGATTATCAGTTTATTACTTCTGTAGTGATGTTCTATGAGGTCCATCACCGCCCTGTCTGAAGTTATACTTAAAATATAACCCAACAGATGAACATAAAGGAAAGAAGAAATAGAATTGTACTCCTATTCAATTAAAAAAAAAAAGGAATTGGAAATACTTATAAAAAAGAGAACCCATGTCATAAATGAACAGGTACAAATTTTATACAACTTCACACGACAATGAAAATTGCAACACATTTGTAAATGTAAACAAATAACTGAGAACAATATTTTAATAGAAGACCATTACAAAAATTACTGTTAGTAAAAGAACAAAAGGACCTGGAGTTGGAACCACAATGTCAAACCTCCTCTTAAATGGTCTCATTAACTCTACCAAGATAAATTTTTGAGGTGAAACAACACTGATTCCCAGTGCATAGGGCTGATATTTGATATCAAAGTTTAAACTAACTGTTTATAACTCAAGACAATAGTGGCCTGACATTTGAAAGAAAGTGTAGTCTCTGTGTTCAGTTTATGCTGACCATAGTACAAATAAAAGTGGTGTGCCTTGTAACATTTTCTGTCTCAGCATACCTTACAAGTTAGAAACTGTTGTAATTATCTCCCAATAGAGTGGAATTAATTCAGAGCAAAGTACTCAAAGCTGCTAATGACTGCATGATCAGGTAATTTTATGGTTTTAGCAAACAATGATAGCATACATTTAAATTTCAGTTAACTTTGTTTTGATGAATGTGTATCTAATAAAAGAAATCTTAACTCTTTTGGAAAGTTATTAGTTTTTATTTCCTTTGGTGAAATTTTAGTTTTTTAACTACTGCTACACTCCATAAATAATGAATGCTTTACTTTGCATAATCTAAATGTCTCTATACAAATATGACATGATTGCATTTTCTGGGCACAAACCTTTGATATTTTAAAAGAATTAAAATTGAACAGATTTTAGATTTCATTTTTAAGTTGCCCCACTAAGTTATAAAGAACAGGAATTTTATTATTCCTTGTAACTAATCTTTTCATTATTTTTATAAAGTCCTCTAATTTGAATCTAATTGTTCAATGACACAGTTAATGAATAATTTCATAAAATATTAAAGTAAAACTAATAGATGAATGGATATTGTACCCACTAGGAATACATTAAGAGGTGCTTGGCTGTAGTTTGTGTCATGTGTAGTGTTTATTATGCTATTGCTGATAGAATGGAAAACATATTCATTATTCAAAAATTTCTTCAAATTTGCAATTTGGTTATTTTAAAGACATAATAAAAAATAGCATTACTTTGAAAAGTTGAATATACCATAAACAATTAGAAAAGTAACTAGAACATAATAGGGAATGAATTATTACAGTTCAACATGATTTTCTGGCCATAATGACTAGAACAACTGAATTTTATGCCTAGTTTAATCTTCTTTATTTGAGTAAACTAAAGAAAACTCATTTTTTAAAGACATGATAATAGAGACAGGCATGTGGATTGAACACATTCATTTATCTCCTCTCCTATATATTATAATAGAATTATAGTAGAGGTTAAAAAAAAAAAAAAAAAAAAAAAAAAAAAAGGCCAACTTACAGCAATAAGAAAAGCCAAAAAAACATTTTCTAGGTGATATAAACCCAAATGGAGGAGTGGTACCTGATGAATCAGAGGAGAGAAAGTGATGAAATCACTTTTCACAATTAAGGAAGTTACTGTGACCTGCTGAACCCTGAATATATTCTTCAGTTGCACTAGCTACATCTGAATTGTGCAACAACAAATGTCCAGTATCTATCATGTGGGTTAGCACTGTTTCATATCACCATGAATAATATTAGATATTAAAGCTTTTAGTGTGAGTTTAAGAGGGAGCAGAGGTGAGCATGCATATTTCTTACAAAAAAGTAACAATCTGGCTAGCATCTTAATTCTCATCAACAAAATTCTATGATAGAATAAAAAATAGATCTTGTAATTTCTGAGGACAAAAATTTTATATCCAGCTAAAATAGTACTCAGGTGGAAGTGAAGAATAAAAACATTTCAGGAATGAAGAAATTTCAAGAATTCAGAAATACTATTTCTGCTGCACACTTTGTTACAAATTATTTAAATATTTACTTTGTCAAAGTAATTGAAGAACAGATATAATATCAAGGAAAGGGTAGATCTAACCAATGACAGCAATGTTGGAAAATTCCAGGATGAAAGATCCACAGACCTATAAAACAATTAATTATACCAAATTAGAGCAAGATGACAGATGCTTCAGGAGGAAGTTAGAGGAAATTATTTGGGGCAAAAATGTTTTCAAACATTCATAAAGTATGGTAGTGTCTATGAAGAAAATGAAAATACTGTGACAGCAACTAGTTCAGAGTCAAGAAGAGAACCCATCAGAACTGGACTCTAGGATTATTGTTCAATGATAGGAAAAAAAATATGGTTATAGAACAAAATGTAAACTTGTCCACTTAGAGAATATGAAAATAACCCTGCAAACAAAAGAAGTGAGATATTAAAAGTGGAGAGGAAAGAGAGGGAAGGGTGAAATAGTTCATAATCATTTTTTAAGAATAGGAAATTAAGTGATATTATGACTGATTAAAAAATGAATATATAATATCATTTTGCTTGAAGTCTGAGGTGACCAGCAGAAGATCTAAGGATACTGATATGAATATATCAAAGGTCAATATGCTTTACTCAATCTACCTATTCAAATGTTAATCTCACCTAAAACCACTCACAGACTCATCGAGAATGTTTGACCAAGTACCTGGGCACTCCATGACCCAGCTAAGTTGACACACAAAATTAATTATCACAGTCCTATCTGATGAATTCCGAAACTAAACATTTGTTGACACTTTTGCAAGCCTCTGTGAATGAGAAAAATATAATCAGCACCCTCAAAGGAGATAGACACATTAAAAAAAAAAATCTATCTACCTACTTACCTACCTACCTACCTACAATTATGTTAAGTATTATGCTAGAAGAATGTGAAATGGAAACACAGAGAAGGGGAATTTGTGCTGTGGGATACTGAGAAAGTCTTCACTAAATGTGCATTTGATCTGAGCATTATTCTATTCAATCATTCAAAGTGGATCCCAATATCAGTTAATGAAGTTAAAAGTGACCTAGTTGAAATTTTAACAATAAAGAAAGTCCCTAAAGATTTTTTTAGACTTATGATATCATCTTGAAATATTTTAAAGATTGAAAAATATATTTTAAAGTAGTGACAAAAGTGGGAAACAGATAGAAGATAATAAAAATAATGGCATTAACACATTGTACAGCACAGATTTAAATCTAGTATTATGAACTAAATCACAAGTTCATCACGAAATTTATGTATGTGAATAATACCTTCTCAATTGATAATGACTTATGAATGAAAAATACCTTTGAGACAACCAATCTTTCTGCAACTATCATTAATATGGCTGATGATTTTGGAAAAATCTTGAATCATTTTGCTTTCACCACAAAATTAGCACATAGCAAACAACCAAAAACATCAATGGCATACTATAATATGTGTTTATTTCTCATAAGTCTCAGCATCAGCTGGAAGTTGATCTCAACCAAGCTTATTCTGGGTCAGTGGGTCAGCCCACTCACTCTAGTCTAGGGCATCTCTAGTTTATGGTCTCTTATCCTTCTTCTGAAACCAGCAGATAGATAACCTGAGAATGTCCTTCTCATTGTGATGGTACAAGAACATGAGAGATAAAACCCAATCACACAAACCCTTTTTAACACCCTCCTTACATCAGATCTGCTAACATCCAATTGGCCAAAACATCGCTGAGCCCAGGGACAGGGAACTATGTATACCCATAAAAGAGATGCAAAGCAAATATATAAGGCAAAGGTCAAGCACAGATAGGAATTACTGGAGATCCAACTTGGGTCCATTGCTGAAATTTACTACATGTCTAAGGAGAGGTTTCCGTTTTGAAAAAGTCATTGTGAGATAAAGAGATTCACAAACAATTCAAACATGTATCATGCTTATGAAAAAGTACAAAATTTTTTAAACAAGTTATGTATGGTAGCTGGTGGTATTATTGTCATTGTGACTGCAATCCTGACAGTTAGCAATGGATATGCTTCTTGTATATGGGAACTAAAAGAAATATGGTGATGCATAAAAGGTAGAAATAAAGGAAATCAGTAAAATCAATAGCTCAAGTAACATTAAGTTGAAGTGTGACAAGAAAAGGAAAAACCGAGTAGTACAAATATATTTATACTATAGAGAAAAATAAATGAGATTATTTTGTTTCAAAAATACATGAGTTTCAAGTGATAATATATATTCAGGACAATGGAATTCAATTCTTGTTGAAATAAAGTGAGCTGAATTTGGCTAACTTTAAACTTAAAACATCTGACCAAAACATGTTTCTCAAATTTTCACATTTTAGACATGATAAACAGTGATTATCGGGAGAAAACTTTTAAGAAATTACTTACGCCACCATTTAATTGAAGTCATTCAATGAGTTCTACTTGGGTGTTTACAGATGTACTGAATGTTATTTCTAAATTTTTTGGATTATTTATTTAATGAATTCAAATGTGTTGCCACTCGTTCACAATCTCCTAGAAAACAAAGGAATAAATATTCTCTTTCTACCAATTTAAAAACTTTATGGAAATCAACCAGTATACCCATTTTAGGGTTAGACACTTATTCTTGATTTTAAAGTCATGAAATGTAAACTTAAATACAAATTATATTCCAAAAATTTCTCAAATTTCCAAGAATTTATTTTATTTTTAGTAAGTGGACCATGTATGTGCCATATGAAAGAGCTCTACATAAATCTTTCAGCACACTTTATTTTAGCTAAATTAGCTGCACTGTTCTTAATTATTCAAAACTACATTGAACAGGGGTACCTAGGTGGCTCAGTCAGTTAAGCATTTGCCTTTGGCTCAGGTCATGATCCCAAGAGTTCTGGGATCCAGCCCCATGTCATCAGGCTCACTGCTCAGTGGGGAGCCTGCTTCTCCCACTCGCTCTGCTCTTTCCCCCACACCCCCACCCCACTCATGTGCTCTCTCTCTTGCTCTGCTCTCTCTCTCAAATAAATAAACAAAATCTTAAAAAAAAAAAAACTACATTGAACAAATTAGGAATACGAGAAGCATATAGGTATATAGTTCCTAAATTTTCCTAAGTTTGATCAATGAAGCAAGAAAACGAGCCACTATTAGGAGAATACAGTTTTCAGCCCATTGGACAGAGGTTGTTTAAACATAGGAATCAAAAAAGCTTCATAAATTCAGGTTCACACAGGTCTTTCCTAAGTGCATGTGTATGTGGGGGGTGTGAGTGTGTGGGTGTGTGTATTCACAGGTAGGTATCACAAAGAGATGAGACCTATATAAATCTATACAGTTACTGCTATTAAATGATGGAAATTTGTTTATGAACAATATTTATAAAAATGTTTAGCCTTTTGTGTGAGAACTATTTCTCCTGATGATGGTTAAAATGAAACTTAGGAATTAAGAGAGAAAATGTATCATGAAAGCTAGCCTTGCAAACAGACCAAAGTTGCTATTTAAGAGGAATGGCTATGTCTTAAAAGCTTAGTAAACTAATTCCCTTCTAAATCCAGAAGGAAGAAAAAAAAAAAAATCACAGAAATTTAGAAACAAATGGAGGTTGGCAAAAATGTAGTTGACTTTTCTGACAAGAAAGTGAATTCCAATGAAGCAGTACCAATATGGTCACAAATTAGAACTGTGCCAGGACTCAGGCCCCATGTTTCCCAGCTTCGTGCCCTTTCCACAACTCCACACTAACCTTGAGAGGAGGGGATCCTAGTAACGCATTATTTTGTTGCTAACTCTTTAGGCTTTAAATCTGGAGAAAAGCAGGGGGCAGGGATTGATGTCACAGTTGACTAGACAAAGCTGACAAAATACATGTCACTTTTTTCTTCTGTGAGCCACTTCCAGAGCAATTATTTTTACAGAGAATTTCTGATCCAGGAAGTGTCGCTTGAATGTCAGAATGTGACAGGCACCCAGGGTTGTCACGCCCCCAAAATAGCAGAGCTGTCAACACATCTTGATTTCCTCTATAATTAGAGGAATTTAGTCTATTAACCACTGGAAGGCCCAACGGACACATGATATATTCATAAAGCAACACCTGCAGCAAAAAGTGAATTTTGAAAAATTACTTTTAAAAATAAAGCAAACTATGTTAAATAGGCACAATGTCTTCCAAAAGAATCGCTTAGAGAGTGCCTACTGATGCCAGAATAGATTGCTGATCAATTTAACTAAACCAAACATCAGTCCATTTTGGGGAAAATAAGGCACCTGATTGAACTAATTACATGTTTTCTGACTCACCGTTATAAATGCACACATTCTTTATTCAATCTACAAAATTTTACCCATAATTAAAAAAAAATCTGTGCATTTTTCTTATTGCAAAAGTAATGTACATTTATTTCAAAATACGCCAAAAATACAAAAAATTATAAAAGTAAAGATCACCTATGATTTTATACTCACTATGAACATTTCAATATACATGCTTCCAAGATTTTTTTCTCACATGTGCATGAGTTATACTCTACATATTGTTTTATAATCTAAAATTTTTACCATAATCTAAATATCTTTCTGTCATTAATTTTCCAAAAACAAGTTTGATGTCTTCATATTATGAATGAATAAAAATGATTTAGCCAATCCTCTGCCTTTGTAGATACATGTAACTAATTTCTTTTGAAATAAAAAACATGGTTAACTTAAAAATATACATGTGTGGTAATTATAACACTTCAATAGTTAAAAATCAGTGTGAACTCAATTGATTTTAGTAGGACTATTTCAATGACAAACCTTGAATAAATAACTTTACAGTAACAGAATATTGGTTGAAAGATTTTCAATTTTGAAATCAAAGCATCTCATGCTCTTAATTTTTCCAGATATTTTTCATGAAAAAGAGTTTTGGATGTTTGTAAAAATTATAGCTAATAGTGCATGATTGGCAACAACAGAAGAAGAAAGATAATGAAAATAGTCTCACAAGAAAGATTTAGATTTCTGATGTCCTGAAACAGATTTTTTTTTTAATTTTTTTTTGTTAATGTTTTATTTATTTATTCATGAGAGAGAGGCAGAGGCAGAAGAAGAAGCAGGCTCCCCACCTAGCAGGGAGCCCGATGCGGGACTCGATCCCGGGTCCCTGGGATCATGACCTGAGCCGAAGGCAGACGCTTAACCATCTGAGCCACCCGGGTGCCCCTGAAACAGATTTTTTTTATATGAAGTTAAAATATATATAATATATATATACATGTAAATATATAACAGGAACTTTAATAAAGCAACTTCATTTAATGTTTAAGTCAACCTAATAAGACAAGGATTATCACATTATCACTACTACTATACAGACCCAGAAGCCATGGTTGTGTTGTTACACAGTTAAATAGACTCTTCGTTGGCATACAGCTAGTAAAAGAAAACACAGATATTCAAATCATTAAATCTGCATTTCTGTAATCATCATTTCCATACTGAAAGGATCTGAAGGCAATTTTACCTCCCTCCCTTGTCCTACTTTTCCTGACAGGGATTAGAGTTATTAAGGCTTTTTATATGGTCTCTCAAGGTGTGATCTATTTCAGAGAATATTCCTTGTACACTTGAAAAAGATGTGAATTCTTCTGTTGTTGGATGAAAGAGTCTATAAATGACAGTGAGGTTGGTACACCTGATTCCTCAGTCAGTTAAGTGTCCCACTCTTGATTTCGGCTCAGGGTCCTGAGATAGAGCTCTGTGCTGTTCGTGGAGTTTGCTTAAGATTTTGTCTCTCCCTCTCCCTCTGCTGCTGCCCACCCAACTTGTGCACACATTCTCTCTCTCAAAAAAAAAAAAAAAAAAAAAAGACAATTGGGTCAAGTTGCTTAGTAGTGTCATTCAAGTCTTCTATCTTACTGATTTTTTCATCTACCTCTTGTATCAACTACTGAGAGAGGAATGTTAGTCTCACCAAAAGAAAAAAAAGTTGTCACTATGTGTGGTGATGGATGTTAGCTAAACTTGAGGTTTAGCTAACATCCATCACTATATATATATAATATATGTAATATATATAACATGTATATTATTATATTGTTCATTTTAAACTAATACAATGTTATATGTCATTATATCTCAATAAAACTGGAAAAAAAGGCAAAAAAATAATAAATTGACTGGTATCTGAAAATCCAAATGCTACATGTAAGTTTCACAAAAATCCTAGCAGTAAAAAAAAAAAAATAAGATAAATTACATTACTATAAATAAGACAAAACCAAAAAATGCTAGATATAAAGGAACCCTAACAGTGGAATTTTTTTTTTTCCATGGGATAAGAGCATTTACTAGTTGAATATATATATTCCTGACTTACTTCCCCAAATGATGTTCCAGTTAAATGGGGTATGTCTATTTTCTCCACATTTCAATAGAAGAAAGAAAGAAAAAGAAAGAAAGAAAGAAAGAAAGAAAGAAAGAAAGAAAGAAAGAAAGAGAAAGAAAGAAAAAGAAAGAAAGTGAGGGAGGGAGGGAGGAAGGAAGGGAAAAAGAAAGACACTGGTCTAATAGGAGAAAAATTATATTAGGTGTGAGTTATATTTCCCAATTAAGCTAATTTGACAAGAATCTATAAAATGAACAAGATATATCACTTAAGTTTTTATTTGGAAAGATCTCCAAGATATATTTTTAAGTGAAAAAAGTAAGATGCCAAACCATCTGTGTAAGATACAAATATGTTGGTGTAAATAATATATGCATTTATCAAATGATATGTAAATTATCTTGAAGAATATTAGAAGGAATTAATAGTATTTCCATTTGGTAAATGTGACTGGGTTGGAAAGACAGGAAAAATCATCACTTTTTATTTCATACTCTTCTGTATCCGTTTTATAGTTTTTAATCATATGTGTTCTGTTTTACAGTTATTATCAATGATAATAATAGAAGAGAAATATTTTACCTGAATTTAAAAATAAAAGGTATTTCTCACTAAGATGGACATGCATTCACTAACAACAAGAAATAACAAACTTATTAGTTTGCTTTCTTCAGAGAGTAGCTAAATGAGTAGATCAGAAATATGTAGTGGATACACTGCATTAGTACTTTAGTTCTTTAGTCAAGATTTTGACAAATTATTGGTGATAATCTTATAAATAAAATAAATAAATATGGACATATATTATAGAAGCATAACTAATCAAACATTTCAAGGCAAGTGATTAATAGGTCAGTGTCAACTTAGATGGAAATTTCTAGAAATATGATGCAAGATTTTGATGTTCTGTATTTTCTATTGATTTATTTCATTAATAAGTTAGCAAATTTCAATTTAAAGTTTTCTTCCTGAGAGCAGGAACATAACAAAGGTCTCCATCATCACTAACCCTATTTAACATTTTACTGGTGGTCTACTAAATGATTTAAGGTAAACAAAGAAATTTTTTAAAAAGTGAATTACAAAGGAAAATCAACAACTCTCATTGTCTACAGTTGATATTATCCTGTATGTATCATGTAGAACATATAAAGTAGTTTGTAAACTAGTAGAATTAATAACTGAATTTAGCAATATGGCTAGACTCAAGATTAGTATACAAATCAATTATATATATTTTTATATAGCAGCAATTTAGAATTGGCAATTTATATTGGGCTCAGCTGGGAACATCTTCTGGTTTTGGCTGGGCTTTCTCATGTGTTGACTATTATCTGTGGGTGTATTAGGTGGCTTTGGTCATTTTGTTTGGACTCTTCCACATCTCTGGAGCCTTAGCTGGGACAACAGGGCTAACTCTACCCTGGTTCCTATGGTTTTTCATCCTCCAGAACGACGACTATGACTTGTTCACATAGCAGAGGGCTTCCAAGAGACTGAGGTGGAAGGTCACCACAAGGTCTCAAGGCCTATGTTCAGGTTTGACATACTCTTAGTTTTGCCACATTTGCTTGGCAAATCAAATCATAAAGAAAGCCTAGATTGAATGAACATAGACTCAATATTTTGATGAGAGGGCCTGCAAAGTCACATTGCCAAGACTCTAGATACATCACAAAATATCTGGCAACAAATAGAGTTATCAGAGTACATTCTTTGAACAAAAGAATGGCCTCATAAATGGAAATGATCTCTGATCAACCAGGTCATTTCCACATGTAACATCACAATAGCATTTTTTGCAACAGAAGGCAGTTACAAGACATCCTAAAGAACCGAAACATAAGGGTCATTTGAGAGCTTTTACCTTTGTAGATGAGAAATTCATTGTTTCCAGTTTTCTTTAACCACAAACCATATCAAATGCACAGCAAGTATGACTGCAAATATAGACAAGTTTTAGAGAAGGCAAGAATATAAAGCCCTAAGGAGGGCAATAATTTCAGCTAGAAGGCACAGAGAATATTTCTCTCTTCTCATATTAGTGAAACAATAGGTTGTGGGAATGGCTTTCCTAAAAAATTAAAAAAAAAAATTGCTGACAGGGCCCATCCATAAGAGAGAAAAAAAAGATAAAAGATCAGAAATACGCTTTAGTTTGTCACTAAGTAAACATGAGATTTTGTCAATGAGGCAATAATTAGAAAACAATCAGAAGGTGCTTTGGAGGTTGTCAGTCAGAATTTAATGCTGAGGTAAGTTAGTGTAAGATGGCCAACAGAAAGAACCAACATTTACTCTGCCATAAGGAGGGATGTATTTTGGACTTTAGGAGATGTGTTATACAGTACATGGAAATAGCCCCTGAGAGAAGATTCTAGAACAAAGAGGAGGAAGCCCTTACATAGCAGCTGACCACTGAATATAAGAAGTTGGGCAAGTTCTTTGTCTTCTTCTTTAAAGTGAGTTTCACTGGGCAACTGGATATTGTTTGTTTTCATTAATTTACAAGAATATTCCTAAGGCACTCCTTTCTTAAGAGAACATCAGGTAAAAAATGTATTTTAATCAAGGACAACCAATCCCAAAGCTCTGAAAATGGTTTATATGAGAATGAAGATGCTTTTGTAGCCCTTTGTGGCTAAGGATTTAGGTGTCAACCTGAACTAAATGTAACAGGGGACTAGCCCTTGTGCCTTTCTCACTATCCAATCTTGCCCGGGAAGGTAAGCTTCATAAAATTGCAGCTGACCTGGTGATTTGGAGGATAACCCTCACTTGGGAAGAAGACAGGCATTGCTCTCCTATAGAGCAATGCTGTCCTAAGGAAACCATTCAGGGTAAATACAACTGTTGTTAAATCCTTAAAAGATGGTGGTCCCTGGTGACTAAAAGTGAAATAAAATTATGGGACTCCCTTTTAATGCAAATATTGAGGAGGAAGCTAGTATAAATTCACCAATATACTGAATAAAAGATGGAATATACAGGAAACACAATGTTCTGAGAACTTGAGAAATTAAAAGAAACTTTCAATGTAGTCTTAGAGAATTCTAATTTAAGATACTGGAGAAGTTCATGTGGAAAAGAACATAATACTAGACCACAAAGATTGATTGATTGATATAGAAAATAAGATAGTATATAATGTTACTACTTAGTGGGCATGGATTTCACAAAAACATGCAAGTGAGTTAGTTTCAATGGGAAAAAGAAGCGATTTATCATAATTTCTGTCTGGTACAAATCTGTGTTTCTTTAATGAGATGTGTGATTTTTCATAACACTGTATGGAAAGCCTATTAGGAAAATTAAGAAGTGTTTTAGTAGAATTTAGCATTAACTTAACTGGATGGATATATTAGATAATGAACTTATTTGATATTGAGAACAAAAATAGATAATAGAGTAGAAAGCATCTCTTGTGGTTATTTACAGAGTAGATTCTGAGACAGTACATGAGTTAAATTAGAATCACTCAGATTACTATTAAGGAGGGAATTCTAAACAGATTCTACTTGAAGTAAAATAGATTATATACCCAAACAAACAAATAAAAAAAGTTTTCATTCTCCTAATAAATAGAGGAGAAGTAATTCTGTACATGTATATCAATCTATGGTAAAATCCTGAAAAGATAAATAAACTACAGAATATGCTAAAACCTGGGCAAAGTGTTAGGGGACCAAAGCCTCCAGCTCTGGGATAGTGAGCAATTAGCTTTAGGTTCCACTTAAGTATCTCAAACACGTTAAGTACCAGTCTGCTCTAGTGACAATGATGGAAACAATGGAGCATAAATATTAATACAATTCCCTCAAACTGCCCTAAGAGGGAAGGCATTGGTTGTGTATTTTAGACATTATTCCAATCAAGGTTTGGACTTTGGAGTTTGGAGAGGATTTTGAATACAGGATTGATTGGCTGTGTGTGTGTGTGTGTGTTGTTTTGTTTTATTTTTTATTTATTTTTATTTTTTTTAAAGATTTCATTTATTTATTTGACAGGGAGAGACACAGCAAGAGAGGGAACACAAGCAGGGGGAGTGAGAGAGGGAGAAGCAGGCTTCCCGCGGAGCAGGGAGCCCGATGTGGGGCTCGATCCCAGGACCCTGGGACCATAACCCGAGCCGAAGGCAGACACCCAACGACTGAGCCAACCAGGCGCCCCTTGTTTTATTTTTTAATGTGGATCTTTCTTCCCAAAGGATCCCTAGTTCATTCCATCAGAAACATTTTAAAAATCCTGCCTATTTGCCTTTCTATATTTCTACCTCTATGAGTTCTCTGTTTACTTCCTGAAATTTTGAAGTTTTTAATTTATAAAACCATGAGTTTACTTTTAATAAGTTCCCTTTTCTTTTCCTGGCAATTTTTGCAAATACTGATTAGCTACTGTAATAAATTCAGTTAATGGTTTGTTCTGCCAAATAATACAGGTAGATCATACTTTTCCTTAAATTGTGCAAGTAAATCAGAGAACAGAAGCAGCCAATACCAACTCCAGAGCAATTTCTGGGGCATTTGCTGTATCTAAGTATTTATGGAAAAATGCTTTCCATTTACTCAGCTATTTTTTTCCTTTATTTTGTTTGCAGATATAATTAGGTGTCAGGCATTAATCCAATAAACTCTGTTAATATTCTTCAAAGTATACTCTTTATGGAATATCTAGCAAGTGGACCCTGACCTTGTTGAGACTGAGTTTTAGTACCAGGATCTTCAAAATGGGCTACTTTTCCCCTCTTTTGTTATCTTTTCTGATAACAAAGATCTTTATTGAATGCATAAATTGGTTGCTATCTGCTCGTCTAGTATAAAATGTTAAATAATCTCAATTAAAATCTCTTGAATATTGTCTGTGTCTTCTCGGACAGTGGTGGATCTTTTGCTGAATTCTTAAGATCACAGGTGTCTACCTATGTGTGTGTATTATGGCAATACTTCAACCAGGCAAGAGAGTTCTCTTGAAGATATTTGCATGATTTTAGTGCTCTGAGGTTCTAGTAATAAGTTTGGCTTTAAACTATAGATGGCAATTGAAATGAAGACTGTACAAATTGAAAGCAGCAATAAAAAAGGAAAGAGGCAGATTTTCTCCATATGAGGAGCAGTCAGTACATTCAGAGGTGATTATGCTTGATGAACAAGGCAATGAAGCAACTCCAAGTTAAGCTTATACATTTATGTCACTGTTATAAGGTGAAGGAATCGAATTTAAAGCTATTGATTAATACATAAATGTTAAGAGGATCAGCATGATATAGTTAATAAATTTAAATAAATGTTATACCCTTATAATATAGAATAAATATTATTTTCAAGTATCTATAAATGTCCCAGTTTATGTTTTATAGTCATGGGAGCAAGTCCTTTAGTAAAAATTTACTGTCAGTGTCCCAAAAATGTGGGAGGGAGGAGCTCCAAACAAATGAAAAACAGTGGTTTGTTTGTTTATGTTTAAAAACCAGCTCTCCAAAACACAACAAAACCAAGGAAAACAAACAAAAAAACCCAAAGTATTTGGAGTGTTCACTAATTTCCATGGTGTAGATATTCCCTCCATGGCCAATATCAATAGAACATGACTAAAGCAACTTGGGATGAGATATGCACAACCTGGGTCGTATAAAAGTGCCTTCAAACCACCACTGGAAGGCTTGGTTAGCAGAGAACCCAAATGTGTCTCTTATGGACTGTAGGCTCTATAATGCCTGGATCACCGACTATCCTGGCCACTGGAAACTGCTTCTCACGTGGATGTGCTCAATAAATAGTTGTTAAATAAACTCCAAATGAGTTACAACTATTTCTGAGCTAGTTAAATCACATTTAGAGTACTTTATTCACTTCTGGATTTTTACACTTAAATAGAGATATAGACACAATGGAAAATATGTCAGACGATACTGATAAAGATATTGATGCATACTAATAGTATCTAATAACAGGAATATCTGAAGAATATGAGAAGATACTGCTTATAGAAATGGAAATGTAGAGGTTACATTATAATCACCTTCAAATATTTGAAGTGCCAGGGCACTTGGGTGGCTCAGTTGGTTAAGCCTCTAGCTCTTGCTTTTGGCTCAGGTTGTGATCTATGGGGGTCATGAGAATGAGCTGGTGTCAAGCCCAGCATGGAACCCAGTGTCAGGCTCCATGCTCAGCGTGAAGTCTGCTTAAGACTCTTTCTCTCTCTCTCTTGCCCTTACCGCACCCCCCCATGCTCTCTCACGCGTGCACACTCTCTCAAATAATAACTCTTTAAAAAAATACACCTGAAGTGACATTTTATTTTTTTTTAAGATTTTATTTATTTATCTATTTGAGAGAGAGAGCATGAGAGTGGGGTAAGGGGCAGATGGAGAAGCAGACTCCCTGCTGAGCAGAGAGCCTGATGTGGGGCTTGATCCCAGGAATGCGGGATCATGACTTGAGCTGAAGGCAGGTGCTTAACTGACTGAGCCACCGAGGCATCCCTTGAAGTGGCATTTTAAAGAGATGTTTTATTTTCCCATATATTGCTTTAAGAAGTAGAAACAAAAATAATTATAAGTAGATTGGCTTATTATGAAGAACTTTTTCAATAATTTGAACCCTTCAAAGACATAATAAAACTCCATAACAATTAAGGAATTCATTAGCATTTCAAAGAAATGAGGGAACTTTGTTGAAAATTTTATTCTGGAAATTCAAATGTCCAGTAGAAGGTTAGAATAAATGATCCCAAAGTCTTCTGAAGTCTTTAGATTTTATGATTATGTGTAAATAAATTCCCATCCCAGAGAGATATAGACATTCCCTTTGATTGTAAAAGAATAGCTGTATGTTATTATATATTCTCCCCATAGGTGAAACTGTTCCAGATGGATGGCAAATTGTCTATTAGTGACTCAAACGAAGGCTTTCTGATTTGGTCTGGTTCCTGAGAAACCATGTTCCAACTCATAAGGACTGCATTTAGAGAAAATGAATACTTTATTTACATAACATGAATATAAAGCATGTCTCCCTTTAGTACTATTATATGAAATTATTCTTTTTGTATCTCAAAATAAAAATATTCTCTATCCATATAACAATAGAATCTATGTGAGTATGAAATGTAAAATGTTTTTCTAAACCACTTCAAATATTTTTGTAGAGAACAAGCATCTCTGAGATCCAAACCTCTATGAGGTGCATACCTAATTCACTTTAAAAGTATGCTTCCTGATTGGGGATATATGTCTTATCCTAGTTTATACCTTCTAGCATTCTTTTTTACTCTGCCTTTAAAAATGTTATATTGGACTATTTTGCCTCCTGAAATAAAATACAGTAATTGTACTGGTGTTCATAATTTCATACATATATTTCCAGGTAAAAATATGATGATTAAAGCCCTTCTTTGATAGTAACAAATTTTCTGAACAAGACATTTAATACCTTAGGCTGTCAGGATTGTCACCTAGAAAATGAAGGGATTAAACTAGAAGAATCTAAGATCACTTCTCTTTCTATAATCTATATTTTCCAAGAAATTATTTCAGTAGTTTATCAACGTTCTTTAAGTTGTTACTATGTACCAAGTCATAAACTAAGCACTGGTGACACAGAGGAATAAAACCTGAGGCATAGGACCTCATTAATATGCACCATCATCTAAAGTGTTGTTAAAATTTATACTCACTGTGCCTAAGTTACCCATGTAGGTACAAGGGCAGAGTGATTTACTCCATCAAGAGGATGGCATAGAGGAAATATTTTACAAAGGAGATAATGTTTGAGCAGTTTAAGAAAGAGAAGTAAAATCCACAAAAGGCTCATGTATCTGACCATTTGTTACTTTTTTTAAAAACCAATATACTTAATAACAGTCCTAGTTATCATACAAATAATTCATATGGCTCTACTTTACATGTTCAAATTATTTACAATATCCTTAAATGCTATTTACTTTCAAAATGATAAATAAATATTTGAAATACTTGGAGAGCATATGCCAATTTGTGCAAATACTCTCATAGTAGTTCTTCCAAATCTAGAATTTCATTAAATTGTTGAACTAATTTCTTCAGCTCCCATTAAGAAGAATATAATTTTTGCAAGGCCATCAGATAACAAATATACCTTCCAAGTTTTCCAAATTCAAGGTCTTTTGCCATGAACATGGAAATCTGAATGTGACTGAAATATACTAGGATTCAAAAAAATAGTTTTCATAACTTGAAGCCAAAAGCCACTTGCCTCTCATTGTACTTTGCCTTTCAGCTTTAGTAAACCTTGTGGACCGTCCCCTCCTAGAGATACACTCCCTTCCCTTCCATGTTCAGTTCATATTTCCCCTTTCCACCAGCCCCTCCGTCACTTCATCTGGATTCGCCCTGCCAAGACCACTCTACGTTGCTGCATCTCAAACTTCTGTTCTAAGACTTCTATTCTAACATACACCACTGCCTCCTTAGGCCGTCTTCTCCATTCTCATGACTTCAGCAGCAGGAGTATGACGAAATGACAAGAGCCTAGACTCTCTTTTCTATACGTTCATTTGAATCTCTCACATAGCCAAAAATTTCACTGGCCATATTCTTCTCCATAAACTACTTGTCTTCATCTATTTCTTATATCAGAAAATAGTGTACCCATGTAAGATATGCCTGAGTATCTGGACATTGTTCTTGTTCTTTTTCAAATCCTCACTTCCTATAAGTTCGATCCATCTCCAAAATATCTTTTTTTATTGTAATGTCATACTTTATTTATTTATTTATTTAAGATTTTATTTATTTATATGACACACAGAGAAAGAGAGCACAAGCAGGGGGAGCGGCAGGCAGAGGGAGAGGGAGAATCAAGCTCCCTGCCGAGCACGGAGTCCGATGCAGGGCTCAATCCCAGGACCCTGGGATCACGGCCTGAACTGAAGGCAGATGCTTAATGACTGAGCCACCCAGGCGCCCCTGTCAAACATTATTTATTGATGTTGAAATGCATATGCACATGAAATACATATGAAATACATACAAATGCATATGCATTTGTCTTTTGAACAACGTAGAAGAAATGCAATTAACAACAAGGTTACTAACACAAAATGCTACTTGAATTTGAAGTGGTTTGTTGATTTAGTAGCATCAAAAGGGACTATGGGAGTTGTAGTAACTAAAATTTTGTCCGTCACCACATTCTACATATGCTACCTCACTGAATTCTCACATGAAGGTGTGCTTTATCTCTAAATAATTTTACCTTTCCAAGGTCTCACAGCTTCTCTCATCCTATTTGATAATATCAAGCTATTCGCTATTCTATATGTCACTCATTATACCAAATGGCCCTAGTTCCATTGCTAGATTTCAGCAAGCCTTAGATCTCTGCATTAAGCATCCCCACACCTGGCTTGGAACTCTCCCATTTGTACGGTTGGTTCTTTCAAATTCATGTCTCCTCTTACAGGACACCTCAGACTTCCCATGGACAATCCATACAGGACCTATTACCCTGTTTTAATTGAGGTTCATTTTCTTAGAATTATACCTGGTACGTATGTTTAGGTCATTGTGGACTCTCTAGAAACTGTGGTTTTTGAAGGCAGAGAGAGTGAAAATACTATTTCTGTGTGCTTTATCTCTTATGTGATGACATCAAGAATACTTTGCGTTTTAATATGGCTGCAAGAAATATTTCTGGAGGGCGCCTGGGTGGCTCAGTTGGTTAAGAAATATTTCTGGAGACCCAAACATTTTGTTTATTTTCTTAAAACTTGGGCAATTTTGTGATGTGCCTGGCCACTAACCTACATGCTTGTCTGTCTCACGGATCTCTCCTAAGCTGCGTCATAAGTTTTATGGTTCCAAAATCAAATTCTTTTCACTAAGGTAAGGAAACAAACATTTTAGGAAAAAGACAATAGGATTCATTAGGACAAGTTGGCAAAAACATCCATGTTTTGACCATCGCATTTAAATATGGGCTTGAGAACAATTAACTCATATAGCTATTTAGGGAAAATGATCATGCTTGGGGCTCAACCATCTAGGTTTGACAGATGCTATTACTGTTTACACTGAATCCATTCTATGCAACATTTGGTTAGTTTTAACCCAAATTGTCTTATCAGCAACCTTTCTTTGTGACCCTGGTTAATCAAAAACTTCTTTTAATTGTTCTGTTATGCCGTGCTCTCTTTCTTTATTTTCAGTATACTATTCCACATTTTTTAGTTTCAGCATCCGACTTTCAAGATTACAGTTACATTAGAACTAAATAGTCCATGATTTGACTGGTAATCAAACTTATCATTCTGATGCCTGGCATTTTTCTCCCCAGTAATTCCTGTCTTGCTACTTTGCTCTTATCTCCATTAATCCAGTCATACTTAGTACCCTGCACAAAGCCAAGATATCCCATACCTCTCTGTATTCTTGTGATCAACTTCCATAAAAACCTTATTAAGGATTTTCCTACAAGTGCCAATATAAATTTTCACTCAGCTTTAATTATGATTACACATTTTAAATTTAAACTGGTGCCCAAAGGTGAAACATCTATATTCAGAGTAATTTGATTATAAGACTCACTGAAAAAAAAGAATTCTCCATCTTTTTTTAAAGATTGATTAATTCGAGAGACAGTGAGAGAGCATGAGCAGTGGGAGGGGCAGAGGAAGAGGGTGAAGCCCTCTCCCCACTTAGCAGGGAGCCTCTGCGGGGCTCGATCCCAGAACCCTGAGATCATGACCTGAGCAGAAGGCAGAAACTTAACCGACGGAGCCATCCAGGTGCCCCAAGAAGTCTCCATTTTAAAGAACTTAGTTTTATCTGTATTCCTGTATTTAAAACCATGATATATCTGGGAAGTAATCTATTTGTGAACAGGCTGTGACCTTCTAGAGCAGAGTGTGTTATGATGATTCAATAAAAATGGCCTGAATCTCAAGGTCACATTAACCTAGATTTGATGTTGGTTCATAATCTTAGTACAGAATTAAAAATCAATAAAATCTGCCCTGATGAAACAAACTTGTGTGTTTTCTTTCCAAGTCTGTGAAATGAAGGGCTGTTTCTGATCACCTTTTTTTCATATAAGAGACAAGTAAATCTCCTGGCACGAGCTAGAAATAGTTACACCTTAGGAACGTCAGCAAACTGATTTCTTTCAATGGGCAGCTATCGACCCCTCATTCAAAATGAAGCTGCTAGTCGGTGACCTCTATAACTCCATCAGTACTCACCAACCCCCATGATGCTCGTAAGATTGTCAGGCTTTGACCAAGGAATTTTCCAGCAAGTATTCTCCCAGAAGTTTTGGGCTTTTCCTTTGTATCTTAGCATCTCCACATAACAGCTCCAATGTACCACTGAAAGACAGTGCCATTGTTCCTACAACACAAGGAAAAACTCCCAAGCCCCGTGTAAAAGCAGAATATCTTGTTTCATGTCTATCAGCTCTCTCCATCTCCACAGATATCCCATGAGTCCAAATCACAGTGCTCTCTTAATGCCATAGAATTCTGTGGGGATCGATAATGATCAGATCAATCACAGTCTCTGAGTGAAATAGCTGCCTACATGTATTCCCACCTCCTCGTTTTATTTCCCCATCTATTTTTGATACTCTGATTTTATTTTGTATATATCTGGCCATGTCAACCACTAATTAAAATCCTATAGATGATTTTCTATTGCCTTCAAAATAAAGACCAAATTCTTTCTTTGGATTTTAAAACTCTGTCTTATTCAGTACTAACTCCCTCTCTTCAGCCTTATTTGACGTCACTCATATGGAAGCTCTCCATACCAGCTATCATGAATTTCTTTCCATTCTTTTAGTACACCATTGCCCCACCCCCAAAGCTATCATACATATGTTCTATTTACAAGCAATGTACTTTCTTGATGTCTACTTCACTTCTGCTTATTAACAAACTAGTACTTGTGCTTCCGGTCTCAGATTTCCCTTACCATCTCTCTCCAAAGACTATTACTTCTTTTGATTTTAGTATTCTTCATTTTACTTTGAGTACTTAGTGTGCTTGTAATTTTTTTTTAATGAAAGTCTTTCTTCTGAGGTCTGCCTTAACTTAAAATGTCCTACAAAATTTACACTGTTTTAATCAGTCTAGATCGATAAGCAACTAGTTTTATATTTATATGTATATACATATATAAAATTTAGCTTGTTAATCATTTCTTTTCCTTCTTTAAGATTTTATTTATTTATTTGACAGAGAGAGAGAGGGAGAGAGCATGGGGAGCAGCAGATAGAGGGAGAGGGAGAAGCAGGGCTCAAACTCAGGACCCCAGGATCGTGACCTGAGCCGAAGGCAGACGCTTAACCCAGGCACCCCTTGTTAATCATTTCTATTAAAAGTATTCAGAATTATTTTATTAGGGCATATAAAAAATATTTAGATCTCTGCTATATGCTGGGATAGAGGGCTGAGGAGAGATGGGGGTGTGGGGAGGAAGAAAAGGAGCAAAGGAGGGAGGAAAAAAGGAGAGGGAGTGCTTTGCAATTTTTAATTTTCAGGAAAATAAGAGCAGGGGAAATAAATTTTATATGCTTGGAAGTGCTGTGTTCATACTGAAATGTAAGAATAGTTTAAATCAGTCTCACAGCAATGATGGCTAAACATAGTTGCCTACAACTGCCTCCTAGCAGAAATTCACATGTGAGATGATAACATTATTTTCCCTTAGAAAATTGTCTTCAACTCAACAAAACTTGGCCAGTTTAATGTATGATATTCAATATATATTGATCTAAAATGCACATCTCCTCAGAGAATAATGGAGTGAAGAAATAAAGCAGTAATAGCAGATGACTCAAACCAAGAAACATTTTTCACCTGAAATATTGAAAACCGGAGGTAAAGTATTTTTATTTGCTAAAATTAGCCAGAAGTTATTAAGTCTCAAATTCCCTTTGAAAAGGGAAAGCCTGTATAATCATCCCCAGGAAAATATGCTTGTGGACTTGATACCTGTATTAACTATTTGAGATCAAGTATACGATGTTGTCACCAATCCTTCTTGGTACTTTTTTGGTCTTAAGTAATTAATATACCTTCCAGAAATCCCAGATATCTTTTTAGAGAAGAGATTAAGTTTAGTTAAACATTTGCAAAAGAAATATTAAAAATACAACCTCTAAATTCTAGAAATTTTAAGTTTGAATACAGCCCTATGTATAAAATCTCACATTTTTTTCTTCATTTTTTTTTTTTCCTTTTAAATTAGCTATGGACTAACTGAAAGCCAGAAGAGAGGGGAAATAGAAGATGGAGGATAAGGCATTTAATAATGAATGATTATTATTATTCAACTACCAGATGACGGTATACTTCTTTCAGCATGAGAATTTGCATGGTAATGAACTATACCATTGAATACATAGTAGGATTTCCTCACATTTGAGACAAAGCAGTAGGGAGATAGAAGTGAGAACAGATGATACAAGCTCTCTATAACACTATATCCTAAACTTGAAAATGTAAGAATTTTACATTACATTTTACAGGGAAAAAATTATCTTGGAACTCTAAGGCCAAATAACGTTGAATTACAGTGTTATTGACATACAAACAAACAGTCTCACTATAACGTCTTCATGATCATTAGTCTTATACAGCTACATATAAAGCTAATGCCAATTTTAAAACTAAAAAAAAAAAAAGATTTTAGAACCAAATCAGATTAATGGCTCCAATATAATATAATGAAATAGATGATGCTGTGTCTCGGTAAAACTAATTTGTATCTCACAACATGAATATAATACAGACAGTCACTATGATGTGTGTCCTTATCTATATACAGTTAGCTCTGCTTTAATGCTGGTTTTATTTATTTTTTTAAGATTTTATTTATTTATTTGACAGAGACAGAGAGACAGATAGAGAGCACAAGAAGGCAGAGCGGCAGGCAGAGGGAGAGGGAGAAGCGGGCTTCCCGCGGAGCAGGGAGCCCGATGCGGGACTCGATCCCAGGACCCTGGGACCATGACCTGAGCCGAAGGCAGACGCTTAACCAACTGAGTCACCCAAGCGCCCCTAATGCTGGTTTCAAAAATGCAGATGTGTTTCAAGATGAATGACATATTAGGGAACAATTAAAACAGAACACAAATTTCTTGTTTGCTTATGGGATACCTCCATGAGATGGGAAACACTACCTGAGCTGAAACTGGGTGAATTCAGCAGGAATAAACTAAAAACATGCTTCTCAAATACCTTCCAGCCACACCAGTCCACCCATTTGTGTGAGCGACGCCAGTTCACATGTGGAGTTATAACTTCCCATCTGATTTCAGATAATCCTCCTTCCACTACTTCACAATAACTCCCATCCTGCAATCTTTTGGTGCTTATTTCCACAAGCAAGCTTCAGGTCTTTTCCAAGGTAAAGTACAATATTTATTATGGTATTTGGGTATTTCTTATCCATTTTTGTGTATTTCTAATTATTTCTTAATCAGTTTTATGAGGTTCCTATATTTTTGGACGTCATTGACAAAGTTTTTGAGTATTATGTCCCTTGTCCCAATTTTTCCATAAGTCTTTTGTTTCCTATTGTGTGATTTTGCAAAAAGCAGTGGTTCTTAAGAACACATATGTTGCATTACGGAACTGACTACATTAGGGACCTGAGATGACTCAAGATTCCTATCACATTTCTATATTCCAAGGCTCCACAAAAAGTTTACAGATTTAGGACACTACGACTTATGGTCTTCATGAGGAATGAAGTCATGATTTATATATTTAGTCTACTTTGATCTTTTCTCCTTTGCCTAATAAAATTAAAGTATTATATCTGGCTCCAACAAAACTCACAAATACAATCATGACTCAATGGCAGTCCTTGAATAAAAAATAGTTATAGTAGTGATTAAAATAATTTGATTACGGGGCGCCTGGGTGGCTCAGATGGTTAAGCGTCTGCCTTCGGCTCAGATCATGATCCCAGGGTCCTGGGATCGAGCCCCGCATCAGGCTCCCTGCTCAGCGGGGGGGCCTGCTTCTCCCCCTCCCTCTGCTTCTCCCCCTGCTCATATTCCCCGTGTCTCGAATGAATAAATAAATAAATAAATAAACCTTAAAAAATTTTTAAAAAAATAAAATAATTTGATTACATTCTAGTGATTATTTTTTGGATTCTCTTCCAAGATTAAACACAACAGGCTAGAATTGCCCAAATTCTCAAATTCCACATGCCATTGTCTTGCAGATACTGAGGTGGTCTGGATTTCGGAAATACTCCATTAAATTTTCAAAGAATAACTTGATAACAAAAGAAACAACACGAAATCTCTAAGACTAATTGCATTTTCAGATCAACCACATCCAGAAAAGTGTAGATGAACATTACTGTCTTAGTTAGCTCAGGCCACTGTAACAAAACACTGTATACTGGGTCCCTTAAACAACAGAAATTTATTCCTCACAGTTCTGGAGGCTGGGAAGACTTCAGATCACGGCGCTGGCTGATTCCGTTCTTAGTAAGAACCCTCTTCCCGGCTTACAGACTGTGGCTACAGTTCTCTATCCTCACATGATGGAGAGAAGAAAACTCTGGTGTCCCTTCTTACAAAGGCATTCATCCCATCATGGGAACTCCATTCTCCTGACCTCATCTCAACCTAATTACCTCTCAAAGGTCTCACCTCACACCATCACACTGAGGGTTAAGGCTTCAACATGATGAGTTGGGGAAGGGGCTGGCAGAGCGTTCGGTCTGTGACAGTGCCTTTCCCAGGTACTTTCCTCACCGACCCCACAATTAAGAGCATCACTGATTTCCTCAGTCTTGGATAGACTCATATGGTGTCTGGCTCACATATGTCCTTTACTTCAGCTGTGGTCAAGATTTCTTTTTATTTCTTTATTTATATGCCCTCCAGCCCTCTGTTTCTGAATCTGATAAACTACATATGCTTCCAGCTGTTGATATTTCCGTAGTATGTCATGGTGCATATAATCCAACTCCTGTTGGATTCAAATGAATAGGATTTAAAAACTCCCAAGGTTTAAAATTTTCAAGCTCCCCAGAGCTTTCAGGCAAAAATTTTCAGCTTGAGTTAAATACCCCAATTTTGTTTACTTCAGCTTGTCCAGAGGTACCTGGTGTTTATGAGATCAGTTTGCTTTATCAGAAGAATTCTTAGTGAGGAAGGAGTGATGAAGTCAGAACAGAAAGGAATTTTTTTATTTTTAATTTTTGCAATGGTAATTAGAACTAAACTGGAAGAGAGCCTAACGCAAAAGTGTGTCATAAGAGTCAAGAAGTAAGATTATCAAGTTACAATTTAGTTAGAAATATGAGATGGAAAAAGAAGGACTTCCAGTGGTGTTTTAAACTCATAGCACTACAGTTGTTTTGGAGTGGTAATATATGGAGATGTTTCCAATAATACCACCAATCTAAATGCTGCAAGAAATTGTAAATAGAGAGGAATCAAAGAAAAAAAAAAGCCCCATAAATCTATTGCTGAAGTAGAAGTTTTATATCTAATTTTAGGTACCTTTTCAGTAGTCTTTATTGAAGGAAAAATACCTTACTTATAATGAAATGATGTAACATTAGAGTAATCATAAGAGAAAACTGAAAGTTTGTATTTATAATTTCTGAAATAAATTGTGCTGTGTTCAAATAAATTGCTTATCAAATATTTGTGACAATCCAACAATATAAAAAGCAATTTTGAAGGATGATATTAATTAGTACTGGTTGGTACCTGAACATAGCATCATAAGTTCGCTGCTATAGAAAATTCTTGGAAAGATAATTAAGCAGGACCAAACATTGGGATCATTCAGTTTACCATCCATCCGCCTATGGCAGAAAGGTTCCTGTTACAAATGCCTGTGAAGTAGGCCAACCGTAGTTTATTTTTCTTAGGCTTCAAAGTACATGTGTAGTTCACGTCTCTTCAGAAAGCTTAATATAGGGCAGGGACAAAAAAATCTAAACATAAAAGTATTAAGCATGTTTCACCAATCAGAAAACATATGTATATCTGCATTTTGAAAGAACATTAGAGTATTCCTAGTAAGTCAAATCGTGAACTGTCTGGAAAATGATACAAACAACAAAAAGCAGAAACTCTAACATGGGCTATTTCAAAGCCACAGATAAAGGAAGAAGGTTAAATTGTGAGGCATACTTTTTATTTCAGCAAAAAGATATGTGTATAAGTGTACAAAATTGAATGTCTTGCTTTATCTGCACAGCGATAACGGTAACGGAATCTGGCCGCACCTGTGTCCATATTCACTTTCCCTAGTCTCCTTTTATAATCATTTTTCTCTTACTTCCCACTTTAAGGAGCAATGGTTTAAACATCTGTTCTAAAACATAGCCCTTTTTTAATGTTAATTTTTAAACATGTTTTGAGTTCTAAAACTAGTCTTTTCAACCACGTAAAGTAAGTTTTATACTCTGTCCCACCCTTTGAGAGTATCACAGTTTAGCACCTAAGGAATTTAACATTTGTCCCTTAACAGTGCAGACCGAGGTACTGACAGCACAAGATTACTACACGGTGGTAAAAGGTGAATTTAGGCTGAGGGGAGAAGAAACTCCACAAATAGGGAGAGTGCTACAGAAAAGAAGGAACACAGGGGCGCCTGCATGGCTCAGTCAGTTAAGTGTCTGACTTTGGCTCAGGTCATGATCTCGGGGTCCTGGGATGCCCATAGCAGGCTTCCCTCTCGGCAGGGAGGCTGCTTGTCCTTCTCCCCCCACCCTCTCTCGCAAATAAATAAATAAAATCTTAAAAAAAAAAAAAAAAAAAAAGAAAAGAAGGAACACAATTCTTTATGCTGATTGACACCCTCAGGATGTCGCAGCATTGAAGATGTGCCCTAAGCTTCAGTGATCACTGAATGTTAAATGGTTTGGAAGTCAAGTAGAAACAACAGTACATTAGTCAAAAAGCCCAGCTTGCATGGGGTCTGGCAGCAGCTTTCCTCTGGGTCTCTTCCAATGTAAGGTTACTGCCAAATCGTTCTGAATCCACTTCTCATGCACTTTAGCTTTCCTTGGCGGCAGAGCACGGATTCGAGTAAAACCCTCCTACGCCTCTTGTTCAGAATTAATGCCAAGGTGAGTTCAATTTTTAGGGAAGTAAAAATTCTCTCTTTCTCTTTCTCTCTCTCTTCCTCTCTCTCCACCTCCCTCCTCTCTCTCTCTTTCTCTTCTTAGTTTGGGGTAGTCTGTAGTAACCTGTTAGGTAATTAGCAATATTTACATGTAGATGGAGAGGAAATTCCTAAAATAGCACACTATAAAAGAGAAATGGGACATTTCATGTGCAAAGATGAGACTCAGTTTTTGAGGGTAACTTACAATTCACAAAAGAAAACAGGGCCTTATAGTTAAATGGGATCTTAGACATTATTTGGTTTCATTTTTTCCTTTTACAAATGAACCTAAGCCTCGGGATGGTTACTGTGCCGGGTATAGTATCACAGAGGTACCAAAAGTTGTTTTTATGTCTGATAATTCTTAATATGTGACTCAGTGAAAGGGAGTCATATGTTCAAAATAGAGTTTCATCTGACCTATATAATAATTCATACTATGAAAGAGGCTTTACAAAATACATTTTTTGTCCTTATGAAAAAGTGTGTCCATAATAAAAATAAAAGTGCTTCCTCTTAAATTTTATTAGTTTATTGGAAAACAAAACAAAACAAAACAACAAATCATTCTATCCCTTGTGGGAGCATGTAGAATTAGTTACTAAAGAAATATTTAATTTAAAGAGGAAAATTTCAAGGTTATTTGAAACAGAAGTTAAAAGCATTCTCTGAGTAAGAAATTAATAGTAAGAATCTTTCTGAGTTTATTTTCCAACACAATCTTTTCAAATTCAACATAGATTATATGAAAGCTGGTTACTTAAAATTTTGAAAAATACAGGTATCTTTCAGAAAAGGCAAATTGCTAAATTACATGTGAATCTAAAAGAATACAGTAGAGTTTTTATATTGATTTCTGTATTTTTCATGGAATGTCTGGTGGAAACAATGTATCAGAAACTAAATCATGGTAAGGTTTTTATTATAATATATTGTATTATAACCAGCATTTTCTCATTCAGATGTCATGTTTTTACTGGTTGCCAAGTTTGTGGCCTTATACTTATGTTGATGGAAGTCTAATTTTTTTATTGATTATTATTCTGATTTCTTACTTTGAAGATTATTATTATTTTTTTTTACTTTCATGGTGCTGGCAATTACATCCAAAATAATATATGCAAGAATAATGATCATCTTGTTTAGTATTGGTAATCTAATATTTGCCACCACTTAACAGAACTCTCCTATCTGAAGGTTTGCCAGAAATCATTTTCCTTAGGTACAATCATAAAGTCAATACAATATAGGACTGATGTTGTCTAAATTATAATTGACATAGAGTATTGAGTCCTAAAGGACAAGAAAAAATTTAAAAGTCAGGTCTACAGATAACTATAACTCATAAAAGAAAGAATAAAGATATTCAGCCCAAAGCATCACAAATGGTCAAATAAAAACAAGAGGATCAAAAGAAAATAGAATCATGAATTCCCAGAGAAGGAACAGGGGAAAATGATCATAGGTGAAGAAACCAGCCTATCGATAAATCAGATAAATTGAGGTTAGAGTTAAGACACTCACACTGGAATTAGAGATGATTTGTAATACCAATGAGAATAATTTGAGAGAAAAGGAAAGGTGAGGATTTTATTTTTAAAAAATGCTAAAAAGAGTAAAGGTCAAAAAACAAGCACATATATGTGTTCAAGTGAGTATCTGTAACAGTAAATATTTTAAAATCTATTTCTATATTTTTCAGCCATTTTAATACCACACCTTCTTCTCCCTCCAAATTTATTGTGACCTAATCTCTTAGTGAAATTGATCAGGCAAACGATGGTAGCAGTAACTTCACTGCTTACGTATTTGTAATCAATGCTTCACTGAAGTTGAAAGTTGGAATATAGTTTCATATTTTTTTCTACAGGGTGATCTGGCTACTCCTCATGCTTTTTTTCCTGTCTTCCATTTCCTTCTTGCTAGGGGTAGCGCTATAGGAGAAGGGAAATGTAGACTGCTGTCAGAGTCTCAGAGTCCCTGAACCACACAGGCTTCGGCCAGGTAGGACTGCAAGGCTGGTATTAAAGATGCTCATCACCTCCATCTGCCGAGTCAGAGCTCCACCCACATCACTGTCCACTGCTAATCACAGCAAATGTCCCACCTCACACAGATGTTTGGGGGAAACCAATCTGATTAATAAATTCATATTATGGATAAATCAACCACGTTTATCTTTTAAACTTTGTGTAAGAGAGATTTTACAGCATTTTCAGGCCTTGTTAATCCTCATCAAGTAGTTCTTCCCACCCTTCAGTCTGGTTCTAAAAAGGCTCTTAAGTGTTAGATACTGCAAAACAAAGCGCTCTGTCAGAATTCTAATAATTCAGTTAAAGTCCAAGATTAGCTCAGTCTGACTTACAGACATGCCGATTTAGAGTTGTAGGTTTTCCTAACATGTATATCATGGTAAAAAAAAAAAAAAAAAAATCTCTGCCTCTTAATTAAAGGTCACTAGGAAAAATTGGCAACAAAGAAAAAGATTTCAGACATTAGATCTTCAAAAGACTAGACAGAAAGAAACTGTTAAAATAAGTGAAATGATGTCAGGGCAGTGTCCCCTGATACCTTATCAAATTAATTTTGTTACAGACAGCACAAAACAAAAGTGTATTTCTAGTTTTCTGAGTCGGACTATGTTTAGTTGAATCATACGTTACCTGTCAAAATACAAACCTGTCCAATTGTGACCCAAAGCCTCACTTAGAATTTCTATCAAGGAGTCATCTAATAACAGTCCTTATTCGAAATGGGCTTTCAGGGCCTGGCCTCAAACTTGGTTGTAAAACACAGAAGCTTGCTTCTGCGATGAGAATCAAGCCCTTGTTCTTGCTTGGCAAACCCCTTTACTGGCACCTCTACAGCCGTACCCTAAGTACAGATTTATTTGTCCTCCTTCTGATCAATGAATTAGTTCAGAATTGGTAACAAAGGAAATAGTCCACAAACAGAACCAGATCTTTCTATTTAAACCACAGTTCCAGTTACTTGTGTGAAAACATTTGGAATTATTTTATAAAGAGGTCTAGACAATATTTCATTTCCTATTTGTGAAGGACTTTAGACTCCCTCATTTTAACTATACAGAGGGAAAGACATCCTGATTTCACAGTCCTTTTTAATGACTGCAGTTCTCTATTTTTTCCACAAATATATACATGTCTAACACTGTGCTCAGAACTATTCCAAATGCTTAATTCTGCAAATCGATTGAGGTTCTGTTATAGCATATTTTCATTTGAACCAAATCCTTTGGAAAGATATGGGAAATTCAAATCCTTTAACTAAGAAGGAAGCCCGATGCCACCTGAATCCTTACAGAACTAAACCAAGTATTGTGGTCAATGCTGGTTATTATAGAGCTAATGATGATGGATTAATTGATAGTAGCATTTCTAAGAAAATACAAACCTTAACCAAAGAGTGTATTATGTGCAGTCACTTTTTCACTCACTGAGGCAATATAGTCTCCTTGTGAAAGAATAAGATAAAACTTAAGGGGAATAAAGGCCAGATGCTACCCAGGTCTACAAAGAAGAGCTTCTAGATTAGAAAACCTCCACTTAGAAAATATTATCTGATTTAATCTGATTTGTTGTATGGGAAATGATAACCATTATACTGAAACATGGAAAGAAACTAATCATCAAGAATTATTTTATTGGAACCTCTTTTTTTTTTATTTAAACCTTTAAACAGACCATAAGTTGGGTATTTTTATTACTATTATATAAATAAGAGACAAAAAAGCTAAAGAGATGTACTATAATTTGTATAAGGTCACAGAGTGAGCTGGGGTAGGGTTGAGATTTGAAGCCAGATTTATCTGGTCTCAGAAAGTCAATTCTTACCCATTTATGACAAAACAATAGCCTTATATAATTAAACAGAATACTTGGATAACAAACTACTTTTTCAGTGTGCAACTGCAAATCAATACCTATAAAGACTCTGAACATTACTAAAAAAATGTTTGAATGTATAATGCATAGGCTGCAGTAAATAGATGAGAATCATATAAATAGTACACACATTCATTGTTTGAACTTTTATAAAATAAGCTTATATGAAAAAGGATGAGTCAATCAATTCAATTTATGCACTCTTACATGCCCAATACTATCCTTGTGTTTCTAAAAGAAACACTAAAATATAAATCTCATCAATCTCTTTTAGTGGGTAACAATCTATACCCATCAGACACCTAGATATAAAAAGCCAAAGAGCAAAATGAGTGATGATAGGTTTAATACTAAGATTAATACTTATTTGAAGTATATTTTAAACTGTATTACTTAATATTTTGAAAATAACATTAAGAATAATCATCACAATACATGAAATAAAATACTATTATTAATACACAAATTAAAGAATTATAACACAGGTTCATTCTTACTCAAAATATAGTTTGAAAAAGGGTGTGTTCTTGGTAACTTATGACTCTTAAAAAATTCACTATATATCTAGTAAGACAATTACATACAAAGTCTTTTCGTCCTGATTTTTTCATTTTTCTGATTGCTACTAAATTTTGACAGGAAATGAAGAGGCAACTTTTTTTTTTTTTTTAAATGGGGGAATCAAAAGATTCTAACAATTCTTCCTAAAAAGCATTCTTTGGGCTTTTTAATAAAATATCTTTATCACAGCTTTGGCTTTCCATCTTAGCAGACAAAGCCAAGTACATGGGTCAGTAAATGCCATCAATACCATTTATGATTGCATGAATACAGCAAAACCACATGCATAATAAACAGCTCCTGCCAAAATGCAAAATGCAAAGGACTCTCTTTTATAATGAATTTAATTTTTCAGTAGTAAATATTGAGAAAGTCTACTCCCTGACTTCCAGCCCAGATTGCCAATCATACATGAGCTTTTCCCTTTATCTCCGAAGTTCCCAGAATATAGATTTTAAATCCTTCTCAGGTTCAAATTCTTTAAAATAGTTTTCCAGAGTCAGGAGAGAGAATAGGAATAGCTTTGAGAATTATGGAAGGATAGAGAAAAGCTAAAAGATATAAGGTAGAGGCTAAAAGTTATAAGCCATAGAACCTAGGGATTTTGGCAAAGGAGTAGACAACAAAACCTAATTGTTAAAATGAAACACCAGGCCCAAAACAGAGTTACTTTAGTTAAGCCCCACCTAGACTTAATACCGAAGCTAATTACATTTTCAGCCTCTCCCAAGAGGGGAATCTTAAACCAATCAGTCAATATTCCTGATCAGCTCTAGTGAGATAATCCCTATGATAAAAATCCCCTCCCTTCCACCTAAGGGAAGGTGACCTTGCCTGAAACAATCCTTTCTTTTGCTAATAACTTTCTTGTCCACACCATTTTTGCCTATTAAAGCCTTCCATTTTGTACAACTCCTCTGAGCACCCTTCCATTTGTTAGATGGCACGCTAACCTGGTTCATAAATCATTGAATAAGGCCAATTAGATCTTTAAATTTACTCTGTTGAATTTTGTTTTTTAACATAACACATGCACAAAAACATTCAAAAAGAAACTCAAAACACTCTTTCTGTTCACTATGTCAAAACTGATATATTTTCAGATGGATATGACTTGGGTTTAGCCTAAATAATTAGTGTTAAAATGATCAAGTGTACTTATACAATTAATACAAAACCTGATTCTGATAAATGCAAAGAGGAAATGAGGGGAACTTTAGGGTCATCCTTCCATTTCACCATCATGATCTGAAGACTTCGATTTTTCTTACCTCTGGGAGATTTTGAATATTTCAAGTAAGCTACAAAACCTTTCTTGGCATTATCAATAAAGAACAGATAGTCACTTCAAATCATCTTTGGAATAAGCAGAACATAGACATGTAAATGGATAATTTACAGCAGATATCCATTTAAAGAAAAAAAGAAAAAAAATCTACATTAGGCTAACTTACTGATGGTAGATATAAAAATCCATCATTTGTTTTAAGGCTTGTCTAACGGTTCCAAAGAGGACTTATAATTTATGCAGTAGAAGAAGTAGGTATTAGGGAAATTAGCTAAATAAAACTATAGACAAATGTAGTCACACAATATTACTAGTTCCCATGGAGATATTTATGTGGATCTATTTAACCCACCATAATGATCAGGCCTTAAAATTGGAAAGGAGAATAAAAAAGAAAAAAAAAAAACAGCAATCTTTATCCCCACTGAAAATATCTCCATGTTTTAATCTCAGAATCATGCAAGACACTATGAAAATATATCCTGGTTTCCCCAAGACATGCAAAAGATGATTAATTCTCTTATGGTTTTTCTAGGGTGGAGTGATCAGGTACTACACTGCTTTATTTCATAATTTCCCTAAAATTAGCATTTGCTTTTAAGATCTTGATAATTGGGGCGTCTGGGTGGCTCAGTCATTAAGCGTCTGCCTTCCGCTCAGGTCATGGGATCCCAGGGTCCTGGATCGAGCCCCGCATCAGGCTCCCTGCTCCGCGGGAAGCCTGCTTCTCCCTCTCTCACTCCCCCTGCTTGTGTTCCCTCTCTTGCTATGTCTCTGTCTGTCAAATAAATAAATAAAATCTTAAAAAAAAAAAATCTTGATAATTGGTCTAATATTTAAAAGTCTCTGTAATTCCTAAATCATTTTATTCTAAATATTCTTTGCAGTAAATTTGTAATATTCTTTTAATTCTATTCTATAATCAGAATACCTGTGATAAAAAAATGCATTGCTCATAATTATTCTGTCAAAAATAAATCAACCCTGATTACATATAAACTAACTGATATTTCTCTTCATGTTCTATTCCTACAGTTAATCCTGTAATTGATAAATATTATGTTTCCAATCTTAAAGTGTAAACAGAAAATGCAAACATTTTTTCTTACTATTTAATGTTACTCTAATTTTTAATCAGGGGTAACAGGTCATGAGGTAAAACATGTTACCTCAAACACTAATAGAAAAATAGAAAAGAAACCTGAATCAAAAGGCACAAAAAATATGCTCTTTGACTTAGTCACCTGCTTTCTGGAAATGTATCCTAAGAAATCACTCATTTACATAAAAGGACCATTTTTAATAATGTAAATATTCAATAGAAAATATTACTTACAAGAGCAAAACTTGGAGATTAACTAAATACGCCATCAGTGGGAAATGGTTTCATAAATTATGGAATAGCCACCAGAGAGAAATTTAGGCATGTAAAGTCTTTTTTGGAAACATAGTCTGCATTATGTTTAATATCATTAAATGTCTGTGACGACATATGCATGGTGTCATACGCTAACAAAAACACGAAAAGGGCACTTTTGTAAGGGTGGTGAAATAATGCTAATCTGCATGCAAATTTATATTTACTGTTATGTGGTTTTGACAGGGAAAACTGACAAAATGGTAGTACTATGAAAAGGGGTGGAAATAATTACCATTTTTATATTATATAAATAATTTATAATCTATCTACCAATTAATAAATGCACATTTATTGATTCATTTTGAAGGTGAGTAGTCCTTGTCAGGCTAGAATGTAATTATTTTAATCCATTATCTTTCTTATGTAGAGACAATTCATTTTCACAAAAGTTACATGTTGAGTGAACTTCCACCTTCCATTTTTAATTCTATAACTCCAGTTTCATAAATTCCAACTTTTATGGCACATAAATAATGCTAGAAAGGAACATGTGCTACATGCCTATAAATGTTCAAGTGTTTCTGTTTCTGCAACCTTTCTCTCTATGAAGGATAGCAGGTTATATAATTATAGAAGTGGCATTTATGACCGCAGGCTTTCAGTATTGTGTAATCATATCATGCAGTGTGATACATTAAATGTAAGGTTAAAAAAAGCAGGCAGGCTATACTTAAAGTCAACAAGAGGCCATCAACCTAGAAGAAAAAACAGTGACTATGGCATGAATTATGACACATGGGGCTCTGTGAGGGAGGCTCTTTCAACCACAACTATTAACAGCTTATGAAAATACCATTAAAGGACTCATTTCAAAATGGTAATATTTATCAAAGGTAGACAGGTTTATATGGTGTTCATCAGATTTGAAACAGCGCTACTGGAATTACGTTGACTTGTGAAAGAGCACTGAACCACAGAGGCTTTCTCAACACCTCTTCCCGTACCCCTTTTTATTTTATACTTATTTGATATTTTGTCAAGATGAGCGCTGCATGTAATTAAGAACACTGAGTTCTAAGTCTGATTTGGTTTTTTCTTTGCTGCAAGAACTTGGACATGACATTTAACATGACCTCAATTTTCTCATGTAGGAAACAAAGAAATTAAAGAAAGATAGCATCCTTTAATAAATAATGTTTTAACTAGGATATCTCTTGCTTTTCATGGCTTGTAACATTCCCCCGAACTTTTTGTTGTTATTGTTGTTATTTGAGACCTTATACATTTATGTTTGTTTCCATTTTGTTTAGCAGCTATCCCCCAAAAAAACAGAAAATGGAGAAATATCAGAAATGTGTGTCTATGGGATACACATGGGGTCTTTAAGTAAGGAAAGAAGAAATGTAGGAGGAGTAAAAATTAAATAATAATCAGAATGTATGAATTTTTACACTACCAAAACCCAAGTTCCTAGGGAATTCCAGTCATGTCTCAAAGTAGAACAAAGTCACAGGAGGTGAAGACTACTATTTTGGAAAACGAACAACTGCCCATCACACACAATATCCACCACCATTCTCCTGCCTTTTTAATGAATCCAGACCATCTAGACTGGAGATAGTCATCCTCTACGTATCAAATGGAAATAACCTAACTAATCCATCTTTCTAGGAAGAGGAAAATGATTCCTAATTTGGACAACACTAAGAATATGGTCCACCCCTGTCCCCAGCATTGACTGGTTAAAAAGGATCAGTTCCCTGAGGACAGCTGGGGCTCTTACATCTTCTCCAGATGCTTTAAGAGTGGGAATTGTCCACACAGAGTAAGGGGTAGCTAAGAACATGTGAAGAATAGAAAAAAAAGATGTCAATATCCTGAAGCCCCAGAATCTGTCCATATGTTAGGTTACATGGCTAGAAAAAATTAGGCATTAACTAGTTTTTAGATGGCTGCCAATCAGATGACTTTAAAATAGATTATTCTGGATTATCCAGGTGGGTATGATGTAATCACAAGAGTTCTTAAATGTGAAAGAGGGCAGCCAAAGAGTAAGCTGTCAGAGTGGGGGATGTGAGAAAGACTTCACTGGCTATTGCTATCCAGAAAGGAATGCAGCCCGCTGACAACTTCTGATTTCTGGAATATAAAATAATAAATGTGTGCTTGTGAAAGCCCCCACATTTGTGCTAACTTGTTCCAGCAGGGATAGGCAACTAATACAACAGCCTTACAGCCTCTAAGAAAAAGCCTACTTATGTTGTAAAATTTCTGAATGGAAGCAAGGTTTCCCTATTTCTTGAGGAAAAGCTAACTCTGCTGAAGCTAAACTGTTCCTGGACAAGTTGCTAAACCAGAATCACACAGACACAGCATGAGCCTGCCTTCCCCTACCTGGACACCTAGCTCACCTTACAGCCTGATTACAACCCTATCTGCGAGGACCTTTGCCTGTAGCTAAACTGGTTTATATTTTTAACTCGAATCGCTTAGACTACTAGTTTTTTTTTTTTTTTCCTGTAAGTAACCTTGCCTATATCATAATAATGTTGTGGGAATTAAAAACATGATTCAGAAGAGAGTTTTCCATATTTTGGAATCAGAAAAATATAAAGCTAGCAAACACTTAACACTATTTTACCAAAAAAGTCTGCTTTGATAAAAATATAAATTGTGTTATACAGTATTATGAAATTAGGATGTTTCCAGTCAGTCAAATGGAAAAAATTTAAAGAATAATTTTCAAAAATTAGATCATAATTCATAGATCTACTTTCCCTCATATGTGGAAAGTTAATTGTATTCTCTCAGATGTTTCATTTGAAATGTTCTTATGTTTTTGTTTCATTCAAGTGGCTGATTTTAGACAAACATGGGAAAAAAATACCAAATCTGAGAATTCAACCAAAAAAAATTCTCAGATTTGGAATTTTTATCCTCCTTCTTTTATAGTCCCACTTGAATTCCTCACTATGTAACACTATTTCTTTGACTAATTTTTAGCCTTTTTTTAAAAAAAGATAACTTTATCCAGAGTTTTGTCTAAAATACTATGGTTGCCATTGCAAACCTATGTTTTGCATTTATATCTTTGAAACAAAATCTTACCTCTTTGTGTCCTCTGAACTTAATCCTGGAGGATTTATCTCTTTGTACCTAAAGAATATAAAGAACTGCATTATTCCATTTTACTTGGCTTTCAGAGATTTCAAATCAAAACCACAATTGGTATGTGTCCACCCTTTTATCTAAATTGCCTCTAAAGCTGTATCCACACAAAGACAGCAACTTAAGCAATGGGGCAACAGGCTCATCAGCTAAACAAAAATAATATAGAATTCGCCTTTTTTTTTCATAGAAACTAAACATGTACAAGAATTTTGAAGGATAATGCAATTTGTCTCTCAATTCCAGTAAGGAGAAACTTTTAGCAATCTTTTGTTAGTGGACTATTTTTTTAAATACTTAAATATATTAAGTTGCTTAAAGTTCCTTTTGTTTAAAAGAGAATATAAGGTGACTTTTTATATTAACCATGTGTACAATGGGTAACAAAAAGTTGTAAGCAGGTTTTTGGTTGATTTAAAAGCTTCTAGGGGTGCCTGGGTGGCTCAGTCATTAAGTGACTGCCTTTTGCTCAGGTCATGATCCCAGGGTCCTGGGATCGAGTCCTGCATCTCTTCGGGCTCCCTGCTCGGCGGGGAGCCTGATTCTCCCTCTCACACTCCCCCTGCTTGTGTTCCTGCTCTCGCTGTCTCTCTCTCTGTCAAATAAATAAATAAATAATCTTTAAAAAATAAAAATAAAAAATAAAAGCTTCTATTTATCCTGCTATCAGTTGAAATCAACTGTCCTTACAGTTTTAATGCCTGAGCAGCTGCATGTGGACCAGTAAGTGACTGGTAGCGATTCTAAACTGCAAAGCCTGGGTATGCCCTACATAAAGTCACAAAGTTTCAGTTCAACAAAGAATCTTCCAATTGAACCAGATCCAGCTCAGGATTGTGTTACAATGGTTGAAGAGAGGGATAGTTTATGAGAAGACTATTGACTTTCCTGATGTTGCCTCTAAAAGAGTAATATATCCTTAAATATCTTAATGGTTCTTTATGTCCTATAGTATTTCAATGTACTTACCAAGAAGGTTTTAACCTTCCCCTCAGCTTGACTAAACTTTAGACAGGCTTCTTCCTGACTCTAGCCCCCTGACCTCCCTTTCCTTGCAGCATTTACTTTAGAAACTTTGTAATTGTAAATTCTTTCTCTGTCCCTTTGAGATATAAATACATTTTAAAGCTTCTTGCCAGTGTCACAACTCAGAAAAGTCTTTCTCAAGGATCTAGGTGCTGTCTTTTTAAAAATGTAATCATGAAGGAAGATAGTGCCGAATCTCCGTTTCCGTGGGAGGGTAGGAGCCCAACGTCAATAAGCACACACAGAGTGCTGAATTACAAGGAATAATATTTCCAAACTCATAAATAACTCAAGGTCCTGGAAGTATCATTGGTGGACTTCCTCCCAAGTGTCCTCCAGTATTCTTCTGCTAGCTCAATCCAGTGCTTAAAAAATCTCCTGGGCTTCGTGGCAAAGCTGAATTCAGACTCAGTTATGGCCTTTCTTCCCTGCTGCAGTAGCCTTGAATATGGTCTTTGCTTGTTTCATTTTGTACAGCACAGTTTTTGCCTTGATGGTACCTAAAATTTCTGTTTAATATGTTCAATTTTCTGCTATTATAATCTTTTTTGTTACCAACATTCGCGGGGGGGGGGGGGGGGAGATAAACAAAGTCTTTTAGTTCTCATTCTGACAAAGATGTACCCCAAAAGAGGCATGAAAATCAAGAAATTTCTTACATTTTAATAGTGCTTTGAATTCCTAAGAGTGATTTCACTTATTTTCAGACTATTCCAAGGAGGACAGAGAAATAGAAAATAGAAATGCATAAAGAGGTTTGGGAGATTTCTATTTCTCTGGCCTCCTTGGAAAAACCTCTTTATGCAGCCCCAGAACTGGGTACAGCCACAGAGCTGTACCCAGACTGTCCAATAATGGATTATGTGTTAAAAGCATAGAACAATTTACATTTTTCACTGAAAGCTCAGGGTTGGTATTGGATCCAAAGAGTTTGTTTACTTTAGGGCTAAGAGGTGAGCTATAAAATATTCTCACTGGAAAACAAACAAACAAACCAAACACACAAAAACAAACAAAAACTCAGAAAACATAAAGAAGACAGGAGCTCTAACACTTCTTGGGACAGTTTATTGATTCTTTTTTTTTGTTACTAAATCTACCCTCATGTAAAATAAACTTCCTGTGTTAGTAAATGGAAGGCAGTTATGCTCACCACTATACCACCAATGCAGTAAATGGAACAATTTAGAAAAATTAGTAATTTTTAATCAAGGAAAGGTAACTTGTTTGCTCTATTTCTAGTCCACCCTAATATATTCAATTAGCAGAAAGTTGGGGTCAAGAGAAAAATTCAAAACAGAAACTGAATAAGTTGAACAAAATGGGGATTCAGGAAGTAAGGATAATTAAGAAAGCATCATCACTGTGATTAAGACGGATGCCCTTTTTTTTTCTTTTTTGGCCCCTTTCACAGTCTCCATAGATGTTATCCTTTCTCCAATTCTTTAAAAAAATCTTTTCTGGGGCGCCTGGGTGGCTCAGTCAGTTAAGCGTCTGCCTTTGGCTCAGGTCATGACATCAGGGTCCTGGGATGGAGCCCCACATCAGGCTCCCTGCAGGGAGACTGCTTCTCCCTTTCCCTCTGCCCCTCCCCCTGCTCATGATCTCTCTCACTCTCTCTTTCTCTCTCTCGAATAAATAAATAAAATCTAAAAAAAATAAAAAAATAAAAAATATTTTCTGCTCAGATTCCTCAGATTTTATTGTAGTGATCTATGGATCTAATTACCAAAATCTTTCTGCTGAAAACACCTTGCCTGAACTATTTAATTGGTACAAATATACCGGTGTATTTGTTCTTTCATTTGGCTTCATTACTAAGGAAGTAGACAAATAATATCAGGTGTGAAAAAGACATGCTGGTACAAATAAAAAGGAATGCTAGTCATACTGAAATCATAGCCATGGTCTCAACTACTGTTTTATTTTATTTTAAATGTCGCTTGATTCTGTTAAATTATTGGGGTTTATAAAACAGTGACTTTCCTCACCAAATTATACTAGAAATTTAGAGACACATTGTATAATAGAAAAAAAAGGGTAATTTTTTACTGTCCTCAAGCAGACTGGACATTCTAAAATAAGGAATATGACTACTGTCAATGTCCTTTCACAAATACAAAGGTTGAAATGTTTTTCCCTCCCCTCCAACCAGTACCCAGCACCACTGTCATATGGAAAATAAACTTTAACAAATGTGACCTTTAAAGAAGATGTAACAAATGGCTATTCATCTCCAACATACATAATTTCAAAGTATAGATTATTATCTAGTAGAAAAACCATAGTTGATATTATAGTATGGGGATGAGTCAGTTTCAGGGAATGAATGACATGTTACTGCTTATATTTAATTTAAAAGCAAACTCTTATTTCCATTCCTCTTTCTTTAACACTGCTTGGTCTTAGGGTGTTATGAACACCTCACTCAGTACTAGCTTTTCACTTTCTTAGAGTCAATAGCAGTGGAAGTAGTGAGATTTAAAAGCCCACGAGAATATATTCCAAGGGAAACCTTAATCTATTTTGAGAACTATAACTTCTGCTGAAATGGGAATTATTTTCTTAGATCAACTCTTACCGACTTAGTAGGTACTTGAGTGACTAGGGCTAAAGACAACTAAAAGATTTTAAGCAAGCTGTAAATTGCCATTATGAGGTTGACATTAAAAAAAAAAAAAAAAAAAGGTACATGGCCTAAGAATTTAATTTGAGCAACCAACACTTTCACAAACGAGTCTGTGCCTAAAAAACATGCTTTGACCTAGATTAACCCTTGTAGCACTAGCAGTAGCCATTACCAATATAAATTTGAAGAGAGTAAATTAAATATATGAAACATTTAGCTTTTTAAACACTCTAGTAACTTTCTGCAGTACGTAACCAACCACGTCAAATACATGAATCAGTTGATAACATTTGACCTCATTGAGCTATTTCTACTAGCCTAAGAATTGAAAAACCTTAGTCCTAGGCCCAACTCTGCATATAACTATGTGACCTTGGAAGAGTCATTAATCTCTACAGGTTTTAGTTTCCTTTTTTCTAAAACAAGAGCCATGATTAGTTGATCATTTGTACCCTTTCAGATTCAACAGACAAGTGGAATATTAGTTTTACTCTAAGGCTGAAAAAAATATCTGAAGAGATAAAGATTACAATAAATTAAATGTGACAAAGACCTCAATTAATGCGTTATTAATTCATTCTTGCTGTGAACCATAAGCTACATTTTTAATATGGGAATGAAATAAGAAGTCTGTATGAGCTTTTAAAAAATCATCTTTGTAATAACTAAAATTTAAATAGTAATGTGTTAAGGAAAAACAAACAAACTTCTAACTATTGTTATAGATAGTTATTCATTGACACAGTCCAAAATTGCCAGACATTGAAATCACCAGTCTGGATTTCTACATTCATTACAAGGGCAATAAATGAGTTTTAGTTATTTTCCCTTTGTCCTCACTACTAGAGTCAGCCATACTGACCTACATGAAAGACCACATTAACTCAGACATGAGCCACTCATTGGTGAAGCACTGGAGGTGTGAATCAAAACAAAAATTGCACTGGAAAAAGTTAAACAGGCAAAGACATTTTTATTTAAAGCTATTGTAATAGGGCATAGAGGCCAGAACTTTGTCTGAGCTCAACTGCACTAGAACAAAAGCCTAGAGAGATTTTTAAGAGCTGTAGTATGGGGAGATCACAGGCCTTCTCCTGTAACTGCTGTTGCTAATGGTAACATGAGCAAACATTCTCCTATCTTCAAGACAGAGGGTAGTTTTTCAACTTAGAGCAAGGCACCAACCCTCCCGCAGAAAATGGGATCTAGAGGTGCTGTCTTTCTTGATGATTGCATTTCAAAGAGATGGCTCTCAGGTCCTTGAGAAAGACTTTCCCGGATTATAAAACTGGCACAAAAAAATTTTTTTAAAGATTCACATCTTAAAGGATTAGAGAAATAATTTACAAGGTTTCTAAAGTAAGCAATGCAAGGAAAAGGAGGTCAGAGGCCTCGAGCTAGGAAAAAGCCTGTCTATAATTTAGTCAAACCGAGAGGAACATTAAGGCCATCTTGGTTGGATGACACTGATTGGGCAGAAAAATTAATGCTCTGGAAACTATCAAACTAGAGTAGCAGGTTCTTACAACACATAGCTATATTTTCTGAGAAAATACGACTTGCTTCATGAGTCATCAAAAATTATTTTTAATGATCATAGCTTCATTCGTATCTCATCTTATAATGTATTCACTTTCACTATGTGTATACTTGCTTGCCATTTTTCTATTTTCTCATAACAACTAAGGAGGGTTAAGTAAGTTAGAGAACATTAATCTCATTAGTTTATAGATGAGAGTGCTGGGGTTAAAAGAAGTCAACCCACTGGTTTAATCCACACATTGTAACAGAATGAGACTATAAGCCATGACACATGTATTGGTGTACAAGGCTCCTCAATGTGGCCCATTGTTTAGTGTGCTGTGTGTGTGACTCTATGTGTGTGATGGGTATAAGCAAAAAATGCAAACAATATCTACTTCTAATTGATAGGAAACAAAATATTTTCCCAGGAAATATGACAACTGTAAACCTAAATATAACATGTCTTAATTTAACTATTTCTTTTGCAGAGGCAAATATTTTTACTTTACTTTTCAAGAGTGTGTGGTCACTATAGGAGAAAAATACATTGCTTTTTTTTTTTTTTAAAGATTTTATTTATTTATTTGACAGAGAGATAGACAGAGCCAGAGAGCACAAGCGGAGGGAATGGCAGTGGGAGAGGGAGAAGCAGTCTCTGCACTGAGCAGGGAGCCTGATGTGGGGCTCGATCCCAGGTCCCTGGGATCATGACCTGAGCCGAAGGCAGATGCTTAACCATCTGAGCCACCCAGGCACCCCAAAATACATTGCTTTTTAAGAGCTAAAATAACAATTTCTCTTAAAATATCATCATATGTCTATAACATGATGTGAAAATACTATTACATATTTGATTGAAAAGAGAAAGGCCATATTCATCCAGCTAATCAGTGACATCCCAGAAGTTATTTCACTTCAAAGATGTTCTGTTTTCTAATCGAAAACACCTATAATCACCAGCAGAGAGCTTGGCTGCAACTCATTTGTAAAAATTTTGAGTTTTCTTTTAAGAAAATGTACTTACTTTGATCAATTAAATATTTTGAACCACTAAATGACTCTGCTGCCAAACCCTTTGTTGTCCTCCTAATGTTCTCAGTATTTTGGATGGCTGAGCCAAGAAATAATGATGAAGTTATATACGACTAGAGGTAGAAAGGAAAGGCATATGGGAACACCTTCATATTCTACCTCATAACAGGGTAATAAATTTTAGACTGCCCTAAAGAGAAATGCTGGTTGTGTTAGAGAGGATCTGTCAGTATAATAGACAGAAGTTCTATAAACTTCCTGGTCACTGGCAGTTTAACTTGCTCCAGGTTTGAAAATCCCTGACAGCTCCATCTCTCTTTGAAGAGAAATCAAAGTTATGGAATGTGAACAAACAACTGACAACATAAAATTCATTTTATTTGCACTCGAGATAATATATTTATGGGTAATATAAGTGCTATGAACTTTTGATCTACCAATGATGACCCTTCTAAAACAACAGAAAAACGAAAAGCAAATAGTTTTAGGAAAGAAAATTTATTGGAAGTAGAATATTTTTTGCAGAATTTTGTTTTCTTTTACAATAAAGCTTGAGGTGAGCTACCTTTTCTAGAGTGTTTCTGCAATGAAAGCAATGCTTTTGAGGTTAAGGTTATAATTATATAAGCTTTCTGAATCGTATTCAACTTAGCACAAAGGTATCTGTAAACAAACAAACAAAAAAATACGTGAAAAACATGTATGTTTGACATTTAAGCCTGTTCTTTTCCTGGATAAATTGAGAAATCAATTTAAAATAAAGTATGGGGGCATATAGTGTCATATTTGTAAAAATGAGCAGTTTGGATGCACACCTGTCTGTTTTTCCAGCATATGAAAAATTTCACAGTTGAGAGAACAAAGAGCAGGGTCGACGGACATTCACTTGTTATCTATGCAGCCGGAGCCGATTCCCTTGGATAAACAGGATTCCAAGCGGCAGGATATTTGGGAAAGGCAGCCTACATATTGTGTTTGTATCAACTGAAACTGCATTATGATTGTTTGTCAATAGGGAAAACTAAATGAGATGTAAAGATTCCAACAATTACATAGTTGCTTCAAAGGAAATGAAGAAATCACCTCTATTTCTGAAAAATAAAACAGGGTGGCGTGGGGGAAAAGGAAGGGAATGCTTATCTGAATGACCCAGCTTGCCTTCATATTGTTCTGAAATCACTGATGGCTTGTTCAACATTCATACCATTCCATTCCTTTGTTTATCTGAGGTTTGATATTCTCCAAAGTGTTTGATACTGTAAGAACTATATTAATACTGCATTTATTTTGGGACGCCTGGGTGGCTCAGTCGTTAAGCGACTGCCTTCAGCTCAGGTCAAGATCCCAGAGTCCTGGGATCGAGCCCCACATCGGGCTCCCTGCTCAGCGGGAAGCCTGCTTCTCCCTCTCCCACTCCCCCTGCTTGTGTTCCTGCTCTCGCTGTCTCTGTCAAATAAATAAATAAAATCTTTAAAAAAAAAAAAAAAAGAAATGCACTTTAAAAAAAAAAAATACTGCATTTATTTTTGGACTTAAATTTAACACTTTCACTGCATATCTAATGCTGAAATGTTTCCCAAGTGCTAAAACGGTCTGTCCTGAGTTAAGCAATATTCTTCTCTACTGAATATAAAGAAATAAAAAGTACAATCATTTCACTGCTGATATGAAACACAAATATTAATTGATAGTTATAAGCAAGCTGTACTATCCGACCAACTAACTTTTATGGTGACATTTAGATTTTATAATGTCCTTAATCTCCAATATTTTTTTCTTTAAAATTAGACAATACAGAAAACTCCAATGTAATTATTACATATTTTATTATATGAAATTCATTTTTATTTTTATTATACAAAAATATATTTCATATTTACTCAGGAAAGAAAGATCATTCTCTCTTCTCCTCATCCCCATACAAGAACAGTCCACAAAAACCCTCCTATCATCGCTCATGTGAAAACATAAACTTTATAAGTCCTCTAGAAAAATTGTGTCCGTCTGTCAGCAAGTTATGAACTACTTTGAAAAAGCACATATATAAGACAGATGTATTGATTTTGTAAATAATAATTGTCACAAAATGTCTCACATATTTTATTCAACTATGACAGCCACATTTTGGTATATGACTCAGAGAAACTCTAAATAAAAGAGCCTCAAATTGTGTTTGAATAGGATCTAAAGTTTTCAGTATGTATCTGAGAACCTCCTATGTTATTGATAATATTTACAAATTTGCAAAAACTCTTTTCACAAAATTACACAAGCATCATGAAATAATCATTGGCTTTTTCTTAGAAATTTAAATATATAACCTTATTTATTTATCCAAATTTAATTATTTAGTTATTTCCTTTTATGTGTCTGCTAATTGCTGTGGACTACCAGGAGCAGGCAGAATTGGGGTGATGCAGGGTCATGACTGGCATAAGTGTATATTAAAAGGAAACAGGAGAGAAAATATATATACAACGATTTTACTGGTTAGATCATGAAGAGGAGTTGGCTGGAAGAAGTATACTATGCTGGGGGGGTGGGGCACTGACAGAGTATGCTTGCTAAAGGGACTCCCTCCTTCACCATCCACTTTATAAGCCATGTCAGAACGTGGACTTTATCTTACGGGCAATGGAAAACCACTGAGGCATTAAGCGGGTGAGATAAATGAGTATATTTTATCTCAAGAATAATCATCCTAGCTGCAGCATAGACAAGAGATCCATAGAAGCAATAAGAAACATGTGGAGGCTTCATTAATTCAGGAGCGACATGATAGTGGTCTAATACCAGTGGCCTGAAAGCAGACATGAAAGATGTTTAGAAAACAGAATAAACAGTATCTAGTGAGAGATTAAAGAAAAGCCTGAGTCAACAATTGTTTTAACATTTTACCGTTCACCAAGATTTGGGAGTACAGAAATAGGTTCAGATTTGAAGGAGAAAGATGATAACCTCAGAAGGGGACCTATTGTATTCCTGTGAGCCCCTTAAATTGTGCATTTAGATACAGATTGGAAGAACAAGAAGTCTGGAGTGGGAATAAAGGTTTTGAAACTAACACCACATGGCAACTAAAAAAAAAAAAAAAAAAAAGGAATGGATGGTCAGGGGAAGTATATGGGAAAAAGGTGACATTAATTGTGATGTCTCCTCTTTCATTTCTGAGTTAACTATTTGAGTCTTCTCTCTTTTTCTTCATTAATCTAGCTAAGGCCTTTCCAATTTTGTCAGTCTTTTAAAAAAACAACTCTTAGTTTTATTGATTTTTTTTTTCCTATTGCTTTTGTATTCTCTCTTTCCTTTATTTCTGCTCCAATCTATTATTTCCTTCCTTCTGCTAACTTCGGGATTAGTTTTTTCTTCTTTTTCAAGGTTCCCTGATGTGTAAAAATAGGTTGTTGATTAGAGACTTTCTTGTTTTTTGAAGCATTAGAGTAATATGTATTTGTCTATTTACTGTTACCAGTGAGCTTTATAATTCATGCTTTTGTATTAATGTCTAGTATCCTTTCATTTCCACTTGTAGGAACTACATTAGTATGTCTTGTAAGGTAGGCCTGGTCGTGATGAACTTCCTCAGCTTTTCTTTTTCCTTTTCTCTCTCTCCTTTTTTTTTTTTTTTTTTTTGTTTTTTCTCTGCTTTTTTTTTTTCTTTTTTTTTTCTCCTTTTTTTTTTTTTTTTTTTTAATCTGGGAAAGTCTTTATTTCTCCTTAATTTTTTCCCCATATTTTAAATTGTAGTAATACGCACGTAATATAAAATTTACTGTCTTAACTAATTTTAAGTGTACAGTTTAATGACATTAAGTACATATTGTTGCACCACCATTCATCTCCAGAACTCTGTTCATCTTGTGAAACTGAACTCTCTATCTATTAAACAACAATACCCCATTCCCCACCTTCCCCCAACTCCTATCACTCATCATTCAACTTTCTGTCTCTATGATTTTGACTACTCTTACAGACCTCATATAACTGGAACTATAAGTATTTGTTTTTTTGTGTCTATTTCACTCTGCGTAATGTCCTCAAAGTTCATCCATGTTGTAGCATGACAGAATTTCTTTTCTTTTTAAGGCTGAATAATATTCTATAGTATTTATATATACCATATTTTGCTTCTTCATCTGTCAAGGGACACTTGGATTGCTTAAATGGTTTAGCTACTGTGAATAATGCTACTACGAAGATAAGTGTACAAATATCTCTTCTAGACCCTGCTTTTGATTCTTCTTCTATGTTTCCAGAAATGGAATTGGTGGATTATGTAAAAACTCTATTTTTAATTTTTTTGAGGAATGGCCACACTGTTTCCACAGTGACAGTACTCTTTTACCTTCCCACCAACACTGTACAAGAATTATAATTTCTCCACATCCTCACCAACATTTGTTATCTTCCGGGTTTTTTTTGGATAATAGTCATCCTGTGAGATACTACATGTTATCTCATTGTAGTTTTGATTTACATTTTCCTAATATTCTAATTAGTAATGTTGAGCATCTTTTCATGTGCTTACTGGTCATCTATACATCTTCTTTGCAGACATGTCTATTCAAGTCTTCACCCATTTTTTAATCAAGTTGTTTTTTCTATTGATGAGTTTTAATGTCTTTATATTAATCCATTATTAGATATGTTATTTACAAATATTTTCTTCCATTCCATGGGTAGCCTTCCTACTCTCCTGATAATGTATTTTGATAATATATTTTTTTAGTTTTAATAACCCATTGGAAATTTGTGGTCTAATATATGGTTTACCCTGGAAAATGTCCCATATATACTTAGTGATTGAGTCCTATTGTTAGGTAGAGTATGCTACATATGTCTATTAGATATCCTTGGTTTATTTTGTTGTCTAAGATGTTTACTCCCTACTTACCTTTTGTTTGATTGTTCTTTCCATTACTGAGAGTACGGTATTGAGGTCTCCAACTATTTTTGCTGAAATGTCTGTTTCTTCGATTGTCAATTTTTGCTTCATATATTTTGATAGTCTGTCATTAGCTGTGTGAATATTTATAACTGTTATATCTGCTTGCCATATTGAAATTTTCATTAATATACAATGTTCTTTTCTCTCTCATAATCTTTTTTGATTTAAAATCTATTTTGTTTTATATTAATATAGCCACCCCTGTTCTTTTTTTGGTTATTATTTTCATGGAATATCCATTTCCATCCTTCCAACCTATTTAGTGTCTTTGGATCTAAAGTGAGTCTCTTGTAGACAGCATATAGTAGGATTGTGGCTTTTTTTTTTTTTTTCTACATTACACCTAAACTAAATTTAATTAGATCTCAATGCATAAATCATGCTACCTTGTATATTAAATTGGTCATCCACCACCTTGGTAACATAGGCAATAAAATTTGGGAGCTGTAATATTTTTAGCAGTTGTCAAGTCAGCAGGCAAAAGTGTTGCAGATCTGATTTTTTTTTTAATATAAGTCTGGATGCTTTGTGGTTTATCATTATGGCTTATCATTTTCTGATTATTCTACTAATTTGTTAATGAAGTTTTTTTTGCTTGAGGCAGAGGTTCACTAATTTAGGCCTGGCTATGTAGGGTTTTAAGAAAAATGACATAACTTGAGGATCATAAATGATAGTACTACATATTAAAAATCCAAAACAGTAGGGGCACCTGGGTGGCTCAGTCGTTAAGCGTCTGCCTTCAGCTCAGGTCATGATCCCAGGGTGCTGGGATCGAGCCCCACATCGGGCTCCCTGCTCAGCGGGAAGCCTGCTTCTCCCTCTCCCACTCCTCCTGCTTGTGTTCCCTCTCTCACTGTGTCTCTCTCTGTCAAATAAATAAAATATTTAAAAAAAATAAAAAATAAAAATAAAAATCCAAAACAGTATAACAAATTGGAGTACTATTTTAGTCTACATTTATTCCTTAATAAACTACTGTGATTTATGAGACAGTAAGCCTAATCTTTTGTTGTGGAAAATAAATCAATGCAGTCATTTAAATAATTTTATCATAATATTTAATGATGCAAAATCAATAATATTTATAAAGATCCAACTACTAATTATCAAAAAATGAAATAATTATTTCAAAAATAAAAGATTATGTCAGAAAACTAGTCATTTTGTAGGCATCTCACCAAAGAATGAATTTGACAATTTTGTTTTTAATTTTTCCACTTCTATGTTACATGGACACAAACTGAATGGTAGGTTTAATCATAATTCTTTCTTTGATTACATAAGAGAAAAATATTCAATTATTCATTGATTTGGAAACTTTTTTTCACCAAAAAAAGTAAAAAAATAGAATTTATCCATATATTATCTTTAACTATTTAGTGCTGTTAACCCTGTCAAGGGTAATGCCCAGAACTAAATACAAAGGAAGAAAAAGTAGTTTGAATGATGTACTTATTGAGAAATCATCTGCCTCATTATTGGCAGTGCACTCGTTTTATTCAGGTCCGAATATTTTCAAGTGATAATGTCTTCCCTTTCATACCACCTCTTCACCTCTAAGTATCAAGGATCACACTTTCTGTTGAACAATAATAATAATAAATAATTTTAAATAGAGCAAAATAAAGTTTCAGGGCACAGAAAAGCTTTACTTTTGCAGCTGAGTCAAGTTCCAATGAAATTCCATCACTCAAGAGCTATGAGAAACATAGTCAAGCAACTCCTCAACCTTGATGACACATGGCATCCTCAAAGGTAATAGATGATCAGCAATCATTGGTCCATGTAGCTCACTGTAACTGGCAATGGGCTGTTTGATTTAAATTTCTAGATTCTGACTCTGCTTTTTTGTTACATCATTCTCCTAGGGTTTTACCCCCAGGTACATTTCCCAAGTCTCAGTCCCTAGCTACTTCTGCCAAGGTGTCACCCTCATCCCAGTGTTTTCTAAAGATTTATTTATTTATTTGAGAGAGATCAAGAGAACACGACTGGGAGGGGCAGAGGGAGAAGGAGAGAGAATCTCAAGCAGACTTTGTGCTGAGCATGGAGCCTGATGTGGGGCTTGATCTCACAACCCTGAGATCAGGACCTGAGCCAAATGTTTAACTGACTCTGCCAACCGGGAACCCCTCATCCCAGCCTTTTCTGTTAAAAAGACCAACTAAATTAAAGATCTAGCCAAATGGATGACAGTAAACACAGTTTACTAATACCAGGAAGGAAAAAGGGAACATCACTACAAATCCTCCAGACATTAAAAGGATGACATGGAATGTTCTGTGCCAATAAACTCAACAAGTGAAATTCAAGAAGGTATTGAATATATATTAACTAATAATAAATATTTATTATTACTTTCAGTAACTTGCAATGGTTAAATTCCTTGAAACTATGCCTATCAAAACTCACTGAAGATAATGATAGATAATATGAATAGTCTTATGGCCATTATAGAAACTAAGTTTGTAGCCAAACATCTTTCCACAAAGAGAATTCCAAGCTTAAATGCCTTGACTGGTCAATTCTCCACAAATCCAGAAAATAGAAGAGAAGGAAATACTTCCTAATGAGTTTTATGAGACCAGCATTACCCTGATACCAAAACCAGAAAAACACAATAAAAAATTGCTACATAATAATATCTCTCTTTAATATGAATGCAAAAATCTATCACATAATCTTGGCAAATCAAACCAAATAATATATAAAAAGGATAATACATCTTAATCATGTGTAGTTTATCCTAGGAATGCAAGTTTCATGTAATAGTAAAACAAAACAAAACAAAAATGTGATCATGATATTAACAAACTAAAAAAAAAAATCAAAACAATAACATAATTATCTCAAAAAGCACAAAACAATTATTACAAAATTCCACAACCACTTAGGACTAAATAAGAAATCACTCTCAGCAAACAGGGAATAGAGGGCAACATTTTTAAATTGACAAAGGGAACCTAGAAAACTTCCAGCTAACATCACATCTAATGGTAAATGTTTGAATGTCTCCCTTCTTCTAAGATCATGAACAAGGCAAGGATGTCCAATTTACCACATCTATTCAACCTGTGAGTCCTTGCCAGTGGAAAAGTGCAAGAAGAGATAAGTGGCATACATATAATTTCTATGTAAAAAAAATCCTAGAGAATCTACCAAAAATCTGCTAGAACTAGTAAGTGAGTTTAACAAATTCAGAGAAGCAAAGCTAAATTTACAAAACTTGAATATATTTTGAAAATGAATAATTCTAGCAATGAACAACTGGAAGTTAAATTTTTTTTTTAAAGATTTTATTTATTTGAGAGAGAGAATGAGAGAGAGAGAGAGAGCACATGAGAGGGGGGAGGGTCAGAGGGAGAAGCAGACTCCCTGTTGACAGGGAGCCCGATGTAGGACTCTATCCCGGGACTCCAGAACCATGACCTGAGCCGAAGGCAGTCGCTTAACCAACTGAGCCACCCAGGCACCCTGGAAGTTGAAATTTTAAAATAACTGTTTACAATAGTATAAAGAAATGCACAGCACTTTTGGATTAGTCAACAATATATTGTTGAGAATATTAAAGAAGATAAATAAATAGAAAGATATACCATAATCAAGGATCAGAAATATCAGCAGTGTTCAGATGTCAATTCTCACTAAATTGATTTATAGAATAACTGCAATCTTAATTAAAATTTAGGATGGCTTCTTTGTGGACATTGATAAGCTAATTCTAAAATGTATATGCAAATGCAAAGGACTAGAAATAATTAAGGCAATCTTGATAAAGAACAAAATTAGGAGAGTTAACTTTAGCCTACCTAATATAAAGTCTTCAGTTAACCAAGACAATGTGGTATTGGTCTTTATGCATATACATACAGACCAATTGAACAGCACAGAGTCCAGAAATATTTCACACATATTTTTTCAATTCATTTTTTATAAAACTGTAAAATATCTAAAGGAGAAAGGATGGTCTTTTCAATATGGTATTGGAACAATTAGATATTCACATAAAAAAAATGAATATTGATCCTGGACTTAAACTATATGTAAGTATATACATATACATTATTACATGCAGTATATACATTAACTTGAAATGTATAATTTACCTAAATGTATAGATAAAACTAAAAATTCCAGAAGACAATATAAATAAAATGTTTGTGACCTTGGGTTAGGCAAAATTTTCTTAGGTAGAGCACAGAAAATTTGTAACCATAAAAGAAAAAAATTGATAAATTAGACTTAATTAAATTTTTTCAAATTTGCTCTTCAAAGGATACTTTTAAGAAAATTTAAAAAAGGAAAGGAAAAGACTGGGAGAAAATAACTTCAAAACACATATTTGATAATGGATTTATATTCAGAATATATGTAAAATTCTTACAACTCAATAATAAAAAGGTAAATTAAAAATGGGCAAAAAATTGTACAGATACTTCAAGAAAAGTTATATGAATGTACATATCATATGAAAACATGCTCAACATAACTGTCATTAGGAAATACAAATTAACAACTATAATGAGATACTGTTACACCCTCACTAGAATGACTAAAATTAAAATAACTGACAACACCAAGTGTTGGAGAAAACTGGAACTGGAACTTTTATATATTATGGATGAGAAGTCAAAATGATTCAGTAACTTTGAAAAATAGTTGGGCAGTTTTGTTTTAAACTTAGACATACATTTACTATAGAACTCAGCAATTTCACTCAAGAAAAATGAAAATCTGTATCCACAAAAAGCTAGTATATGAATGTTTATACTCACTTTACATATTTTATAACCCCCCTCATTGGAAACAATATAAATGTTCATCTACTGGTGACTGATTCCATAAATTCTGATATACCATAACATGGATTACTCTTCAGCAATATAAAGTAACTACGAAGCTACTGGGAAAATCTGAACACAGCCTAGATATTCAATAATATTGAGGAATTATTTTAATTATTTTGGGTTTTATAATGAGAAATACAATAAAAATGATAGATAGACCAATATGTAAAGATGTAACTATTTGACCATAAATTAATAATTGTTGAAGCTGAGTGGGATTATATTGGAGTCATTATACATTCTCTTGACTTTTGCAAATGTTTGACATTTTCCATAATAAAATGTAAAATAAAGTTCACTGTATTCTATACAAAAGTAATCATTCTAAAATATTATGTGAGAATATTGTCTCAAAGTTTCCTCACTAAAATGAACTACTTGTTTATTTTTTCCAATGTAATTATTAAAAATGGAATTATGTTAATTTGTAATTACTTGGTGATTATATTTATTGTACATTTTTATTTCTTGTTTATGATTTCGTGCCAATAGTATTTGAGTCTTTTTTCTTTTTTGTTTCTGCTTTACTCCAAGTTGAAAAAAAGCTAGTAATATTTCTAGGAAATATTTACTGAGTGCTAACTCTTAACAAAGGATTTTGTCAAAGAAATTAACTCAAAATTAGTTCATTAGAGCCATTCTATGGGTTGAACTTCATTGCTATCTATACTCTACAGGTGAGGAAATAGAGGTTCAGAATGATTGTATAATTGACCAAAGGTCATATAGCTAAAAAAGGAGCCAACGACTTAAATTTTATCTAACTATAATAAGAAAATCTTGACTATTCTATGCCTGCTTGCTTTCTTGATTGCTTGCTTGCTTTCTTGCTTTCTGTAGGCTCCGTGCCCAGCATGGAGCCCAGTGTGCGGCTTGAACTCATGACCCTGAGATCAAGACGTGAGCTGAGATCAAGAGTCAGTTGCTTAACCGACTGAGCCACCCAGGCACCTCTATGCTTCTTTATTTAACATGTACATTCGTTTCATTTTCTCCATGCTCATTTTAATACCCCAATTTAAGACCTAGTTCTTATTCATGCAAAGAAAGCTGCTTTCTCTCACTTTATGCCTTTAATTTTTCTTTCCTCTATGTCTGTTTTCGTACTGGTTACAAAGTATGAAATCATAGTTCAAATGCAACCTCCTTCATAAAGCTATATAGTGTAGTGGTTAGTATAATTGACTGTGTAATCATTATCTGGATATTGAATGTGTCATTCATTGGCCATATACTCTTGGATAAATTACTAAATATGTCTGTTTTAATTTTTCTCATCTACATAATGGGATAGTAATACCCAAATTACATTGTTTCTCTGAAGGGTAAATTAGATGAGTTTGACAATGTTTTTAGTCCAGTGATTGACACAAAAATAATTATTAAGTATAGAAATCCTTTCTAACAAGCCTTTGAAGTATAATTCATCATCATGGGAAAAAAAGTTATCTTAGTCCCATACTCCTCCAAGCTTCTGTGGCAGGCAGCTTCTAAGATGTCCCCAAATGATCTTCACCTTTTATTATCAACAACCTTATGTAATCCCTTCCCTTTGTGTAACTTGCTTTTAAACAAGAGGATATGGCAACACTGAGGGGATGAAACTACCACGATTAAGTTATAAGATATGGTTATTTTCATCTTGCTAGCGTTCTTCCCCCTCTATTTCACATTGGCTTTGATGAAGCAAGCTACCATGTTAGAGGGCTCTACATGGCAATGAATCAGAACTGTCTTCAGCCAACAGCCAATAAGAGAGAGACTGAGGCCCTCAATCTAAGAACTATCTAGGCACTGAATCCTGCCAACATCCAAGTAAGATTGGAAGATCGTTCCTCAGCCCTAGATGACTTCTTGACCAAAGGTTATGAAAGACCATGAAGCAGAGTGCCAGGCTAAACTGCGCCCAGATTTCTGACAAAGAATCTGTGAGATAATAAATGTGTGTTGTTTTAAGTGATATTTTAGGGTAATTTACCGTGCTGCAGTAGATAATTAAAAAATGTCTTGAAGTTTTTGATCTTGTGCTAAGTATTTATTTTGTCTACCATACAAATCTGTGAATAATTAAAGTATATAATCTAGGTCAACATTTCTTATTTGTTCTATTAATATTGGCTTGATGGATATTTTGATGCATGTATGAATGGTTGTTGTAACCCTGGCTTATTCTATCTTCACCCAAAGTACCTAAACTACCCCCAGATACATCATACAGCTCAATTTCCAGAGCATTTTCCATTAGCATGATGCTTCACAAAACATCTGTTATGGAGGCATGCCATGAAAAATGTTTTCTATTTACATTGGTTGAACGCACAGTGAATAAGATGCAGTGATCCAGATGGCATGCGACTTAACTCGAATCAATATACAACTTCTTTCTTAGTGTGTCTTAAATATTTTTGTTCAATAGTAATTACGTCCTACTACTGTTGCACAAAATCTCCCATACACATAGGGATTTGGTACATTAAATCTCAATTGTTATAGCATTGCTTAAGGAAAGAAAACCACAAGCTCAGCTATCCAAAGTGTGCTTGATAAGCATAAATAATTTTTGATAAAACAATTCCATATGTAATTTGAATCTCAGTTTAAAATTTTGACATTCTTCATCTGGTTCTGTATCTTTTTTCTTTTTAAAGATTTTATTTATTTATTTGACAGAGAGGGAGGGAGAGGGAGAACACACAAGCAGGGGGAGCAGCAGAGAAAGAGCGAAAAGAAGGCTTTCTGCTGAGCAGGGAGCCCGATGTAGGGCTTGAACCTAGGACCCTGGGATAATGACCCGAGCCAAAGGCAGACGCTCAACCGACTGAGCCACCCGGATACCCCTGGTTCTGTATCTTGATGGAAAATTATGTCCAACAATAGCTATAGCAGTTAGCGTATTGTAGGAACTCAGTATGTATCTGTTGAATTCAACCAAAATGATTTATCTTCTTTCATAGATTCTTTTTTGATAAAATTTCCTCATAACAGAATAAGCCACTTTACTAAAGTATCACATGTAGCAAATTGTCTTAATAGGATGTAAAAAAAATTTCTATTTCAACAACAGTAATATGGATGATATTATATTTTAGTACAAATAATAATAAGAAAATATCAGTGAACTAAAAAAAGCAAATTTAATGAAATATCTATAAATTAACAAATATGCCAAATGGATAATGTTCTGTTGAAATAATAGAATCACTGACAATGTAAGATTGTTGGCATATCAGTGATTGGAAATTTCACTTCTCTTAATTATTACTGATTTTAAATTTAAATATATATTTTACTTATATTTGGTTACATTGGTAGACAACTTTGGCTGAAGAGTTCTAGTGCTTTAACAGTCACTATGCATGCTTTCCTTCCTTCCAGAAGTTTCGGATTGAGGTTTTTCCAAATTCTTTATGTTACTACATAAACTAAAAAGGAATCTACCCTTAAACTACATTTTCAAACAAATAATTATATTAGCATCAAATCCATGAAAATTTTGTGCCTCACTTGAGGAAGACTAGCCCCATGCCAGACCCCTGGCCAACATACTTTAATCTGTGTCACTCTTTAAATGTGTATTATCCTTTGAATCCTTAATATTGAAGTTATTGATTATTTTTAGGAGGCTTTTTTTCTTATGTTTCTTTTTATACTATTTGTCAATCATATATAGAAAAATACTGTTCTTTGCAGACATGACAATTTGGGCTCCCTTTGGGAAAATTATCTTTCTGGATGAATTCTTTTCTTTTTCATTTGAACTTTATGGAATGTTTGGATATAGCTCTGAAAGATGGAGATACCACACAGAGAACAAAGTTATATGTCAGGATGCAGTGTAGGAAATTGGTTCCTAGTACTGTAAGAGACTAAAATTTACCAATATATACCTGTACCAAATGAAATAATGCTTCATAATTCAAAACCTAATAAGTTTGCATTTCGTTTCATCCACTATTAGAGGCAAATTGCATTATTGTAATTTTTATGGGTGAAACAGTCTGGGTGAACTTGTGAAAAGGAGCAGCAAAAAGTATATATGAATACTACCTGATCCAATTTCCTAGAAACCATAGCAAATATTCTATTTAAGATTGGATATGACTAAACTTTATTAGACTTGAACTGGGTAATTGTCCAGTAATAACCTTTGCTAAATTATACGAAGTCTTTACTTCCCTTAACAGAGAACACAGACTCCCCAACCTCTAATATTATCATCATTCAAGATAATGAGCAACACAAACCATTCTATTACCAATCTAAAAGCAATAAATGTCAAAGTAAAGAAGTATGCAATATTCTGGCCTGAAAGAACAAAGGACCAAAGTAATGATAATACCTCTTTATATTTGCAGTCTATTATATCATGCATAACAAATGATGCCGTAATTGTAGACAGTGTAATTTTAACAGGTTGTAAGGAGAAGGTAGTGGGGGAGGTGAGAGAATGTTTTGACTATTGCTCTGAAAAATGCTTCCAGCTTCTTAATTTAAAATAGCTAGCAAGAGGTGGATATCATTTTTTAAAGTGCATTTGGTTTTAGTTCATCTTGGAGTCATATAAGCTGAAGATCTCAGTGTTTGATTAACCATCCAATTCACTGCATTGGTGACTTCAAGGTAGTTAGAACATAGGACCTAATACAATATATTTCTTTCCAACTAAATGATCATCAGAATGAATAGGGTGCAGATAAATAGTTTCTTAACTAGTTATTTCAGTCTAGTGGGAACCAATGTTGGAAAGGCAAATGTGGGTTAAGCAAACAAAATCCTGTTTCTCAGTGAATATTGAAAAATAAAAATGATGTGCATTACAGCTTATGTGTGTCTTTGTCCAAGTGAAATCTTAAGGTTTTGAGACTGTGCAGGGGAAGGCCACTGGGGCCACAGATGAGGAAATCTTGGCTCAAGCTCTGTTTCCCCTAGGTAACATATAAAACTATTTTTTAAATATGCTTTTCAAGTGGAAAAGGACTTGAAGATCCTGTAGTCCACATAAATTACATAAAATACAAGGATAGCCAGGAAGTTCTGATGTATGTGAAAGTTTTTCACACAAGTTTTGGTCTTAAACTTATTGTCTTAAATTTATCCAGAGACATGGGATGATGCATCGATTCTCTGTAGAGAAAGTCTATTGGTATTTGATAGAAATCTCTCCTTTTTAAGGCTTTGATGGCATTCCATACTGGTAATGCTATCAGCCTCTGTCTTCTTTAAGTTCTTACCCCCTCCTGCACCACTGAAAATTAGGACAATATAATCCTTTAAGTTCAGGATCATAAGAAGAGGTTGAAATTCTTTCTTTTTGGTCCACAAACAAAATTACCATTGTAATCTGTGCCCATAATGAACAGCATCCACAAACTGTTTTTGATAGCAATAAAATAGAACATATTTTTCCCCTTTGAAATATATACGAGTGGTCATAATTTACAAAGAGTGACTAAGTTCAGTGTGTAAATAAAATCACTGATTGCAACTGGAAAACTCACTAAGAGAAAGGAAACGTTTTGCTTTATAATAATTGCATTGGCTCCACCCTCTGGGTGTGAAATTCTCTTAGGTACCTTCTGCAGCAGGATTAGTATACGAGTTCATGTCTCACAACTTTGTAAATGCTCTGTGTTGTCAGTTAGCAATCCCTGCTCCAAATACATTCCTATACTGGTTGATAGGTGATATTTTTGCATGTCTTTGTGTATTAATCTCATCTTGTACAGAAGTAGTGCTTTCTTTAAAAAAGTCACTAATGAATAATATGTCATTATAGCATTAGTATATAAATGAACAATATTCTAAGGAATATGATTATTTCAGTCTCAATTTTGTTACTATGTGGGGAATATTTTCCTTCAGTGAACTTTATTTCAGAGTTAATGAGATAATTTCTTTCTTTTCTCTCTTAGAAGGACCAGAATGATCTGTATATATCAGAGGCTTATAAATTAAAAAACTTATGAAAATAGTATTTTTTAAATTTTTATTTCAGCCAATATTTAATACAATTTCTTTAGAAATAGCATATTTTAAGGGTGTCCTTGGAGGCTCTAATTATTTGCTGATTGGATTTGTTACAAAATTTAGTATCTTTGCTTTTCCCCTCCTTTACTCCTTTTAAGAAAAATGTTTACTTTGAACAATCTGGAAGAAGATTTTTAGGAGTATTCATCTCTGGCAAGAACAGTTTGAATTTAAGCTGATGATGTTTATCTTCTATGCTATCAGACTCTTATTTAGTCATGTACAGGGTCCCTTTCAATGAACTGTCTCTTGAGAACAACCTGATAAACTTGCTTATGGTTGATGATTAAAATAATTAAATTTGCTAAATAACATAAACAAATAACCTCCCAAAGTATAAAGTTTTATAACTCCATCTTCTCAGAAAACCATCTTTGAGGTAGAATTTTTCAGCATTAAATCAAAGTCTGCAACATATTTTGGATTTCACATAGGATGATTCCTTTTTGGGGGCCCTAAAATTATTCCAGGTATAATACGGCCTATTCAGAGTACAATTTGTCTTTTACTGGATAGTTCTCATTTGACTCTAAGTTCATTGATGGCAAGAATCTCCATCTTTTACATACTGCACCTAATACTTGGAACTCAGCAGATATTCTGCATGTATTTCTCCAGATAACAAAAATGAAGGAAAATCTTAGTCATTCCAGATTAATGTGACTAGCAAAGTAGCAAATTCAATACCAAACAAAATATTTTTGGTTTTAGTGAATTTGTGGGGTTTAATTCAATTCTTAGGTTGTTAAGTTGGATCTGAAATAATTAAGAAAATGAAGCATTACAGACACACTGGGCTAAGCCAAAAATATTTGACCCAACACTTCTTTATAATAAAACCACTAATTTATAATCTCTCTAATCAGAAAGGGCCACATTCTGCTCTTATATATTCAGGTAAAATTATCTATGATTACTACAAGAGTACAAAATAAGCTCTTGACAGCAAAATTTAGCCCAGTGCATTTAATTAAAATTAACAACCCATTATGATGTGTTCATTATTTAGAAGAAAGGAGCTAATATTATAGATCCAGACTTTAGTACGATAGTCAAAATGAGAGGGGAATAGGTTTGGTAATAAAACGATTCATTGATGATGCTACTTTAAGTGACTTTTAAATTCACTTTTAATGTGTCTAAAGAAAATAGAGTATGTTGCTGCATTCTTTCCTACCTGAAGCTACCAATTAATATGGTGCTTGCATTTTGAAATGCATTTGAATTCCAACTTCAAAAAAACATTATAGTTTAAGGCTATTTAAAATATATTCCTAACACTATCTTATAAACTCTGTCTCTCTGGTACTTATTACTGTCCTATTTGGCTCTAGATTTTGTTACAGAGGTAGAAAATAAATTACATCTGAATAGTTGGATTCATTCTTTAATTTTCATGGCATATTCAAAAATGCATTTGCTTCAGGCTATTAATTTTTTTAAATAAATACCATCTTCCATTTAGTCCCTCAAAAACCACAATGCATATTTTGAAAACATGAGCAATTTGGTGTTAAAAACTAACGTGTATTATTTCTAAACCAAAAACAAACAAAATATCTGAATATTTATTTGTTATTGTGCAGCTGAATACTAACTGCTGTAATTTAGGGAAAATGTACATGGTGCTTGACAATGACTGTACCCGACCTGGAAACATGGGAACTATTTTCCCTGTTTTACAGATGAAGACATTGAGGCTTAAAGATATTTCTTAAAAAACTGTTGGAAGTCAGACACTTGAAGTAAAATCCAGTTTTGTCTGAAGTCAACATCTCTTCCAAGCACGATACCACAGTGCCTCAAACCATACTATCTACAATTTTGTTCACTGTCCTGAAAGTGTGAGTCACCAAACCTGAATAGAGAACCTATGGCTCAGGGACCAAAATTCCTAAGGGAGAGATGTCCTAACAAATTACCCCAGATGGATATCAATTTGGCTTTACAATGGAATATGAGAATCTGTTAAGAGAAAAAGAAATGTGCTTTTTACTCCCCTTATTTGTGTTTGGTAGAAGATAGATCAGAGTGGTTTTTGTTGAAGTTAAAAGCCATTGAGCCCTTCCCATGCAAAAATAATCTCTTCAGCAATAATGATTATTTTTAAAAAGTTAAGAATACCTACTTGTCAGGGCTCCTGGGTGGCTCAGTGGTTAAGCGTCTGCCTTCGGCTCAGGTCATGATCCCGGGGTCCTGGGATCAAGCCCTGCATCGGGCTCCCTGCTCTGCAGGGAGCCTGCTTCTCCCTCTCCCACTCACCCTGCTTGTGTCCCCTCTCTCTCTATCTCTCTCTCTCTGTCAAATAAACAAATAAAATCTTAAAAAAAAAAAAAAGAATACCTACTTGTCTAATAAAAAAAACAAATAATATGTAGGTTTCTTCTGGATATTATGCAGGAGAGTGCTGGCATCAACCTAACATATATTATTTCAAAATTTGCAAGCTGAGAATCTCGATGCAAAAGTAAAATTGCATGTAGCAAGACCAATACGTACAACAAATTAAAGCAGAGTTTGGTTTGAATGGTGGGAAGAAGGGTTGCTGGAGCTTCCATTCACAAGTCTCTCCAATGATTTGGGGATAAGGGTGTCTCTATGGAATCACTTGGTGCTTCACATCAGAATAGTTTAAGAATCCTTGATCTAGATATTTAAAATATAAATTTGTAATATCTTAAGGGTGTATCAGTTACATTTTAATTTTCTCTGTTGGGAAAAATGAAACATGACCAAGACAGCCAAGCAAAACTTCTGTGTTCCATGAAAACCAGTGCAGGCCGAGTCTTTAACAGGCAGATTACATTCAGTAAGTAGTGGGTAGATTGTGGTCAATAGTTCCAACAGTGTAAAACCTGGATAGAGTCTCAAGACTGGGAGAAGAAAGGACTATGAAAGGAAGGGTTAGGAAGATAGGACATATCTCTGGGACTCAGATGATGGATTCTACATGAAAATAAGAAAACCCTGAAACAAAGTAATAGCCCAGTCAGTGGACTTTCTCTAATGCCTTTACGTTTCTTTCCTTCTCAGGTTACCATGTAACCTTTCTTTCTTCTTTAATGTAGTCTGTTCATTTGGTTTATTTGGTATGTACAGGAGAAAAACTTGGATGATTGTATTAGTTTCCTGTAGCTGCTGTAACAAATTCTTACAAATTTGGTGGCTTAGAAAATACAAATGTATCATCATATGGGTCTGGAGGCCAGAAGTCCAAATCAGTTTCAATGGACCAAAGTCAGTGTTGACATGTCTGGCTCATTCTGGAGGCTCAGGGGAGAACCTGTTTCTTTGCCTTTTCTAGCTTCTGGTGGCCACCTGCATTCCTTGCTTCATGACTTCTTCCTCAAACAACTCAAACCTCTTGCTTTAGTCAGCACATCTCCTGCTTCCTCTTGTGTCTTTATGTAAGTTACCCCAAGATCTCCATAAGATTACTTTTTAAAGAAGACAAGGGAAATTATCAGGGAAAATACAAATAAAAGATGTTCCTTGCTTCCATGCCTTTGTACCCCTTCTTCCCAGAAAGCTTTTCTTCTTTCCAGGCATATTTGGTCTGTCTAACTCTGTTTATCCTTTATGACTGAAGTCAAATATCAGGTCCTAGAGGATGGCTTTTTCATTTCCTCCCCCACATTTTCAGGCCTGATCATATATCTTTTTTCTCTTTTCCCTTCATATATCATACTAATTAATGCATTGTCTCTCCAGAAGTAAATCTATCTGTTAATTGTCTTTCTAGACTAGTCTCTGAAATCTTTAACGATAAAGACTATGGCATTAAATGTTTTTCATCTACCCAGTTCCTAGCACAGCACCTGGTGCATATAATTATTTGATAATTGTGTGTATGTGTGTGTGGTGGGGGGTAGTGCCAATCATGCAAATAGAGTAATGTATTTTTTATAGTATAAAAAATACCATTTAAGTTAGTTTTGAGAAAAATTAAATAAATTCTAGATTTTATTTTACTGTATCTCATTTTCCAATTTAATGCAGGGATTAAACATTTTGCTTTTCAAGCCATGTTCTTTTGATTCAAAACCTTGCTTTTCCACCCATAAGTGATGTGTTCTTGGCAACTTACTTAACTTTTATTTATATTAATTCCTTAAACTATAAATAGGAATGTTAATAAACTTCCTACAAAGAGTTGTTACCATGGTTGAAGATTATTTGAGCCAAACTCTCTGTGTTCTTTTAATTACCACTGAATCTCTTAATAGGTCAAGTAGCATTCAGAACAGTGCCTGACATTTTATAATCAGTCAATAAATGTTGATTAAGATGATGATGATATGGATTCAATGGATTTGATGATTCAAAAATATTTATTATTCAAGCAAATTAACTATACTGTGTTAACTTAAGTCATATCTTAGAGACCTTGAAATTGCTAACTTCTGATCTAAGCTTTCCTAAAGTCTCTTATCATTTATTTTTAATTAATATCTTAGTTCTCTCTCCAGTCTCTTAGTTGTCATTTCTTGCTATTGTCAGTATCCTAAATTCTAACATCACTTTCTGTCAGTTAGTGTATTTAGGTACATAAACAATTAAATAATATGGTTTGAGAGTATGGCTACTTGACCAAAGAAAGGAAGAGCTGAGAAGGAGTAGATTAAGTCAAGGTGACTGCACAGTTTGTTGAATGGCTATTTACTTCAACTAGTTCAGGAAATTGTCTGATAATATTTGATGCATAGACCACAGTATGATGAAAAAGGCTTCAGTAAGTGGTAATTTTAAATCCATGTTACCTCTTGATTTACTATGTGTGCACATTACATATTAAATTATATACACTTATGTTTATGAATGAGTGCGTTTATCATTAATGTATTATAACTCTGTCTTCATTACTGAACATCGAGTTTAAGTTGAAGCAGCAACTTTTAGAAAAAAATGGAGTCCATTTCCATTTCCTCAAATTCTGACTTATCTCAAGAATTGATCTATTTTTGGAAATCATATTCATTTGCCTGTGTTTTTTATTCTTCTCCAAATTGGCAAGGATGTCGAGGCAGCAGCTTTGTGGTGCTCTGTGCCTGAGAACTCTCGCTGGCAGTCAGCCACCCTGGGAATACGATTGGCAGATGCCGTGTAACCTCCCAGTCATATCATTTCCCTTCTTCCTGATTCTGCCAACCTTTGACGGTGAACAGCCATTCCAATAGTGAAGAAAGAGAAGCAGAAAAGAAACAAAAAGGAGATTTCATTTATTGGCTTACTAGTCTTGTTGATAAAAGTGTTTTTGGTGAAGTACGCTAGAATTTATGATTAATCCTCCTTTGTAATCTTAACTAGCGCGTTGGTCATCGGTATCATCTGTGAAGTGGGGCATCAATACAAATTCAACAAATAAACTATTAAAGGACGTTAGAAATACCTTCTTTTTTCGCTTATGTCAGAAACCACCAACTCAATAGTTTAATATATTTCCTTTTAACTTAACTTTGAAAGAAATATTTGTGCATATAGTCATAGAAACAGAGAAAAAACTTTTTCTAGCAATGTTGACTTTTAACATTTTACAGTGGCTTAGATTAATTCTCATTAAATGTTAATTTATCAATAATTAATTAATTCTTTATTACTTCACTTAATGAGATCTGAAATCTTTGGGACATTATAATCAGAGCTTACTTTATTCCATGGAAATTTGGGAGCTGCCACCTTTTCAGACTAGTTTAGGGAAACAAGTCTAATGCTATAAGTTACATTCTCTCTTCTTTTTCTTTCCTTATCTCTTCTAAAGCTTAATTTGTGCTTATACATTTCTATGACACAGCAAAATCAATAAATGGAGGAGGGAATATAGTTAATGATGATATTTTTTTGGACTACATAAAGTCAACCACCTTCTTTTATGGATGTTTTTTCATTGTATTAACTCATTCTTCTGGTAGGGAGTCAACATAATCAATAAGTATATATAGGCCGGAATTACGTTCTTCTGTTGTATGTTTACATTCCTCCCAGATGGTTATGTGCAGCTCCATAAGCTTGTAACACATTTTTAAATAACCTCTTAATCATTTTCTATGGCTACCACATAAAAAACAATGCAACTCAAATGAGGATTTTTATCTTTTCCCATACCATTCCCTACATAGGCTGAAATGTCCATTTTTTGATTTGCGAATTATCACAAGGTTTTGTATCTTGTTTGTCTATAATGGGAAATACATGTGAGAATATGATTTTAAAGGAAATAAATAAGTTTTAAAGGACGTGGCTGAAATTATTTTGACACACTGGGATGGTGTTGGTGACCATTTCACAGTTTGAACCATAGTAGACACAGGAAGAAGACAATGTAGACAGGGTAATATTTAGGTAATGAAAAATAATGTACTGGGAAAATGGAAAAAATTTTTAGATTATAAACATTAACCAAGGCAGTTCATCACACTTAAGTGATAAATCTGTGTTATAGAAATCCATAAGATTAAAAAAAAATGAAAAATGGCTTACTTAACAATGTAACCTTCGAAAATATGTGAAGTGCAGTGCCATATAAATAATATAAACATACTCTGAATGAAGTAACTTACAATTTTTGATTTATGCTTAATATACATCATCATTTAATTTAAATTTAAATCAAAATCAAAATGTGAACGAAATAATATACTATCTTTAATATTTAAATTTGTTTTATCATTTGCCATTATTAACCTATTATCTCTGAATGCCAAATCTATTCTGCTGTATTTTGCTTTCTCATACTGAGGGTGAGAACACTACAATTACCAATTCTTTGCCAGTTGGCCTTCTATTATATTCTGCCAATAAGGAGCACTAAAGACATATTGGAAGCAGGGGCAGAAAAGAAGAAACTTCTGTATTTCTCTTTGCTTACTACAACTTTACCAGAGTTTCAGCAATTCCTCACAGCTTCCTGCTTCTTTTTGGCACACTCAACCAGCCTCCTTGGGCCCACGAGGTGCCACGATGATTAGGTAATAGACTGTTAATCACCCTGAACTCCAGCACCTTTGTTCCTCAGTCCCCTATGGGTGGAAGCTATTTTCTGAAGTTAATAATTTTGGGTATATTAAAACCCAGATAGTAAGAGCCTTGTTGCTCTTTCACTTCCACATGCTTGTGTAAAAGTATTCCTATATTAAATTCCCTCTATTCAGATATCTAGTGCGATTTTTATTCTCTAGACACTAAGAATCATGGTTTTATGGTCTGACTCCCCTATATTCTTTATGTTTGTCTTTCTTTCTTCTTTCTTTCTTTCTTTCTTTCTTTCTTTCTTTCTTTCTTTCTTTCTTTCTTTCTTTTTTTTCTTTCTTCTTTCACACAAGGTAATCAGAATTAAACTAAACCTTATCATTGGTTCTTTATATACTATCACCATTGGTCCATTTGTACTCTATTTTCATTTAGTTGATTTTTTAATTTAATTATTTTCGACAATGTAATTAGCACCAAATAAAAGGTAGTATAGTGCAGTAGGGACATGGCTGGTATTTTCAATGAATGGTAGCAGGTCAGTTGGATATGCATGTGAGGAAAAATATATCTTGATTTCTACTCATATCACAATCACAGATATAAGTCTAAAGTGAAAGGAAATATTTCAAAGAAATCATAGTAAATTATTATGAGTTTGGAGGTGAAAAATATTTCTTCAACAAGAAAGAAAGTTTAATAACCATAAAAAAATTTTGCAAATTGGTTTGTAGTAAAAATAAGATATTTGATTGCTAAAAACACCACTAAAAGTGTAAACAGGCAACACATGGAGTAAAAGCAAGTTTTTCCAATACATATATGTGACAAAAGATTCATATCTAAATATAGAAAGAGAAACGAACAAAAAAAAGAAACTCAATAGAAAAATGGCAGAAAATTTGCATATGCATTTCACAAGAGTATATCAAATTAACAATAAATTTATGTAACGAATTTCAACTTCATTAGTAATAAAGAGAATGCAAATTTAATCTACAGTGATACCCATTAAACGCATATGAGAATGGCTAAAGTGAAAAGAAGAAAAAGAAGGAGATAAAAAAAAAGAAAACTAACTATTGTTAGCACAGATAATGGAGTATGATAGTGATGATAGTGGAACATGATAGTTCAAGTTGCAATTTCGGGAAACTCCTTGGAAGGATCTACTGAAGTTGAACATCTGTAGACCTTATGTCCCAGCAATTGCTCTTCTAGATATCTGTTCACCATATACACATGTACACATGTACACCAAAAACTAATACAAGCATTATTTGTACAGGCATCATTTGTAATAGCCTCAAATTGGAAAAAAATAAGGTTTGATATAATCTCACAAAGAAACTATGCAGCAAGAACGAACGCTTTATAACTATACCATGAAAATATGGATTCATCTCACAACCATAATGTTGAACAAAGGAACCTGATAGTAGAGTATATACCATCTGATTTCAGCTATATAACTTACAGAAACAAGCAAAAACTAATCTATGACGTTAGTGTTAGGATAAATGGTCACCCTGGATGGGAGTATGAAGTGATGACTGAAAGAAAGCCAAAGGGGTATATTTCTAGCTCTTAATGCCCTAGTCTTTGACCTGAATGTCAGTTAAAAGAGTGTGTTTAGTTTGTAAAAACTCACTGGGCTACCCATCTGTGAAGATTGTACTTCTCTATAAAAATGTTACACTTGAATACAAAGTTGAAGGAAATAAAGAAAGCTAGGACTTGGCAAACCTCTAACCATATGCCTTCACCCAACCTGTTTTTCTGCCTCTCACCAGCAGAGGTATTCATCATCCAGAATCCTATGTGGGCTTCCTTTTCATGGGGCTTTCTTTGCATATCTATTCACTCCCAAAAAGTATTTTTAGGAGTACATGGAATTATTGTTGTTAACTTTATAAAAGGATACTATGGTGTATTCATTTTTTTCCCTATATATTATATTGTTCAGATTCAAATTTGGGTACCAAAATTGATACCATATAGTGTCTTTGTGTGCAAGTGAGTGTATGTGCTTATGTAAACATGCGTTTGCCTAAATATTTAGATACATAAATAGTTAAGCTCAATCCCAGTGTTTTGCTGTCTGATTTCTTATGTGTATTGTTCAACAAAATTATTAGAAAACTAGCTCTTCACATAGGAAATGTGATATACTTTTCGTCTAATTTCTGTTCAAACAGCCACATATTACTATCAATTTAAAAAGTAGTTTTAGAAATAAAAAAGTTTAGTTTCCCATTTTTTTACAAATTTTTACTTTTTTTTGGATGCTCTCTTTTTATTAACAGTAAGTGTCAATTCCAATTATCACATATGGGTGTGATAAAGTTGTTAATCAACCCTCTGTCTTACTATTATTAACATTAATTTGACATCACACATACTAATACATACAGACAATAAATATTCACTTGCTAGGCCATATACTCAGGCTTTTATTGATTATAATCACTAGATACATTGAGGGACATAATTTGACTTATGGTTTTAATGAATTCAAGCATTTGCAAACACGTTGAATTAAATTTTAGTATATATAAAAATTAAAACTAATATCTTAATTAATTATAGCAACAGTGTAGCACTTGATTTCTAAGAGTGCATACTGATAACGTGTTCTAAGCATAATTTCTGAATGATAAGTGCAACATTCTTGTTATTACCTTTTTAGTCACATGAGGATAATAATAGGCTATAATCATCATTAAAATGAAATATCTTTATTTCTTAGAAAAGAAGAGGAAGAGCTAGCATAAGGAGTGAAATACAAAATTCACAGATGGGAAAATGATATATTTTAATCTGCCTTTGACATAATGAATCCTGAACAAGGGCCTTAACATCGTAGAAAATTTATTTATTCCTCGGAGTAACATTTTCAAGGCTGATTGGAGATGGAAATATTTTCATTTGTTGGGAAATAGTGCTCCTTAGAAGATTTTTTACACCTGTGGAAGATGAAAACATATTTACCCCTGTGGGAGTTTGTCTGGAATATTATAATTCATGAAGAAATGCCTGAATGAAACATAGTTTATTTCACAGACCTTCATTTTTATATTAAATTCGAAATGGAAATAAAACTCTTCATAATTAAACACATGTCTGCCTTCATTTTGTCAACACAACCTTTCTATTTCCAAGTGAACAAAAAACCCTAAAATTGGTATAAGAGAAAGTGTTTTAATCTTTTCTTAAATTTGTTCAAACCTGCATCAGCAACTAGGCAAGACTCCTATTTATGTGTGCTCTTTTATGAAATTCTTTTTAAGGCCTTCCTAAAAATTCATATCAAATAGTTTACTTAATAAAGATAAATTCTACAAGGTTTTGTAAATCTTTTCCTAAGCAGATTTTTCTTTCCACTGGTCTTGTATCTTGATAATTAGTTCTTTTAACAAGGAGGAAAACTATTAAAATATGTTCCTTTGAATCATGGTCCAATTTTCTTCAAATATACAGAGAAGATTATTCCAATATATGTGATTTGTAGTGTAGCCAGAGACCTGCTTTCTAACATATTTGGTTTGTCTTAGAGTCTAATTTATTTCATTGGAGTCAAGTCTTTAAATTACAGCCCCTTTTTTTGGAATGATTGTAACATGTGACATAATAATGCATTAATAACCATTTTGTCATGTTAACCTATGGTTAATTTTTATAACAATCTATTCTAACTCCTGGATGACAACTCTGGAGATAACTTGACATGAATCCTGGAAGGAAACTCTGTTCAGGATGCTGAAGTAACACAAAGGATCAGATTGAGAAATCAGACTTATGAGACGAAGATTGAAGTGATTATAGGGCATAGAAAAAGCAAGGAGAGGTCTGGAATCACAAGTGCAGTCTGGTCCTTCCTTGCTTCATTAGAATGCTCTCTGGTTCAGATTAACATAAGAAAATTCTAAGTAATTATGTGGCTATATTATTTACACAGGAAGGAACCATTTCAGTATGAAGCATCTTTATTTTATACTCAGATTAATTCCATAGTTTATGTGACATTTTCAGTAAAACCATGCCCCATAAACTCATAATTTCCAGGTTTGTTTAAAATAAACAATCCTAGGGGCGCCTGGGTGGCTCAGTCTTTAAGTGTCTGCCTTCGGCTCAGGTCATGTCCCCAGGTCCTGGGATCGAGCCCCGCATTGGGCTCCCTGCTCAGTGGGAAGCATGCTTCTCCCTCTCCCACTCCCCCTGCTTGTGTTCCCTCTCTCGCTGTGTCTCTCTCTGTCAAATAAATAAATAAAATCTTTAAAAAAAAATAAAATAAAATAAACGATCCTAGACAGACTAGGTATACTCTGATAAAAGATTGCATAGCTAAGGTCTCCCTGGCTTACAAATACTATTAGTTAGTTTTCAGAGTAGTCTGTCTCTGAAGGTTTACAGGGAGGGTTGAAGGGCTCCTTCTTTGTTTAGAGCATCTGCCCTTATAAAAGGAAAGAATGGAATGCCCATTACTAATCATTTTCTCCCAAACATTATTGAATGGGAAAGAGAACCAGATGAAGTAATAGAAGTTGGTGATAAAAGGAGAAATAGGTTGCCTAGCAGATAAAACACCAAAATGAGAAATAAGGATTTGGGAAAGAGGAAGTCACTTAGGAGAATATTTGCCTATTTCACAAATCTTATCTATATCTACCCTGATATCTGTACAAAATTATTTAAGTTACTATCACCTCCCTGTGAAGAATTTTTTCAGTGTTATGTTTTGTTTTCATTACTGAAATTGCCTTAATTTACTGTGTTGTTTCCTTGGTGAATATTACTTAGGATTTCAAATCAGAGCACTAAATATTACTTTATGATTTCAACCAGGGTACTAAAAAACATAATGGAAATACTGTGCAAATTAATAAATTTTATTATATTTACCAGGTTAGTAGCCACTAAAATGATTGAGAACATTCTGCTATCACTTCCTTGAGAATAATATATGTTGATTTTAATTCTTTAAAAAAAAATAAATGATACAGTTAATAAAATACAAATTATACCTAAATCATAAGGTTAACATACTTTGTGTGGGTGGTTATCCTATATGGCACTAAATCTTGTCACAGTAAAATCAAAGCAGTGAAGGAATAGCATCCTTGAATATAATGTAACTCTTAAATTGCCCCTAAGAACAAAATTATTATGTCTGAAGGAGAAAATACAGTTTTCACATGATTGGTCTATATAAGCAGATTTTCACCCTACCCCAAATGCTTGTCTGAAGTAGCTGCCAAATATAAATCATCTCTCTTTCTCAATAATGTATCAGAAGCATATTATTATATGTCAGGAAATTGGAGAAATCTCTATTGGAGATCTTGAAAAGCAGGAACCAGAAGAAATACTTTTTATGTGTAACTGATTCACAACATAATAATGTATGTTTTACGTATTCAGTAGATAATGTTAAGTTAATGAATGCCTTACTACTCCCCATTAAGAGTTACATGATCTTGTATTTGCGATAGGCGTTATGTTGGATTTCACTGTGAAGAAATTGAAGAATGTGTAAAACTAAAACTACAATTCAGATAGCTTCTTTGACTATCAGGTTTCAGGTGGGTACATAATAATTGTTCATATATGTCTGATGACATATGTGAAATGTTTTACATAAAATATTTCTAAATTTTTCCTTCTTGTGATATTCTGTCAAATTGCAACTGGCCATATATTCTTTCTTGATCTTATGATTTCCCATCAACCGATAGTTGCCAAAAAATCAGATCTTATTATAATCCAGAAAAATAAAATCTATGGTTCAATCTTAAATACCAAGTGCTGAAACACAAGGTCAGTAAGCAAGGTGAGAGCTCAATATTTTGGGAAAAGATTTAAAAAATTGTGACAGAAATAAAACATGTATCTCAGATTTAAAATGCCACCATTCCAAGGAACCTGCGTGGCTCAGTCAGTTAAGCCTCTGAGTCTTGATTTTGGCTCAGGTTATGATCTTGGGGTCATGAGATCAAATCCCACATTGAGCTCCATGCTGAGTGTGGAGGCTTTCTGGTATTCTCTCTCTCCCTCTTCATCTGTCCTCCATCCCCAGGCATGCTCTCACTTTAAAAACCAAACAAACAAACAATTGAAAGAAAAAAACAACTGCTACCATTCCTTATGAAAGTAAAGCAGGGGTAATACCCTTATAAGTACTTTAATCATATTTTATTTGGTAAGACTATTGGACAATAGTTTGAGCAGATAGCCAAACATGCCTTAGTAATTGACCCTGATTAATAATAATGGCTGAGAAGGGAATAATGAAAACATAATAAGTAATTCACATCAAAATAGATATGCAGAGTTAATAATAATTTTATAATGGTAACGACAGGAATTCTTATAAAGTCCTTCTCAGGTTAAAAATAAGTAAGTGTCGAGACTTCTGGGAAGATGGCAGAGTAGGAGGACCCTAAGCCCACTTCATCCCATAGACATACTTAGATAACACCCACATCAATGCAGCTCACCCAGAAAATGACTTGAAGACTAGAAGAACAGACTTTCTACAGTTAATCATAGAGAGGAGGTCATATTAAAAAAGGGAGGTAGGGGTGGAGATGTGGTTGGGAACCAAAATCCTGGCAAGACTAACCACAAATGGAAGAGACACTACAAGTATGGAGAAAGGAGAGGAGCAGACCCCACACCAGGAACCCCAGAAATGGGGGACCTGACCTGCACTGGGTATTCAGGTCCTTATAATATTTGGCTTTGAAAACCAGTGGGGCTTAACTTCCTGAGTATTTATAGTAAATAGAGCTTAATTCTGGGTACTTTAACAATCAACCCCATCAAGATGCAGCAGTTTGAAAAGTGCCTAGGGTATTTTTGAAGATTTATTTATTAATCCCAGAATATGTGCTGGAGGGACAGGGATCTTTAGGAGACTTCTCTAAGAACAACAGAGCTAGCAGGGCTCCATTTATCTACCCCACTCCCCGGCCTGTGACCACATCCCTGGCAGATGGGCTTCGGCAGGCCTGTGCTCTGACTACTGACACCACCTAACTACATATACAGCAGCCCCAAGATGGCACCCTAACAGCAAAAGGACCAAACCCTGCCCATCACAGGTGAAGTGGGCCAACTGGAGTAGAGGCAAATATGGCTCAATCACAATAGTAGGGCACATGCAACTCGCATAAGAGATACTCCTGAAGAGATAACCCTCAGTTGGTTAAGTGTCCAACTCTTGATTTTGGCTCAGGTCATGGTCTCAGAGTTGTGAGATCGAGCCCTGCATTGGGCTCCATGCTAGGTGTGAAGCCTGCTTAAGACTCTCTGTCTCCCTCTCCCTTTACCCCTCCCCACTCTTTCTCTCTCTCCTCTCAAAAAATAAAATAAAATAAAATAGAATAAAATAAAATAAAATAAAATAATAAAATAAAATAAAATAAAAAGAGATACCCATGAAGCACCTAGTTCTGGTAAACAGCAGGCATTGTGCTACAGGGCACCACAAGAACTCTTAAAGCCACTAATTTCACAATCAGGAGACATAGCTGATTTCCTACTACATAGAAACAAACACAGAGAGCTAGACAAAATGAGGCAACAGAGAAATATGTCCCAAATGAAAGAAGAGGACAAAAACATAGCAAAAGAGCTAAAGGAAATGGAGATAAGCAATAAACCTGATAAAGAGTTTAAAGTAATGGTCATAAAGATATTTACTGTACTTGAGAAAGGAGTATAGGATCTCAGTGAGACCTTCAACAAAGAGATAGAAAATATAAAAAAAAAAAAAAAAAACAACAATCAGAGATGAAGAACTCAATAATTGAAATAAAAAATACACTAAAGGGAATCAATATAGATTAGAGGAGGGAGAAGAATGGATCAGTGACCTGGAAGACAGAGTAATGGAAAGCACCAAGTTGAACAGCAAAAAGAAAACAGTAATAAAAAATGAAAATAGGTTAAGGGAACTCAGTGACATCATCGAACATAACATTCACATTATAGGAATTCCAGAAAGAGGAGAGGCAGGGGGGTAGAAAATTCATTTGAAAAAAAAAATAGCTGAAAACTGCCAAAATCTGGGGAAAGAAATAGAAATACAGATCCAGGAGATATAGACAGTCCCCAAAAAAATCAACCCAGGGCAGTTCAGACTAAGACACATTATAATTAAAATGGCAAAAAGTAATGAAAAGAGAGAATTTCATCCAAAAACAATAGAATATACATTCTTTTCAAGTGCACATGGAACATTCTCCAGAATAGATCATGTGTTAGGCTACAAAACAAGTCACAATAAAATCGAAGGTTTGAAATTATATCATTCATCTTTTCTAACCACAATGGTATGAAACTAGAAATCAATCACAAGAAAATATCCGGAGGTTAAACATGGGGGTTAAACAAGATGCTACTAAACAATGAATGGATCAACCATGAAATCAAAGAGGATATTAAAAAATACATGGAGAGGGGCGCCTGGGTGGCTCAGTCATTAAGCATCTGCCTTCGGTTCAAGTCATGATCCCAGGGTCCTTTGATCGAGCCCCTCATCAGGCTCCCTGCTCCGCGGCAAGCCTTCTTCTCCCTCTCCCACTCCCCCTGCTTGTGTTCCCTCTCTCGCTGTGTCTCTCTCTGTCAAATAAATAAATAAAATCTTAAAAAAAAAAAAGTACATGGAGAGCAATGAAAATGAAAACTCAATGGTCCAAAATCTTTGGGATGCAGCAAAAGCTCTTCTAGGAGGGAAGATTATAGCAATAAAGGCTTACCTCAAGAAGTAAGAAAAATCTCAAATAGACAACATAGTCTTACACCTAAAGAAGCTAGAAAAAGAAGAACAAACAAAGCCCCATGTCAGGAGAAGAAAGGAAATAATAAAAATTAGAGCAGAAATAAGTGAAATAGAGACTAAAACAAACAAACAAAAACAATCAACAGATCAATAAAACCAGGAGCTGATTCTTAGAAAAGATGAACAAAATTGATAAACCTTTTTCTGAGTTCAGAAAAAAATAAACATAAAGAGAGAGAAAGAGATAGGACTCAGATAAATAAAATCAGAAATGAAAGAGAAATAACTGACATCACAGAAATACAAGCAATTATAAGAGAATAATATGAAAAACTATATGCCAACAAATTGGACAACCTGGAAGATATGGAAACATTTCTAAAAACATGTAACTTACCAAGATGGAAACAGGAATAAATAGAAAATTTGAACAGACTGATAACCAGAAGAGAAATTGAATTGGTAATCAAAAAACGCCCAACAAACAGAAATCCAGGACTAGATGGCTTCATAGATAGATGAATCCTATCAAACATTTAAGGGAACGTTAATACCTATGCTCCACAAACTATGCCAAAAATGGAAGAGAAAGGAAAACTTCTAAATTCATTCTCCAAGGCCAGCAATACCCTGATATTAAAACCAGATAAAGACACTACAAAAAAAGGAAACTACAGGCCAATGTCTCTGATGAACAGAGATGCAGAAATTCTCAACAAAATATTAGCAAACCAAATCCAACAATATATTAAAAAAAAATCATTCACCATGATCAAGGAGTGATACATCACATTAACATGAGAAAGGATAAAAGCATATGATTATCTCAATAGATGCAGAAAAAGCATTTAACAAAGTACAACACTCATATGTGATAAAAAAAATTTTTCAACAAAAAAGATTTAAAGGGAACATGCCTCAACATAATAAAGGCCATATATGAAAAACCCATGACTGACATCATACTTAATGATGAAAAACTAAGAGCTTTTCCTCTAAGGTCAGGGATAAGACAAGGATGTCCACTCTCTTCACTTTTATTCAACATAGTATTGAAAGTTCTAGCCACAGCATCAGACAAGAAGAAATAAAAGGCATCCAGATTGGTAAGGAAGAAGTAAAATTTTCACTATGTGCAGATTACATGGTGTTATATATAGAAAACCCTAAAGACATCCAAAGACTCCTAGAACTGGTAAATGAATTCCATAAAGTCAGAGGATATAAAATTCATGTACAGAAATCTGTCACATTTCTATACACTAATAACAAAGTAGCAGAAAGAGACGGTAAGAAAACAATCCCATCTACAGTTGCACGAAAAATATTAAAATACCTAAGAATAAATTTAACCAAGAAGGTGAAAGGCCTTTATTCCGAAAACTATAAAACACTGATGAAGGAAATTGAAGAAGACACAAACATATGGAAACATATTCCATTCCCATGGATAGGAAGAATAAATATTGTTAAAATGTCCATACTACCCAAAGCAATCTGCAGTTTTAATGCAATTCCCATCCAAACACCAATAGCATTTCCACAGATCTAGAACAAATAATCCTAAAATTTGCATGGAATCACAAAAGACCCAAATAACCAAAGCAATCTTGAAAAAGCTGAAAGTATCACAATTCCAGATTTCAAGATATACTACAAAGATGAAGTAATCAAAACAGAATGGTACTGGCACAAAAACAGACACATAGATCAATAGAACAGAATAGAGAGTCCAGAAATAAACCCACATTTCTATGGTCAATTAATATGTGACAAGGGAGGCAGGAATACCCAATGGGAAAAGACAGTCTCTTTAATAAATGGTTTTGGGAAAATTGGACAGCTATATGCAAAAGAATGAAACTGGACCACTTAAGCCATACACAAAATCAAAGTAAATTAAAGACCTAAATGTGAGTCCTGAAACCATAAAATTACTCAAAGAAAACATAAGCAGTAACTTTCTTGAAATTGGCCATAGAAACATTTTTCTAGATATGTCTCCTTGGCATGGGAAACAAAAGCAAAAATAAACTATTGGGACTACATCAAAATAAAAAGATTTTGCACAGTGAAGGAAACCATCAACAAAACAAAAAGGCAACCTACTGAACAAGAGAAGATATTTGCAAATGATAAATCTGGTAGGGGTTAATAAACAAAATACATAAAGACCTTATACAACCCACAAATAATCCAATCAAAAATGGGCAGAGGACCTGAATAGACATTTTTCCAAAGAAGACATACAGATGGCCAACAGGTACATGAAAAGATGTTCAACATCACTAATTATCAGGGGAATGCAAATCAAAGCAACAATGAGATATCACCTCACATCTGTCAGAATTGCTAAAATCAAAAACAGGAATAACAAATGTTGGTGAGGAGGAAAAAAGTGCCCTTATGCACTGTTTGTGGGAATACAAATTGGTGTAGTCACTGTAGAAAATATTATGGAGATCTTTAAAAAATTAAAAATAAAATTACCATATGATCTAGTAATTCCACTACTAGGTATTTACCCAAAGTAAATGAAAACATTATTTCAAAAAGATATATGCATGCCTATGTTTGTTACAGTATTATTTACAATAGCCAAGATAGGGAAGCAGCCCAAGTGTCCACTGATAGGTGAATGGATAAAGAAGGTATGGAATATCAGCCATAAAGAATAATGAAATCTTGCTATTTGCAACAACATAGATGGATCTAAAGAGTATAATGCTAAGTGTAATAAGTCAGTCAGAAAGAGAAAAATACCGGGCGCCTGGGTGGCTCAGTTGGTTGGGTGACTGCCTTCGGCTCAGGTCGTGATCCTGGAGTCCTGGGATCGAGTCCCACATCAGGCTCCCTGCTCAGCAGGGAGTCTGCTTCTCCCTCTGACCCTCCCCCTTCTCGTGCTCTCTCTATCTCATTCTCTCTCTCAAAGAGATAAATAAAATCTTTAAAAAAAAAAAAAAAAGAAAGAGAAAAATACCATATGATACCACTCATATGTGGAATTTAAGAAACAAAACAAATGAACAAAGGAAAAAAAGAGACAAACAAAAAAAGCATAGGTACAGAGAAAAAACTGGTGGTTGCCAGAGGGGAGGCGGGTGGGAGAGTGGGTGAAATAGATAAAGGGAATTAAGAGTACACTTATCTTGATGAGCACTGAGAAATGTATAAAATTGTTCAATCATTACATTGTATACCTAAAACTATTATAAGACTGTATGTTAATTATGCTTGAATAAACAACAAAAAAGTCAAACTAGAAAGAAAAAATAAATAAATAAATACTACTAAAAATGAATATCTCTAATTTTTATAATCACCACTCCTTTCACTTGCAGATTTAGCTACACTGTGAATAATACTTTTATACCCTCACTTTAGGTCAGAAATAGACTCATTGATGAAGATTTGCATGCAGTTGCTCTATTAGGGAGGGTTCTTGGAATAATCACCAGTGAGGGAGTGAGGTAAGCAGGATTGGGCACAGGAAGAAATTGAATTGTGAAATATTTCCAACAAAGGCCTCAGGTGATCCCATGGGCAGCTTTACTTTATAGGTAGAACATGACTTCTGAGTTGCCCTCCCTTCCATCACTGAGGCAAAGGCCTTTGTTTTTGTATCCCCATTTTGACCAGTTTTTGGATGAAAGTAGCCCTGAGGAAGAGGCTTACCTTAGCTATGGGTGAAGCAGTTTTCTTAAGCCTAGAGTAATTTCTGGGGAGAGACTCAGCAGTGAGCTGTCTATAGGTAATACTCCTAGAAGCCAGAAAAACTAATGCCTCAGTCCTAAAAGTGAGGCAAGTATAGTGGCCGTTCCACCCCTTTCACTAAATAAATAACATAACAAAAATCCTTCAGAAAATACCAGCAATTTATAACCACAGACTGTTTCACAACAGCTATTCATATAAAACTTACTTATCAGGAAAACTTGTATAATTCAGTCAAATAAAGGAGTCTTTTGGAACACTGCAGATATATTTCTTTATTACTGTTTTTTATGTTGGTTTTTGGCTGCAATTTAAGATTAGAGGAAATAAAATATTTACCCAGTGTAATGGTTAATTTTATACATCAACTTGGAAGATATTTTTGGATGAGATTAACATTTAAATCAGTGAACTTTTGTTAAAGCAGATTGCTCTCCAAAATGTGGGTGGGCTTCATCTAATCAGTGGAAGACCTTAATAGGAACAAAACAAAACACTTCCTTGAGCAAGAGAGCCTCCCCTAGCAGAGAGGCTCCCCTAGCAGACTTCTTTAGCACGGGAACTGTGTCATCAATTCTCCTGGGTCTCTAGTCTGATATAAACATATCCTATTGGTTCTGTTTCCTTGGAGAAACAGATTAACACATCTAATTTAAAAATGGCTATTAATCTATTGATGAAAGTTAGGAAATTATCACAGTGATTTTCATATAATTATCTTCCATCTCATTTTGGTCTCATTTTGCACTAATATTATATTCCAAAAAGATACTCCTGCATAACTAAATTAGGATTTAGTGCAAGAATACTCTAACCTTCTTTTATTTGTCATGGGGATGCTCCTCAATAAAATTATATCTAATATGCACATCTTTGACTAGAGTCAAATAAAAGGGGACAATGTCAGACAGGGATTTAAAAATATTTCAAATATTAGTTTTAGTCTTCTCCTTTATTGCCTTTCCCAAAGACTGGATATAGGTCTCGTAATGAAATTATTAAAGCTCTTAACTCAAATAAATATTTTTAATGTGCATAGTGTTTTGTCCATATGGTCTCACTAGTTCATTTCTATGAATAAAACTGTAAACTATATTGGTTTAACTTCATGAATCTCATTATAAGCTAAACCTGAAATTGAATCTGATGAACTCATAAGGGACCAGAATACTTGTCTCCAGTGATAGTCTTTGAAGGCAACTAAAATAATAAATTAAAAATGAAACATCCTGCTGTCTTATAAGTAGAATCAATATATTCAAATGTATATCGGGTACTCTGACACTGTATATATGAAATTTATATATACAAAGTCAAACTACTCAAAAACTCTCGGAGTGGTGCTCAGCAATTTCTGTTTTTAAAAGCCCTCCAAGTGATTCTTATGCATGCTAAAATTCAAAACATTGGCTAGTACAATCATTAAAAATAAAACAATGAGTTATCTAAGAAGTGATGATTGAAGATAAAATGGAATTATTCTTAAAAAATCAAGTAATCAAAAAGAAAGCAGGAAAAGAAAAAAGAAGGAACATGAAAAGATAGGACAAATACAAAACACATAATAAGATGATAGATTTAGGAGGCCAGTGCCTTATCCATTAGGCTACTGGGGCTTCTATAAGATGATAGATTTAAACATTATCATATTGATAATGAATTCAAAGTAAATTACCTAAATGTTCCAGTTATAAGACAGAGTTTGTGAAACTGGATAAAATGGCAAAATTCAATTAAGTGTTGCCTGGAAGAATAGTGTTACTAAAATAATCATAAATATTCATTTACTGTAAATATAACATATAGTATATAACTATAAGATACATATTTTTAAATATAAAAAGTATATTGTAGATTAAAAGCAAAAAGGATGGAAAAAAAAAGATGTACCATAAAAATACTAATCAAAGGTACACTGTAGTGGCTAAATTAACATCAGATAAGGTAGATTTCAGAACAATGAATACTATCATGAGTAAGAAAGGACAAAGATAAGAATGGTGTCAATTAACTAAGAAGACAGAACAGTTTGGGTTTTTTTTAAGATTTTATTTATTTATTTGACAGAGAGAGATAAAGCAAGGGAAGGAATACAAGCAAGGGGAGTGGGAGAGGGAGAAGCTGGCTTCCCGTTGAGCAGGGAGCCTGACTCAGGGCTCAACCCCAGGACCCTGGGATCATGACCTGAGCCGAAGGCAGATGTTTAACAACTGAGCCACTCAGGCACCTCGGAGACATAACATTTTTAAATGTGTATGCACTTAGTAACAGAACTTCAAAATACTTGAAGCAATAATTTATAAACTACATGAAGAAACAGACAAAACCATAACTAGAATTGGAGAGTTTACCAATCTTCTTTCAATATTAAATATATAGATCGGAAATCAGAAAGCATATAAACTGCTTGATCAATACTACCAAACAACTTGACCTAATTTATACTTGACCTAGATGACTTAAGGGTGAAATACACATTTCTTTCCAGTGCACAAAAAACATTCACTAAATTAGAAGCCTTAGCCATAAAAATGGGCTAAATGAATTTTAAAGGACCCTTATCATACAAAGTATATTCTCTGACTACTGTAAAATTTAACTTGAAAGCAATAACTGGAGAATATCTGGAAAATTTTCCAACTATTTGGAGACTAAACAATGTGTTTCAAAATAGTCTATGGTAAAAAGAAATCTGAAATAAAATTTGGAAACATTTTGAATTTAATGAAAATAAGAACCCAACACATCAAAATTTGGAGGAAACAACAAAACTAGTGCTTACAAGGAAATGGATATCACTAAATACTTTTATTAGAGAAGAAGGAAGTTACTGAATCAATTATCTAAGCTTCTACCTTAAGAAACTGGGGAAAAAAGAGTGCAAATGATAGAGAGCAGAAGTTCTTGGAAAATAAATTTGCTCACAAATTTAGATCACAAGACTGCATCCTTCCTTTTCTCCTTTGGGACCTTTTCTGTTATTCTTCTCTCAAAGATAAGCAAGCAAATATCAAAACATGCAAAACCTCTGGTTATTGCAAATAAAAAGTTTTAGATTTCAAAATGTATTTCTTTTTTTTTTTTTTTTTAATATTTTATTTATTTATTTGACAGAGAGACACAGCAAGAGAGGGAACACAAGCAGGGGGAGTGAGAGAGGGAGAAGCAGGCTTCCTGCCGAGCAGGGAGCCCAATGCGGGGCTCGATCCCAGGACCCTGGGATCATGACCTGAGCTGAAGGCAGACGCTTAACGACTGAGCCACCCAGGCGCCCCTCAAAATGTATTTCTAACAAGACATATTGAGCATGTTTTGGATTTAGAAAAGAAAACTCTCTGTTTTCTTCAACTATTTCATTTCAGTATAACAAAACTAATTCTCAATGCAGTCTACATGTTCTGGGTGATATATAAAAGAGTCCAGTAATGAGGAAGTATTAGGAGAAAAGCACACTGACAAATATCTCAAGGTACGTTCTTAACACACAAAATTCCATATTTTTAAATGCACTTTGAAATGGTATTGACTGAGCTGCACCTTATACCAATGATTCACATGAGGCATACATGTGAACTAAATAATGTCTTTTCTAAAAATCTCACGCAACTGCTAAACAGTATCTCTGCCATCATTTACTTGTACATTAAAGGTTTTAACCCAGGGGAGGATTTTACATTGAACTCTACCTAATTTCATCTTTTTTAGATTCACCCCATTGCTACAGCTTTAGTGCTTATTATAAATTCAGATTCTGACACTGTTAGGGTTCCTGTACCAAAGTACCCAAACTGGATGTCTTAAACAACAGGAAGTTCTTGTCTCACAGTTTTGGAGGCTAGAAGTTCCAGATCAAAGTTTGAGCAGGATTACTTCCTTCCAAGGGAGAATGTGTGCCATGCCTCTGGTGGGTTGCTGGTAATCTTGGGTTTCTGGTGCATCATTCTAATCTCTGCCTTCATTCTCCTGAAATTTCCCCTCTTTATAAGGATACCAGTCAGTGGCTAAAGGGCCCACCCTACTCCAGCATGACCTCATCTTAACTAATTACATCTACCAGGATTCTGCTTCCAAAGAAGGTCACGTTCTGAGGTCCTAAAGGTTAAGACTTCAGCATATGAATTTTAGTGGGACAGAATTCAACCCATAACAGAAAACATATTCTTTTTCTTACACCCTCCTTTTATTTAATTATATAATACCTCTTAATGGCTTCCCCATTGCAATTTGAATAAAATCCAATATATCAATATATCAATATATTCTGGAAAAACCCTGCATCATCTGACCCCTGCCTGTATCCTCAGTGTCTCTTCACACCACTCTTTGCTCTTTAAGTTTCATTTATCCTTCACTTCTTAAATTTTTCTGGCACGATATCTTGGCATCAGAATTGCTTCACTTTCACTGTTTTCTCCACTTAAAGTCCTCTCTACTATGGTCATCTATTTATTCACTTAGCTAAGTGAATATCTTCTAGATATCCCACCACTTATCTTCTAGACACATCTTAAATTATTGCCACCATATGCAAACACTTCCTAGGTCTAAACCCTAGTACGAGTTAGCATTTTCATGTGTATGGTCCAGTAGATACCTTTGTAAGTGTAAGACACACTTAAAATTGTATATATTATGTCTTCTCTGCTGATTGTAAGTTGCATAAGGCAAGAAATATGTTTGTTCATCAGTCCATTCACAATGCAAGGTAACAATGCATTTGCCACTTGGTTAATGCTTAAAAAATTAACTGAATGAATACAAGAGTCATATAATCCACAAACAGCCTGCAATGAAGTTGTTCAGCCTGTGGCATAATAATCACATTCATATTTCTTCCTTATGTCTAATGCAGTCCATGAATCTTTAACAAATAATTTATGGCATCTAGACTCAACTAACATTAATGATTATCAGTGCCTAACACATTTCTCTAGTCTACCAGAATAACAATCCCTACAGAAAAAAAAAAAAAAAAAAGCAAGAAAATTTAAGGCTAAATAGTTTATGTTAAGTGAACCAATACTGACTCCTGGTGATTACTGTTTTTGTTTCAAATGCCCATAAATCAGAACATAATAAATATTTGAGAAATGTTTGCCTCGCCTATGTTAAATGAGCCGTTCTTTATTTTACAGAAGACAATTAGGTCTATTTTGGAAAACTATAGTTGTGCATTTCAAATCATTTTGTAGGATGATTCAAGTATGACAAAAAACAATTTTAAGTTAACACCATTCCTGCAAGGTCAGGAGATTTTAACTAATTTTAGAACAATTAGTTTTTATCATAAAATCTGTTCTACACAATAATTTAGCTATGTTAAGCCTTATGTTGTTCTCTATGTAAATTCATCTTAAAGCCCCTTCCAGAACAAAAGCTTTGTAAGAGTAGAAACGCTAGGTTATATTTCCATGCTCCCTCCAGTATTGGCTCACGCTGAGTGTAAAGATGGCTCTGGATAACACCTCTCTAGCCTCGTGTCCTAGCACTCTACCATTCCTCCCTCAGCTCCAGCCACACTGACTTTCCTGCTACTCCTTGTATATGACAAGCATGATCCTCCCCAGGGGACACTGCCCTTACTCTTCCCTCTAGCTTAGCACAACCCTCCCCCAAATATGCACAGCTTGTAGGTGTCTACCAAACAGTGTTATCAGAGAGGCCTCCCAAATGGCCTTCGCTAAAATCACTTCATATTCATCCTGCCTTGTTTTTATTCATAGTAGTTTTCACCATATAGCATATGGTATGTTCATTATTTGTTTACTCTGTGTTTCTCCGGACCAGAATGAAAACAGGAATCTTTATTGTTTTGTTACTGTTCTATTGTCAGTACCTAGGACAGTGAATGGCATGCCGGAGTAGGCACTCAATGAACCCTCGCTGATTAAATGAGTGAATTATAAATGAATAAACAAATGAATGCATTGAATGGTCATAAGCAGTTCATCTTTCAAAATAACTCACATTAAATCTCTTTCAAGATATGACAGAATCTTGATACTGCCAGTAACTCATACCTTCTACACAATCCAGTTTAGTATTATCTGTGTAACTATTAGCAAGAAAAATGTAATTGGATTTATTTTGTAATATAACATGGTTTTAGAAATTTAGAGACAATGATAGAATTGTGAGTGGTCAAACCAAAATGGTTTTCTCTGGGAGATTTAAAAGTTACCATATTTACCCACTCATAAATGGGTTTTATATAATATACACAGAGCCTTCAATAATATTGACCATCTCTTTGCCATTATATAGCTGCAAAATCTAGTTGAAATTTTATATGGACTCTTTCATTTTAAAATGATTTTAGTAATGTCACATAGAAGTAGCTCAAATCAAGTAAAACCACTTCCTCTTCATTTCCATTTCCCTTTTGTTTTTTTATTAAATAAGACTCATAAGACATCAAGAAAATATGATTCTATGATACAGAAATGAAACGCTATTAAAGATATTACAGCTTTTGGTGCATTAAAAACATTTCGCAAACATAAAAATTTGATGGCTTAAGTGTAAATGAATCAGAACAGCTGAAATTAGATTGTTCTTTCAGTGTTTAGTAATAAAGGGATGCAATAATAGATAAAATACTTACTTATGATTTGAGTAGGTATTCCATTATAATTGGAAACATAAATAGGCATTTTAAAATCTGCTTTTCAGCAGAAGATAGATTATCAAATAAGTATTTTCAATGTGTGTTTCTCTTTTCAGGATCTAAAGTAATATATTCTACAAATTTTCTCATAAAATGTCATCTAGTTTGAAACTATAGACAGGGAATCACCTTCATAAGAAATCACTTTTCATGGAGTAGTTAAGTTGGCCTTAGGAAATTCCTTATTATTTTATTCAAGTCTATATTAGCAACATATGTCTCTTAAACATAATGATGCCTCAAAAAGAAAACTGTATTTGATGGTTAGCTGGAAGACTCCAATATCAGGTAATATTTTACATGAGGAAGTTACCTCCACTCATTACAGAGGAAGTTTTAATTCACAGAAAATATTAATTACATCATGTGCACTTAATTCTTTTAAAAATTTTCGGCAATAATTGTACTGGAGGTACTAATTAATATTTTAGGCTTATATATTCTCTCCAGTCTATTTACTTTATAAAAATAAATTTTCACTCTGTCTGCTTCTTATTATGGTTGAAAATAATGCTGAAAATTTTACTGTGTGTAGTCAGAGAAAATGTGCATCAAGCAATCAGAATCCACAGAACGTCGTTCTTTACTCCCCAAAACCCTTTCCCAGAAGCATATATTTCCCACTGACTATTGCATAGCTATCTAACCAACTGCTCTAATGCATCTGAGATCAGTATCAATTTGATATTTTCTATAAATGATAAGAATAAAACAGAAGGTTTCATTAACAGTTGTTAATAATTAGAATTTGAGTCTTAGAAGTGATAAGACACATGTCTTGCCAAAGTCCAAGTATTTTTTCCATTTGTATGTATGGCTTTCTTTCCTCTTAACCCTGTAAGCTTGGTAAGTATAGTGTTAGAAAGAAAGAAAAATAAGTAGAGATTCAAGAACTATACATATTTCCTATTTTTCTCTCCTTTACTTCAGTTGTTAAATTAGTACCAGTGTTTTAATTTGAAATAGATCTGGATGTAATCCAAGCTCTTCCTTTTATTTACCAATAAAATCTTGAGCTCTAGCTAAAATATGTCTCAAATACATTTGATGTCCAAAGAATATTGTGCCCTCCCCCTTCTTGCTCTTTTGTCTATTTTCCTAGATCAACTTTATTAAAGAAGATACCTGTTTCTAGTCATTTCCTCAAGTTTCTTTTCCACTCCAAACCTTTGGATGCCATAAGAAGGCATAAAAAATAGAAAGTTAAAAAAAAAAATGTAATGCTAACTAAAATAGGAAACAGGACCATCTGGAGAAAGAAGAAATAATTTTCATTCAAAAATTATTAAATTAGTATTTGCTATTCTTCCTATGGATCATTCAATTATAAATTGTTAAAACTTAAGGGTTTCAGAAATGCCTTACTTTAACTTTTCCATGTTTGCAAAAGGTGAAGAAACCATAAAAGTAATCTATTTATTATTTTCTCATAGTTGTCCTTCAAAATTAATTTAAATAATTAAATACATGCTACATGTGTGCTATGGCCAAATGTTTGTTCTTTCTCAAAATCAGTGTTGAAATTCTAGTGCACGATGTGATAGTATTTGGAGGTTAGGCCTCTGAGAGGTTACCGGAGCCTTCATGAATGGGATTAGTGCTCTTACAAAAAGATCCCACGAATCTCATTAGCCCCTTCCACCAGGTGAGGATATAAGAAGTCTGCAACCCAGAAGGCCCTCACTCAACCATGGTGGAACCCTCATCTTGGACTTCAAACCTCAAACACTATGGGAATTAAGTTTCTGGTGTCTATAAGCCACCCAGTCTTGGTATTTTGCTATTGCAGCTCAAATGAACTACGATAAGGTGGGACACTGTTCTAGGGATCCAATATAGAATATATATATTTTATTCATCCTCTCATGTCCAACTCATGTCCAAATACAATTAATATCCTTTAGCAGGAGGCTGTCATGATCAGCTTGTGAGTAAAAATAAAATGAGGTAATGAAAACTTATGAACCTTCACTTCACACATTAAAAAAACACAAAAAAAGCTGCTTTAGCTATAAACTGCACCACACTTCTGTTTAGATCTGACAACAAATTTGGTTTCTCCAGTGTTGCTGTCAATAGCCCTCTTTGTTAGGTGCTCTTTGCCCTTGGGGTCCAATATTCTCTGACTCTAAGTTCCTTACTCAGACTCCAGCTTTTCTTTAGAGCTAAATAGATCAGATTGGAGACCAGGAAATCAGCTAGGAGTCTGCTGTAATAAGAGAGGTAATAAATGATGAAGGGTTGAAATGACTAAATGATGGGGGTCAAAGAGAAGGTATCAAATGCTGTCAGTTTTAATAAGAAAGTGTGTATAACCCCTGGGTCCCCCCGCTCACACACATACACTCATACACACACAGAGAGCACTGCTGAGTCTTCAGGGGGTTAAGTAATCTCAACTGAGTGACCACCAAGACCTAGAATCAAAAGAACATGCCACCAGCTTGCTGGCCTACTGTTTGCCCAATATCCTTAGGTATACCGGTAAACTAGTATCCTTAGGAATCAGTGATCTGTAGTTGCTTCTAATGGCAATAAAACTTTTAGAACGTGCTCTTGCCCTAAAAACAAGTGAATAGCTGAAAGCCCCAGATAACATTCTCCTTCCCTACTTTGTCAGAATTGATGAGCCACTCAGAAACCTGCAAAAAAAAATTTTTTTTAAAGAATAATAAATTCAGATAATTAAGGAGCTTGGGTGGATTTTTAATTTGCAGTTGTAATTATAACTGGCTTGCAGCATAACCAATTGCTTGCATATGTAGCACAAAAGAGACACGGCCCCAAGGGTCTAAATGGACAGCTATTCAAAAATATGGGAAATAATGGTGATTCTAGTCTTGTCTGCTCCCTGCAGATGATATTAAATGCCTCTGCAGTACTTCAGGAGAGCATAATAAGATATAACCCTTTAAACAAATATCTTTATGAGTGGGTGCTAGACAAGTATGCATTTACAAGTAAAATAAATCTGTCTACTACTTATTTGATACCATTTTCAGGGATATCAAAAGTGATATCATTATTCCACAGATGACTTGTTCTGGGCATTGTATCATTTATGTAAAAGAGATGGCACTTCTCCCTTAATGGCATGTCTGGTAGGTATGGATAGCTTTCAGCCGACAAAAGTTTTACAATAAATTTCAGATGGTCTGCATAAAAAGGACTTGTGTCTCTTGGCAGCTGTAATAGAGGCATCTGCTGCTTTGTTTAAGTCTGCTTTTTCTTTTCTTCCCTGCTTTGTTTTTTTTTTTTTTTTTTTGTAATTACCATTGTACATCTCAATTAACCAATCATACAAATATTATTATTGTTATGGATATGATTATGACTACTTAGAATTTGTCCCTCTGGTTTGTAAAGTGGTGATTTTGTTGGGTTGATAGTCTATATTTGATAGTAAATTTCACCTCAGGCCATCACTCCCAGAGCCAAACAAGGTTCAGCGTAGCTAGGGCAGCATTCTTAACTAATTAGGGTAAGACTTAAGAAGAACTTATAATATGCTTGTGCTTGCAAAGGAAACTTTGGAGTTTTATCCTCTTCTTGTTGTGTATAAAGTCTCATCTGTCAAACACTAAAAAGGTAGTCTCTCCACAATATCTGTCTTCTAGTTGGATCAGTGACTTATCACAAGATTTTGGCTTTAGACTTGTATTATACAATGTTCAAAATAGTAGGCATGTTAATTAAATGCAGAATGCATAAAATGGGTGAGTAGGAACTATATTGTATAACATAATTAGGATCTAGAGATATAGACAACATCTGGAATAGTGGACAATTTCTATGGAGATAAAATTTAAAATAGGTGAAAATCATATTTGAAAAATAAAACATTCAAAATTTACATGATGAGTCAGTCATAAATAAGAAGCAGGATGAATGGACAAGTCCCAGTAGTAGTATAATGTGTTCATTACACTAGCTAATGTGATGTAGGCTGCATTTAGGAAAAAGAAGGAAGCTAGTTATGATTTCCCTGTATGTAGTAATAATTGCTAACACTTACAGAGCATTTTCCAAGTAATAAACATTATATTAAATTCTTTATTTCTGTAATTTTATTTAAAACTCACAAATAAGGATGTACATTGCTTCTTTTATCATTAATAGGCAACGAGGGTAATGCTTAAATGTATCATTAATCAGATCATTTTTGGAATACTGCATCAGTTTGGGAATAACAGCTCGGCAGGAATATAGTGGAAGCTGAGTATATTTAAAGAAGTGAGATCAAACTAGTGAAAGTTTTAAAAAAAAAAAGTTCACATTACTTGTTTGTTTGTGGTCCATCTCCTCCACTGGATGGTGAATTCATGAGCACATGTCCAGATCTCTCCAGTCTAAGACTATAACTCAAGTACCTGGCAGAGAGTAGGTCATCATATATCTTCTGATAGACTTAACAAAATTAAATTTCCCTGCATAGATAATCAATATTTGGGGTTCCAGGGCAGCTGTCCTGAAATAATTTAAGAGCTTTTCTGTGGAAGATTAGATTTATTCTGTGTGCTAGTGGTAGGAAGAAAACAGCAAAAAAATTTATTTAAAGAAAAAAAATGTAATAGTCATTACTCCCCCCAAAATAGAGGAAGTAGAATGAGAAGCAATTATTTCACTGTCACTGAATAGTACAGCATAATCTGGGCATAAGTTGTCAAGAGTAGTGAAAAAGTATTCCCTCTCCCCTCTCATGTTCTCTCTCACTCTCTCTCTCTCAAATAAATAAATAAAATCTTTAAAAAAAAAAAAAAAGGGGGGCGCCTGGGTGGCTCAGTTGGTTAAGCGACTGCCTTCAGCTCAGGTCATGATCCTGGAATCCTAGGATCGAGTCCCACATCGGGCTCCCTGCTCAGTGGGGAGTCTGTTTCTCCCTCTGACCCTCTCCCCTCTCATGTTCTCTCTCACTCTCTCTCTCTCAAATAAATAAATAAAATCTTTAAAAAAAAAAAAAAAGAGTAGTGAAAAAGTATTTTACTCTCCAAATGATAATAGGTGTCCTACGCATTAAGGTCATTTATAGACTGAAATACCTTGGTTTTAGTTTGCATTCCAGAAAGGAAGAAAAAATCTAAAAGCTTTCAAGTCTTCTAGGAATAGTTTGATGATATTTTGAGTTTATGTTAGAACTATTTTCACTTATAATTATTATATTACTCACAAATCATTTTGGAAAAATCATTCAGTAATAAAGTAAATAAAGTAAATTAGATCATTCAATACAATGGTACGAGTGATCAGTTTATTTATATGAGAATAATTTAAATGTACAATTCAGGAACTATAAGGTAATTTATAATGTAATTCAATTACTACAAAATTGCTAATTGTATCTAATTAATGGCAGAAGCTATAAATGTGAATCTGTTTGATTTTTATAGGAACCATACAGATTCTAAGCCAAATTAATACTCCTTTCGCTCAAGGTACACATCACATAAACACAGACACATATAAATCATTCGAGTCAACCAATACATTTTATTATACACCCTACATATTACAAGTTAAACATTTCCATTTCCATAAAATAAGAAGGAACTAAAGACTAAAATGAAGATAAACATTATTGTATACTGGAATATCAAGGAATGTTCTTTAAATATATTTTCACTGCCTATGGGAATATTGCCATTTTTTTCAACAAATATATATTAAGCTCTTGGTAGCTCTCAGAATCTTTGTAAATGCTGAGGATATGCAAATAAATAAGGCAACAAGTATAAGTCTTTAGGGATTTCAAAGTCTTCTGAGGATTAGAGACAGGGCATCCAAATAGTATTTTGTAAACAATAACCCCTATAATGAAAACAGGTATCAGTATATCAGGATGTCCACAGAAAGAACAATTTTCATTGCTTAGTGAGAAATGCAAGAGTTTATGAGAAAGAACAAAGGTGATGTTTGAATTCGACCTAAAAAATACGCAAGGATTTACAAGGGAGATAAATATAAAAGCAGGAAAATGCATAGCTCATTCAAAAAAAATACAAGGAACATAATGTCCAAAAAGCCCAGGAAACTTGGGGCTGTATTAGTAACAAGGTGGTTAGAGTCAGATTTTGAATATGTATTAGTAGCAAGGTGGTTAGAGTTAAATTCTGAATATACTCATATGTGATGATGACTATGGATTTTAACCTGCAGAGTATGCAATGCAAGAATCAAACTTTTATTTGGAATAACTCATAATTTATTCAACTATTTTGAAGGCTGATGGTGGTCATTCTAGAGATAGCCTAGAGTGGAGGAACAGTGGATACAAGCAGGCCCCAAATCAGCATTGTGAATGAGTTTTGGAGTGATTTTAAGAGACTGGTTACAGCTGTGGCCATAGTTTTCAAGTCATGACCAATAGAGTGTGATGGTTTTGAATCAGTTTAGTTAGGCAGAAATAACATTTCCCAGTGTCATTCCTTTCCCTGTGTCCTTCCAGATTAGGTTGGCACGGAGAAATTTCCATGAAAAGCAAATGGCATCATGCTTTCAAGGTTAGTATAGGGCACCAAGTGCTATTTCTGCTCATGCATGTTGTCCTCAATCTCTCCCTCTTCACACCTAGCTGGTCCCAAAGCCCATGCCACAGGTTTCAGGTTTCTGTTAAGGTAGAACCTCAGTTTTAGAATTAAATCATTTTCTGGTATTGTACTGCTGAGTAACAAGCCACCCCAATACTCAATGGCATAAAACAACAACCATGCAATTGTGTTCACAAGTTTGTGGTTCAGGAGTTTGGGCAGGGCATACTGGGGATGGCTTGTCTTAATACTATGATGACTGGGACTCAGGTGGAGTCACTCAAATGGCTAGATATGCCTGGGATGGTTGAATAGATCATATGTCTTGGACCCTGGTTCTAGCTGCCATCTGGATTCCACAGTTCTCCATACTATCTGTCATGGTGGAGGCCTGGAATATTCGAGAGAGCCACTTCACTCATTTGCTTAGTACCTGGGCTAGAATAGATGTGAAAGCTAACAGCTTTTTTCTCTCTGGGCTTTTCCCTCTTTCCATGTAGCTTCTCAATGTGGTCTTCCTCATGTTTGGGCTTCCTCATTGCCTAGTAGTCATTATAATGAGCGTCAAACTTCTTACAAGATAGCCAACTTGACCCACAGCAAGCATTCCAGGGGACCTGTGTGGAAGCTGCCAAGTGTCTAATGAGCTAACCATAGAGGTCCCAGAATGTCATTTCCATTAGATTTTATCGGTCAAACTTACTAAAGCCAGTCCCAACAAAGGGAAGGCATGTTGTCTCTCAATGAGAATAGCAAAGAAGTTTCAGTAATCTTTAATCTACCACAGACTAAACAAAATCACATGCAGAAAAAGCAAAGGTAAATGGAGTCAGGAATATGAATTAATTATCTCATTAATGGACAATAAGGTCCATACTGGCTTCTGTGGGTTAAGCTTGAGGCCTAGCACCTCACTTTAGCTAAATGCCTAGAGATCAAACGCTATTTACCTACACCCTTATCATTTTCATATATAAGACATAGGCTAAGAGAGAACGCAAATTTAACTTCATGAGAACCAGTAGGGTAGTACTGGATGTATGAAAGAGAAACGATTTTAGATACATTTTATTATAACCTTTTAGAGGTAAGATCAGATTTTTTGCTGATGATAGTTCATACATGAAGAGAGGCTTAGAGATCCCATTCATTAGGTTTCCACAGGATATGTCAGCAAATGGCTGTGCTGTGGTTGTTGATAGACCAAGAGTCTCAGTATCACGTTAGAATGAGAAACTGCCCATGTATCTGCTTGAACTGTGAAAGTGGGTGGAGGGAAAGCGGCTAATGAAGCAACTCTATGACAGCGTCCCTTAGATTGGCCAGGTCCTGGGAGCGACTGCAGTTGTAAAAGTGGAATGGGGTCACGTAGCATATGAATTATCTGCTTGAGATGAGGAATACAGTGGAAGATGTTAGATTTGGGGAAGGTAGAGAAAAGGGGCTCACCACTAGGAAGGAGAGGGGTGTGATCAAAAGAAATCCAGGTTCTAGTCCTTGCTTGCCTTTTTGAGTCTTATCTTCTTCCTCTAGGAAATAAAGGGATAAACCATGATCTCTAATATTGCTCCTAATTCCGAAGGTCCATAAATGATTTAGAGAAATATTACAGGCTAATTCCTTGCTAGCCTGCATGTAAGGCTAACACCAATGCAACATATGTCATATATCCATGTAATCCCATGACTTTTTTTTAAATGCATGATTTTGTTTAGATTATCCTTACCTTTTCTCATTTAAAGTAATCATAAACCTGAGATTTCCAGGAGCAACATTATTTTTTAAAAATTCTAACTATTCCTCCCTACTATTTAGACCACGTATCTGAGCATCAAGTGTAAAACGTTGGTCACTATAAATACACACGAGACTCCATGCTCAAAGGGAACAAGTCTCCAAGATAAGGAATATTTGTCTTTAGCCAAAAGTATATGAGAAGTTGGTTGCTGTCTAATGCCAAAATAAAATAAAATGTATGTCTTATAGAGAAACAAGGAAACAGGAAAAAGTATGTATTAAGTGTGAAATACAAAAATGACTTCCTACTAATTAATGACTATGAAAGCATATTTTGATTTATCAACACCAGTATATTTTACTTTCTGTAATGGTTGTGAGAAGTACTACTTAGGTTTTTTGAAAATACTACAGAATAAAATATTTCCTGGTTCTTAACATCATGACAGTCTTTTTTTTTCCTTTTTCCAAAATGTTAAATTATTCCTTAAATGTATATAGAATGGGAGTGTTTTGCTCAATGTCAACACATGTTTTATGTGAGTTTAACAGAGGTAAATATTGTCAATTTTGAGATAGGAAAAAAAAAAGCAAGAGAGAGACTGATTTTCCCATGATCACTAATAAAGACTCCTTTCAATATAAATTTTTATCATGCTTCACAAATGTTGGCAAAACTATTCCTGAGTAGCTTCGAGTCAAAACTGTCATTTCTTAGCTGAAGAAAATGTGAATACAAATTCTTCCGAATGCATGCTAATTTTTGCCCTCACATGAGACCTGCAGCTGGTTTTCAGAAAGGTTGCAAAAGGAATGGTTTGGAAATAGTTCTGCTGTCACACTGTAGCTAAAATGAGACTCATCTTTTGCTGTTCAACAATCTAGGCATTTAATCCCATTATAGCCCATGTTCAAGTAGACAAAGGGATGATCAGGACAGGGAAGAAGAAAACATAATATCTACAGACTGTGAAATGTCAGTATCACAAGGCTTAGTGTGAGACCTTTCAAAACCAGATGATAAATGTGTACCTTTGTCAAGTTGTTATGGGTTATGGTCAAGGTCTCTCTGGTCATTTCTTTAAAAGTCAGGTTTCTTGTTAGAATGAAAGGTTGAAGAATCATCTTCTTCTTTGGGGAATTTTAAGAAAAGACTATTTTTAAGGATACTTGCAGCAAAGTTTGTTCTGTACCTCAGAGAATGAGCTATACAAATTCCCAGAGCCTCATCTAGCTCTATAATAGAATAAGGTGACAAGATATGTAATGATATGCATATAATGTGACAAGATCATAATATTTTGTAATGGATAAAAAGTCACAGATTAACAGGCAATAGAATCATAAATTCTAAGGCACAATTATCAAAGAAATAAAAGTAAAGTGGAGAAATCATAATATAACTCTGTCAATAAAGATGCACCTCTAGACAACACAGATAAGCATCCAGATAAGTCAAGGCAAATGATTTTTCTTTTTAATTACAATATGTTATTCTTTGAATTAATGGGATCATTAACCATTCCAATGTGTTCTTGCTAAAACTGAATGTATTTATTTTCATAACATTCGAGGTTAGAATAAAAGAAACAGAAAACAACAACAAAAAATTTAAATATTAAAAGTTTATCCCTGACCAAAATTTTTGTGATGGTAGCATAAAATCTAGGATCATTTTTACCACTATTCCATTGATCTAGGTCAAAGCCCTCTCAACTATAACTTTTTTCTCCTTTTTATTGAAAATGAATACTGACATTATAGAATCACTACTAAGGTTGGACAGATGACTGAAATGAAAAATCTCTGTTTTGAGGGTGAAAAAAGACTGTTCTTGGAGGTCTGAAATAAATTATTTGCTGGGACTGTGTGTATACGCACACAATAGTCTTTTCAGCAACAGACAGAAAAGCTTGCCAGGCTCATAAATCTGAGGAAACAAAAGGGAAACAAATACCTCAGGAAACCCAGTCCCCACCAAATCAAACAATGAATAATCTCTCTCTTACTTGGAACAGAAATGTAATGTGAATAACAATAATATTACAAGCAAAAAGTGCATAAAAACCTGCTGCTAGCTTATAGAATTAGATTCAAATACAGAGGTTTTTTTTTTTAAACCATATTATTTTACTGTATTTGAGATAGTTGTAAAAATTGAGGTGATTTCAGATTTAACACTTTTCAAAGCCTTTTCAACAGCCGAGACTGAATTGCATAGGTATTAAAAATGTGGATATTCTATATGAATAATAATATCTACATAGTGCATAGTGTTTTAATGCCCTCTACCCAAAGACCACCGAGAATCCAACTGTGATTGGACAAGTTGCAGTGAGGCAGACCACACACCTTCGGGAACTATGAGGTGTCAGTAAGAGGGTTTTATTTTTCTTTATTTTTAAAAAAATTTTGCAAAAGATTTTATTTATTTATTTGAGAGAGAGAGAGGGAGAGGGCAGGAAGAGGGGCAGAGGGAGAAGGAGAGGGACAAGCAGACTCTGCACTGAGTGTGGAGCCTGATGCAGGGCTCAGTCCCACTACTCTGAGATCATGACCTGAGATGAATCCAAGAGTCAGATGCTTAACCGACTGAGCCACCCAAGTGCCCCTATTTTTCTTTATTTTTTTTTAAGATTTTATTTATTTCAGAGAAAGAAAGCAAGTGTGAGCAGGGGAGTGGCAGAAGGAGAGGGAGAAACAGACTCCCCACTGAGCAGGGAGCCCAAAGCTGACTTGATCTCAGGTTCCCGGGATCATGACCTGAGCCAAAGGCAGCCACTTAACCAACTGAGCCACCCAGACTCCCCAGTAAGAGGGTTTTAGAGAATGCTTATTACAGGCTGTGTGCTATGGTTAGATGACTTTGGAGGGAGGTTCAAGAAAGGAGACGTTCACTCTAAAGTGAGCGAGGTCAGAAAGTAGGGAGAATTCTACAAACGTGTATCTTAATAAATCTCAACTAGAAGGAGGAAAGACTGGAGTGAGACTAAAGTTGTAATGTGTAAAGAAGCAGCAAAGGCCCATGTTCCTTGGGAGTGAATGCTGTGTGGGAGGGGGGTACTTAGACAAAATCGTGTTCATCTTTTTTTTTTTGTCTCATTTTATCAATGTCACAAAGTGGGGCTTATTTGATGTCAGTGTTTTGTGAGATCATTTATGTCCGACAGGATTGGACAACACCATGACAAGAAGCTGTATGTGCCAGACCAGTTCCCAACTGTCAAAGGAGTTTTTCTCACTCTCAGGTGTTAATATTTAGTTAACCATAAGGTGATCAATAAAAGTGGCCTGAAAATCACACACATACACACAAATTAAGTGTATCATTTAGTGGACTTTATAAAATAATTTCAAACACAATTATTTTATTTTATGGAACTCTTACATAATGTACGACTCAATCCACCCGAACTTTCCAAGTATTAATTCATTTAGTCTCCATAAAGTAAGTATTTCTACCTCAATTTTTAAATATCAGGAAACAGCCACAGAAAGATTAAGCCACTTGCCCAATTATGCAAATTTAGTAGGTAGGAAAGTTGAAATTTAAACCCAGGCAGCTGGCTTCTGAATTTAAACTCTTTACTCTATGTTATGCTACTACTAAAAGCTGGCTCTACTCTTTTGGACTTTAAATTAATTTTCACATTATACACGTAAAATTATGAGGAAACCTATCCAAAGTTTGTTTCCCTTAATATTTAACCATTCCCACCTCCTGCTCATTATCAATGTTCTAAAATTTAGCACACTTCGTTGTTGCTTGATTAGGAAGGAGATAGTGCAGGCTACTCTGGGTTCAGCTGTTGTACTAGCTATTATTCAACCCAGAGGGCTGATTAACAGGGACAGGCCAAGCAGAGGATAGAAAGGAGAATGAGCAAAGAGAGATCAACCTTGACCTAGCCCCATTAGAATAAAAATCTGGATTACCCAATTACTTCTACCTCTCAATATTTACTGTGTTTTGTTTTAATTTAAGGTTGCCGTACAGCTAGTCTGCTTTGGCCAATCACAATTAGATGACTATTTCTGTGCTTCCAAACATCTCTGTAGCCCGCAATGATATTTATTTGATTTGAATTAAAAACTAAAATTGAGGCTTGGGTAATGAGTCTGTGATACTGACTCAGCTGCTTCTTCTATAAAACCTTTCTATCTGCTCTGCCCTATGTGTCAATACTCTTATTTTTGCTAACATGACCTATTAGTAGTTATGATGTACACAGCTTGTCCCCAATGGTAAATACAGTATAGATTCCCTTAAATAAAATTTTAAATTCCTCACGTAATAGACCCATGCATTCTGGAAATATATACATTTCATAGGAAGAACTAAGGTCTTTCAGGTTGTGATAAAATTCTACAAGCTGCCTGTACCAGTTCTGGACTTTGTATTACCCTCAGTTCTAACCATTGAGGTCTTTCACTGGTAGATTCAGCTTATCACATTTCCTATTCTAAGGAATGGGACACATTAATATACTCCTCAGCTTTGTTCTGAAAGTCACATGTGGCCTAAAGTTTCTTATCTGGTGTCTTTGGAATAAGTATTAAATGTCCAAGTTTAGGTAAGTTGGATCTTCCTCCTGTTTTGTCTGGTGGCTCCCATTTTATCACTCAGCTCTTAGAGCTGGGTACCACTAAATATTTGAGTTATTTTTTCAAGTGAATCCTGTATTGAAGACTATGCTTAGTATCAAACATTACAAATCACAATAGGTCACTACCATGTCTGATATTTTTCCAGACACTGAACATAAAATGGACTACAAAGTAAACAAAAATCCCAAACCTTGTTGAATTTACCTTTTAGTAAGAGATTGTATTAGAGCAGGCAGCTACAAAAACAAATAAACCATAAACTATATAATGGCTCAAACTATATAATGGTTCATAAAGTTTTTTTTTTAATTTTATTTATTTATTTGAGAGAGAGAGAATGAGAGAGAGAGAGAATGAGGAGGGGAAGGTCAGAGGGAGAAGCAGACTCCCCGCCAAGCAGGGAGCCTGATGTGGGACTTGATCCTGGGACTCCAGGATCATGACCTGAGCCGAAGGCAGTCGCTTAACCAACTGAGCCACCCAGGCACCCTATAATGGTTCAAATAATGATTCATTTCCTATTCAGATAGTCAAAACTGCTCCTTTGGGTCAAGGTGGAGGAGGGGTTACTTTGCCCCACACGTCCATTCAACATGTGGCTTTAAGATAGTATTGGGATACAATATGTAGACAGAAGAAGACAAACAAACATGCAAACAAATAAAAGAGTGCATGTGGAATCTCTGTATGTCTTTATATCCCAGGGCTGGAAGTAATACTCTTTACTTCTGCTTATATTCCATGGCTAGAACAAGTAACGCCCTTAGACATGGGCACATAGGGCCTCTGTCTTATGCCTTGTATCTCTGGAGACCAGTGCTTTAGGGTGCTTTATTTGAAATTTTCTAAGTCCCCTGGCACTGACTTGGATTTGGCAAAGAATACTGTCCAAGTAGGTCACCTGGATCCCAGACTAGGTCCTCTGTGAACTCCCACCTCCATTTCTCACCTGGAGTTACTCTGTGATCTTCTACCTCATGCGTGGGGTCAACCAGATGCTGCAAGGTGCACCTGGACTTAAGTCTGCAAGGTTACCCTGAGATCCTCTGCCCAAGCATTGGCTTCAGAAGGGTGGCTTAATGAGTAAATCATTCCCACTGGCTAATATGTTTTATATATATATTTTTTTTTTTTCGAGAGCTAAACTAGTGATTCATCAGTTGCATATAACACTCATTACATCAAGTGCCCTCCTTAATGCCCATCACCCAGTTACCCATCCCCCCACCCCTCTCCCCTCCAGCAACCCTCAATTTGTTTTCTATAGTTAAGAGTATCTTATGGTTTATCTCCCTCTCTGATTTATGTTATTTTTTTTTCAGGGTTGCCTGAGATTAGAGTGCCTAAACTGGTCAGCATGCTGATACTGAGTGACTCACTCATGTTGGACATTTGTTGAGTTTAGAGGTCTAGACTACCTATAACTAGCACCAGCACTTAAGCTTGAGCCACATGTATGAACCCATACATTAGCCCTTTTATATCCATCAGCTCTCAATGGTCCAAGTTCTGAGCTAAGTCTAGTCTATGTATCCACAAGTTGTAGCTAGTAGCAGAAGGTATCTTTCATTCTGTGAGCTCCCTTCTGCTGGTAACAAGTACCCCATGTCAGGCTATCCTCCAAGAGTGGCTACACCTCTTCCTTTCCTAGGATTTTGAAATTATTGCTCCACAATGACAAAAGGCCCTTTGTGTTCCATGATTCATTGTTTGTGCATAACACCCAGTGCTCCATGCAGAACGTGCCCTCCTCAATACCCATCACCAGGCTAACCCATCCTCCCAACCCCCTCCCCTCTAGAACCCTCAGTTTGTTTTTCAGAGTCCATTGTCTCTCATGGTTCTTCTCCCCCTCCGATTTCCCCCCCTTCATTCTTCCCCTCCTGCTACATTCTTTTTAATCAAATAGTTTAAATAAATGAAGATCCCACAAAAATATTTTCCTGAGTCTCCACATACCCCAAGGGTAGACAAGACTAGAATTCATTCACATGGACACATCCAAGAATGGAAAATGTAGTCTAGCTCTAAGTCAAGGAAGAAATAGGGAGTATTTGTGTGTGCACGCACACACGGCTAGCAATGCTGTCATTAACAGTCAAATGATGAATATGAATGTGCAAATTATCAAGTATATTGGAGTATAAAATGTGCTATGGAGAAAAACAAAGTTAAGAAGAGAGATGGGGAATGCCTAATCCATGATAGACTCAACACTGGGAGCAAAATGCTGTTCACCATATTGCTAGATTTGATCTTGATTTTGTGCCAAAGGGACTACTTTCTTACCTCCATTTAAATTTGTGTCTATAGTGAATTCTCCTCTTCTTTGATTACCTAGATTTAGTTCATTGTTTAAATCCAGATCAATTAGCATTTATTCAATCAACTTTCTCTTCCCATCGATCATTCCCTCTTCTAGTTTTCCCAAGCATTTTGTTGATGTTTCAGCTACGCTACCTATCTCACTCTGCACTATGTTACAAGGAATATTGTATATTCCTTGATATCAGGATCCATCACTTTCTTTTTTGTCTTTGAGTTTCACAATGCTCACTGCCACTGACCTAAGTTTAAGAAGTCCTCTACAAATGTTTGTTGAATTGGCTTTTTGGCCTACTCACCTGGAAAGGTAACAAAGACTTACATCTAATGTAAATAGACCTAATAGAACAAAACCCATAAGGCCTCTTGACTTTGGCCATTTAGACCAGTACCTTTTAATCCTAAATATGGAAATAAAAACACCAATAAGGATAATAATTGAAGGTAATTACAATGGCATAAAAATGGAAATAACTAACTTTTTAGGGAAAACAAACCCACTTATACACTTAATAACCTGTTTACTGTAAATAATAACCCATTTTCAAAACCTAATCCCATTAATAGATGATGTGATGATAAATGAAAAAGAGAAAGCCTGATGAACCCTCTATAGGAACTCAGCAGTTTCTGTCTCTTGGCCAAGGCCTGAGAAAAATCACCCATATGTCATAGTGGCCATGTCAATAGAAACCCCATTTGTAAATAAAAATATTACGTATGATACTATATTGTTAGATACTGGATCACAAGTAGCAAAGATACAAGGACATCCTACTAATATAGAAAACCTTAAAATAGAACAGGACTAATTGAGGGACTAGGAAGGAAATTAACTCCAGGGACATGGGTGCATAGATTTCTAACACTTGATGATAGACCCTCCTGTTAAGGCTAAATTAGTTAAAGGTCCCAATTTAGAAAACATTCCTGGAATGGATGTGATAGGACATCATGTAACAAATAAGGATTTAACAATTCCTAAAACCAATTTAGCTATAGCAAAATGGACTGCAATTAAATGATCTACCCTGTCTAGAATAACAGATGTAACCCAATACAATCTTAAGAGAGGACGTATTCAAATTAAGGAGATAATTCAGAAACTCCTAAAAGAACAAATTATTGTGCCTACTATTTTACCATATTATAACCCAATCTGGCCTATTAAAAACCTAGACAGAATATAAATTTATGGTAGATTTTAGGAATTTAAACAAACACTCTCCCAAAATTAGGGAATACTTCAAGATACAGGCACTATCATAAACCATATCACCACTGGATCCTGAACTTATTATATAGTAATAGACTTATTTGACATATTCTTTGCTATGCCAGTTGATGAGGAGAGCCAACCCATGACTGAATTCATATGGGAAGGTAGACAATATCAGTTTAGTAGGTTATCACAAGGATACCTTAACAGCCCAGTGTTAGCCCAAAACCTTCTCATACAAGACATCCAGTCCTTTCAGGAAAACACAACACACACAAACCTTTATTTCCTATATTGATGACATCCTTATTTATGATGATAACTTGGAAGAATAGACTAGGGTCAAGAGAGAGTTAATTGAATTTCTTACACTCTGAAGATGGATGATCAACCTAGGTAAGGTCCAAGGACCCCAAAGTACAGTAAAATTTCTAGGCATAATTTGGTCCTCTGAACACAGGAAAATGCCAGAGCCAGTCATAAACAAGATAAATTTCATACCAACTTCTACCACAAAGGAAGCAGTTCAGAAATTGATAGTACTGTTTAGATACTGTATACAACACATACCATAGATGAGAATAATATTAAACCCATCTTTGAAATAACTAAGAAGACCAGGGAATTTAGGGGACAGAGACTCAAGAAGCAGCTTTTACTTATTTGAAAAAATACTACTGGAAATTTGACACATTAATGAGGATTCCAAATATAAACTAGAGTGCCTAATTTCACAAGGGTTTGCAACATGGTCACTGTGGACTAAAACACCACAAGACCCCAAATTTTGCTCAATTAGATTTTGAACTAAAAAGTTCCTGTGGTCTGAGAATAGATACCAACCAATTGAAAGGCTTACCTGGGCACTCTATGAGGCCCTACAAAATACAGAGCCACTAACAGAAAACAAACTAATTATACTTAACCTCCAACAGCCTATTCTGGATTGGGTAAAACAGATCCTGATAGAGGGAAATTATCCCTGATCATAAAGCCCTAACATGGAATTGGTATTTTTCAGAATGGGACATTTGAACGGATGGTCAACCCTATGCATAATCTGAGGAAATCTCAGCAATGCCTATAGTACACTTATCAGTGTTCCCAAAGGGCAAGCCTATCCAAGCTCAAGCAGTTGGGTAATGAGGGCCATCATTGGTCCACAGCACTCAGTAATGCATGGTTTACAGATGGATCAGCCTCCATGACACTATCCAGAGTATGCTGGTAGCCTGTGGCCTTGAGGACTAATGATGGTCTAACTGACAAAATCAAACTCTGGAGAATCAGAACAACATGCTGATCTAATAGCCATAAAATTGGTGATTGAACAACCTATTAAGGAAAATCAGAATGAGGTTTATCTTTTCTCAGACTCATGGGCAATAGCTAATGGAATAACTATTTGGAATGGGACACTTATTTCCTACCTGGAAAACAGGAAATAAGGACATATGGCAGAAAACAGCACTGGCTGACATCTCCACATTCATCACACATGTCTCTGCACGTCAGAAGTACAACTCTGAAGAAACCAAATTTAATAACCAGGTGGACAAACTCAGTAGGAAAACTATGAAACAAGGATTCCTAAGATTTATCTTAAGAAACACAATGATTCATGGGTAAAGAAGAAACCAATTTAAAACATAACCATACATAAACAAGAAGGACAATGGAATATAAAATCTGAACAAACAGATATGCCAATTGATAGGATTATTACATGGGCACGTCACCAAACAGGTCATGCAGGTACACAACAGCACTAGTACATGGTTAGAAACAAGAAACATGCATACACCTAGAAATACCTACAATTTCAAAGTAAGAGATATGAGAATTGCCAGAAGTTTAAAGCTTGCAGTTCATTAATGAATATTCCACATAGGATCAAATCTGACAGACCCTTCCAAATTATACATACTGATTATATATGAATCCATGCCTATGTCAGAAAATAAACTGTATGCATGCACCATTGTAGACAGATAGTCAGGAATAGGACTAGCCTATCCCTGCAGGAAAAAGTGATCAAAAATCTACCATCACAGCATTGAAAATCAGGATTGCTGCTATGGTATGCTAGCCATCATAGAATCTGACCAGGGAACCCACTTCACAGAGAATATAATAGAAAATTGGGCCAAAAAACAGAGCATAATGTGGAACATCTACTTAATCCTATAATCCAACTGCCTCTGGATCAACTGAAAGGTACAATGGCTTGCTCAAACAAAGGTTTAGGCTGCTTACTAACAATCTAGATATGAAAGCATAGACTAAAGCAATCAGGGAGGTGGCAAGTTCTCTAAAAAATAGATACAAAAGGGACAGAAAAATTGTTATTAAATCAATATTGCAGTCACTCACAGAGATAAGAATTAGCACTAACAACACCCCAGAATCTAAACTAAAAAGAAAAGCATTAATTAAAAATTGTAATAATGTATATATTACTGGAAATTATAGCACCTGCCACTAATTGCAAACCTACTGGGTGACCAAAGAAAAAGGCATATTATATCAAATTAAAGAAAATAATGATACTTCTATAAAATTCTCAGGCATGAAGAACACCATCTTATATTCTGGTGATATTTGTTCTGTTTGATATTGATATTTATTCTGTTAATGATGGCAGAACACCTAAGTAGTGGACACATTTTCATACACATCATTACTGGATGCCTAATATTTATCCTACCATGGTGCAGGGCTATTGTGCTGGGAGAAACATTTGTCAATAATGGCCATAACAGCTATAGATTTCCTTGAGTGGCAAGAACAACAAGAAAGAATTAGACATCTACAGGAAACTCTTCATTTTGCAGGCATGAACCCTCTAAGCATGTTGAACCCTGTAATTATTGCCAATATGGGTTTTATAACCCATATTCACCCACTAGAAAGCTAACTGTGGATCCATGGACCCTATTATTTCAAGAAAACAGGAAACTGTATTTGTCCCAAAGGCATCATCATTGCCCATGGTTACAGTAAGATATTTAGAATTCCAAATGGTAAATTCTTATTGGCATGATCTTAATATTGTTTGCAAGTTGTCCCACACACTTGATCTCAACATTTTACTTCCAACCCTAGGTTTCTACAAGTCATCTATAGACTCTTCGTGTATTCCGTTCCATAAATAAACTACTATTTTAGACCAGTAGTAATCTTTGAGATGTTGTTAGTATAGTAGAGATTTTCTCATTGAAAACTCCAGACTCCTGTTTCGCATCTGGTTGTGTTTATGTCTGTGTTAGATTTCATGCATCCTAATGCATGTACTGGTTCTGTGAAACTGGTTTCATAACTATTTATAACAATCTGCCTGTGGCTTATATTCACAACACTCCACATTTTCTTTTAATGAATATATTATTGGTAAAGTTCAAAGTAGAGTAAGTAATTTTTGGCATAGGCCACCATAATATTTGGTTCATGGTTATGTTTTTTAGCACCTCATTACTTAAGCATTTAGTATAATTTAATAAATTGAAGCTTATATTATAATCTATTTATGACACTGCTGTATTGATGTGTGTTTTGCTATAGCACCAAACTGATAATCTGTATTCCTTTAATATGGGTATGAATGGTTCTATACTATCAGGCCCAGAGGAAACATTAAGTATGGATTTTGCTCACATTTAAGATGGGCATATAGCTACTTGTTCAGTTTTACCTGGCCATGCCTCATTACTCATTGTGGTACCATTGTTATTTTGTCCAGGAACCACTGGTCTTCTCCCCAGATTGCTCATGTTCTTAGATCCAGCCATCTTGCCACGTTTGCAGTCATCTCTGTAACATTTATAGAGCAGAAAGGTTCTTTACTAAGTTATACACTGTGACATAATTTTACTATGTTGGGTTCTTACATATATGAGATAAACCATGTTTATATGTTTCATAATTAAATTTCTTAGTACCAATGGAAAAGATACGTGTTTCAGAATGTGAAAGAGAATCAGTGTAGGGTTTGAAAAATATATCAGAGTTATAGAATTCTGCACTGGATGTGGCAATGGTTGTCTCACATGTAATTAAATTACCATAAGAAACTCTTAATCTCAGGAAACAAACTGAGAGTTGCTGGAGGGGAGGGGGGTGGGAGGGATGGGGTGGCTGGGTGATGGACATTGGGGAGGGTATGTGCTATGGTGAGTGCTGTGAATTGTGTAAGACTGATGAATCACAGACCTGTACGCCTGAAACAAATAATATGTTATGTGTTAATAAAAAAATTAAAATTAAAAAAAAATAAAATATAAAAGCTTTTATAAAAAAAAAAATTAAGTTACCAGAATGGAATAAGGTAGGCCATTCTGTGACATAAAGTCTAATCTCTTTGCCATTACTGGTACTGTATTCCCATGGGACTCCTAAGTACAGGTGCTTTTTTTTTTGTTTAGAAATGGAGATGGTTTGTAGTTTATTTTAGGTACCTTTTTGGTAGAATCAATAATTGTCTCATTAAATACATCAATTGATATGGTGGATATTTGTGTTACAGGAGTACTTTATGTGGTCTGTGTGGTGTTGTCTATTTCCTCTATGGTTTTCTTTATTTCCTCTTTCTTCATAATCATAATGGACTTCTTCATAATCTCCTGCTTTGTCCCATGCTGATATCCATTGCTGATGGCCAGATAATATAGTCCTTTAGATGAGGCCTCTAAGTACCAATTTCATGATCTATGTGTTTCAAACTGTGGTTCCATATGTGTCATTAGAATTGTCATCTTTTGTTCTGCCAGTTGGTAAAATAAGTTCAAAGAGCATCCTGTAATGGTGAAGCATTGCTGTATTTCTACAAATGCACTTTTTTTGGGTCTGTGTTTAGAGAGCACATATAATCTCTCTCTCTCTCCCTCTCTCTTTTATATTTAGAGTACCTGCAATAGTCTCACCAGTGTGGTAAATGGAAGTTTCTGCTCACTACATGTTTGATTCTTTCAGAGCATGGGGTATTAAATTAGATGTTGTACATTTTTATACAAAAGGGTTTGAATATTTTTTCTAATAATGCCTTATCAACTTGTGTATACCTGGGGATTTGGGTGGTACCTGTAGCCATGTTTGATCTATTCCTGAAGCCAAATATTTGCCTTTATACTGCATGAGATTTTGATCTACCAGGTAAGGATCAATGATAGGGCTAGCTTGAGATGTTTCACTTACACAGAAAGTATGTGTAGGAGACGCAGCTGCACAAAAACTGAGGGCTGAGGGTAGAGAGTATGAAACAGAGATAGGTGTGCCATCAGCATGTAGGCCTTTTTTTCCATTAAATGAAGATAATAAGCAATTTAAACAATACACAATGTCTGGGAATACCAAATGGATGGGTAATTAGTCTCCAGATTCTGAATGCACAAGAGCAACAAGTTGGCCTAAGTGGTGATAAGATTTGGAAGGGGTCTTGGCTTGGGTTTCATCCAAGTGCCCATTCTGCATATTCAGCAGCTGTTCTTTTACAATAAAATGCTAGCACATAAAGTAAATCAAGAATTAAATCCGACTTACTTTCAGAGTCCCTGAAATGTATCCAATAATGCATTTAATTCAGTAAGCCAATGTAGAGATAAAGAATAAGGTAAGTACCCGGTTGCCTTGGTATATATGCTGGGTTATAATAGCAAGAGTCAGTCACTAGTTCTCAGGCCAATCCTCATTTTCCAAGTTGGTATCTTGGAGAAGGCGTTGTTCAGGATCCTTTTTGGTTCCTGTAGAGATCGAAATGGAGATCTTCACTACTTCATTAGCTTCCCTCCGTATTTGGTTTACATAAAATGTAACAAATACAGTTACTACACACCCTCACAATGATTCAGTTACAGCACACCCTCACAATGATTCATGGGCCATTATATCATTGAATATTCATAAGCCCACATTAGACCACTTACAACATCCACAGTTTACATTTTATGTAAACAGGAAAACCATGTAAAATATATAGAGGACACATTGGAAACCTAACATATAATGCTTATCACTATCCATGGTGGTACACCACAGCCTTCTACCTTCAGTGTGACATGCTGCCTATTGGCCACACTATTTTGCCTATTACTCACTATTGGATGCCATACTCATTGCAGCTATGGATACTCCACAGATAGCACTGATGAGAGCAGTTATGCAACCACTCCAAACTGAAATTTCACTCTCTGGTCAGGAGACAGTTCTACCATTTGTGACATCCTCCACTTCCTCCACAGGTCACCATCCTGTCACCTTATTATAACTGGGAACTTACCAGCATGACCAGCATCACTAAGCCCAACTTCTCCATCCCACCCTTCACCATCAGTACGGTCTACTCACTGGGAAACCTTTGACCTAACCTAAAACCTATGCCAAAGCTTGATTATTAAAGGTAAGAAAACCCCTACAGTTCCTTGTTGGACTTGCGGGAGGACCAATGGCAGCAGCCTTTTCACATTTTCAATGTGATCAAACTAATTTGGACTTTAAAAATTTTGAAAACAACTTATTCCACATGCTGTCACAGCTTTATCATCATTGGGTGCATAGATGGATATGACTAGTAGCATCTTGTGAAACATAAATGATTTTCAGAGAGAAACAGGTAGGGCATTGGATATTCTGAACAAAGCATTGAGGGATAATTATAAAAATAATAAGATCCTAAAAAAATATAAAGGATATTTTTTAAAGGTTGATTGTCAATTATTACAGTTAAGGTTGGTAAATACATGGAATACACTTAGAACAGCCATGATCTCTGGACAATCTCGGTCACCTGAAATTGCAGATAATCTGATTAGAACCAGAGTAGATACCACACATCCAAATGTCTGTGGCTCCCTGAGCAACTGTGAAATTAGAATATTGGCACTTAAAGCAGGAAATATGACTTTGGGTTATCAAACTTCTGTGGTTCCCCAATATCAAAAGGGAGAGTGAAAGTTACAAGCCACAAAAAGCTCCCGATGATAGAAGGAAAATATGTTCCTAAGGATATGTTGATAGAATAGAACCAAAATACCTTTATCACTGCTAGACCTTTAAATATACCCATGTACAAGTACCCATGACTATACCCTTGATGCCTCCTCAAATAGTATAACATAGGAAATTGGACCGTGATCCTCTGCTCTAAGCCAAACCTTACCTTATCCAATTGGAATCAGAGGGGAAATAAGAAACACAACATAATGGGATATGTAAAAATAGAACAGGTAATGTGACGATAGAAGGAAAAAGGTATTATTTGAGGTCAATAGAAGATAGAATAACTATTAAAATAACCAGAGAAATATTCCAGACTGAGTCTTCTAAATTTAATCTAATAAATATAAATCATACATTAGAAAAATTAAGACAAATAAAAGAACATCTAGAGGATAAGACTAATAAAAAATGATTTAATAGGAATTGGCAAAAGAACAAAAACATGCCTTCCTCAAAATAATGACAGCCCTGAATTCTGATATTATGGCAATCAAATACATGCTTGATAGTGCTGTGCAAGTCTGTACTTCCTGGAGCTTCATAAACATGGCTTTTACATGGAAACACAATTGTCAAGGAAGCTTACTGAACTGAGTGGTTTAAGAACATTAATTTGTGGTCTTTTGGAAATTTAATCTGATATCATATTAAAGAATTCTTTGTTATGTTTTCACTAATACTGGAAATTGATTTAATAAAGTTTGCAGTAACAAAACTATAGAAAATTAAATTAAAGGACAATTAGACTGTTAGTGATGTAGACTTGCAAGGTATATGATATTTTCGGGAACTTAGATTTGTATAGGGCACTAAGCCCTTAGGATTAGTAGTGTCTAAGTGATTTGAAATCACAGAGTGGATTGTGTACTGGTTTGTTATGATTTCAAATCTACTTCTTTTTTTTTTCAAGTTTTTCTTTAAATTCCAGTTAGTTAACATACATTGTAATATTAGTTTCAGGTGTAGAATTTAGTGATTCATCACTTACATGCAACACCCAGTTCTCATCACAATAAGTACCCTCCTTAATACCCATCACCCATTTAACCCATCCTCTCCAGTATCCCTCGTTTGTTCTCTATAGTTAAGAATCTGTTTTCTGGATTGCCTCTTTTTTTTCCCCTATGTTCATCTGTTTTGTTTCTTAAATTCCATATATGAGTGATATCATATGGTATTTGTCTTTCTCTTGACTTATTTTGCTTAGCATGATACTCTCTAGCTCCTCCACGTCATTGCTAATGGCAAGATTTCATTCTTTTTCATGGTTGAGTATATTATGGGTATGTGTATATATATATAATCACATCTTCTTTATCCATTCATCAGTCCATGGACATTTGGGATCTTCCCATAATTGGCTATTGTTGATAATGCTGCTATAAACATCAGGGTGCATGTATCCCTTCAAATCAGTATGTTTGTATCCTTTGGGTAAATACCTAGTAGTACAATTGCTGGATCATAGGGTAGTTCCATTTTTAACTTTTTAAGGAACCTCCATACTGTTTTTCAGAGTGGCTGCACATGTTTGCATTCCCACCAACAGTGTAAGAGGGTTCCCTTTTCTCCCCATCCTTGCCAACACCTGTTGTTTCCTGTGTTGTTAATTTTAGCCATTCTGACGGGTGTGAGGTAATATCTCATTGTAGTTTTGATATGTATTTCCCTGAAGATGAGTGATGTTGAATATCTTTTCATGTGTCTGTTGGTCATCTGGATGTCTTCTTTGGAAAAATGTCTATTCATGTCTTCTGCGCATTTCTTAACTAGATTATTTGGCTTTTGGCTGTTAAGTTTAAGTTCTTTGTAGATTTTGGATACTAACCCTTTATCAGATATGTTGTTTGCAAATATCTTCTCCCATTCCATAGGCTGCCTTTTAGTTTTGTTTTTTTCTTTCACTGTGCAGAAGCTTTTCATCTTGATGAAGTTACAATAGTTCATTTTTGCTGTCGTTTTTCTTGCCTCCAGCTATGTGTCTACTAAGAAGTTGCTACGGCTTAGGTCAAAGAGGTTTCTGCCTGCTTTCTCCTCTAGGATTCTGATGGATTCAAGTCTCACATATAGATCTTTCATCCATTTTGAATTTATTTTTGTGCATGGTATAAGAAAGTGGTCCAGTTTCATTCTTCTGCATGTTGCTGTCCAGTTTTCCCAACACCATTTGCTGAAAAGACTGTCTTTTTCTCATTGTATATTCTTTCTGTTTTGCCAAAGATTAATTGACCATAGTTGTAGATTCACGTCTGGGTTTTCTATTCTGTTCTATTGATCTGTGCATCTGTTTTTGTGCCAGTACCATACTGTTTTGATCACTTGAGCTTTGTAATATAACTTCAAGTCTGGAATTTTGATGCCTCCAGGTTTGCTTTTCTTTTTCAAGGTTGCTTTCATAATTCGGGGTCTTTTGTGGTTCCATACAAATTTTAGGATTGTTTGTTCTACCTCTGTGAAAAATGCTGTTGATGTTTTGATAGTGATTGCATTAAATGTGTAGATTGTTTTGGGTAGTATGGACATTTTAACAATATTTGTTCTTCCAATCCAAGAGCATGGAATGTCTTTCCACTTCTTTGTGTCATCTTCAATTTCTTTCATCAGTGTTTTATAGTTTTCAGAGTATAGGTCTTTTACCTCCTTGGTTGTTTATTCCTAGGTATAATATTGATTTTGGTGCATTGTAAATGGGACTGATTCCTTAATTTCTCTTTCTATTGCTTCATTATTAGTGTGTAGAAATGCAACACATTTCTGTACATCAATTTTGTATCCTGCAACTTTATGGAATTCATTTATCAATTCTAGGAGTTTTTTTGTGGAGTCTTTTGGGTTTTCTATATACAGTAACATGTCATCTACAAATAGTGCAAGTTTTCCGTCTTCCTTACTGATTTAGATGCCTTTTATTTCTTTTTGTTGTCTGATTGCTGTGACTAGGACTTCCAGTACTATGTTAAATAACAGTGGTGACAGTGGACATCCCTGTCTTGTTCCTGACCATGGAGGAAAAGTTCTCAGTTTTTCCCCATTGAGGATGATGTTTACTGTGGGTTTCTCATACATTGCCCTTATGATGTTGATGTATGTTCCCTCTATCCCTACTTTGTTGAGGGTTTTTAATCATGAATGGCTATTGTACTTTGTCTAATGCTTTTGCTGCCATCTACTGAGAGGATCATATGGTTCTTATCCTTTCTTTTATTAATGTGGTGTATCACATTGATTGATTTGCTGATACTGAATGATCCTTGCAACCCAGAAATAAATCCCACTTGTTTTTGCTGAATGATTCTTTTAATGTATTGTTGGATTTGATTTGCTAGTATTTTGTTGAAAATTTTTGCCTCCATGTATATCAGGGATATTGGCCTGCACTTCACTTTTTTAGTGGAGTCTTTGTCTAGTTTTGGAATCAGGGTAATTCTGGCCTCATAGAATGAGTTTGGAAGTTTTCCTTCCATCAAATCCACTTTTTTTTTTTTTTTTTTACTCTTTATTTAAATTCAATTTAGTTAACATATACTGTATTATTAGTTTCAGGGGTAGAATTTAGTGATTCATCAGTTGCATATAACACCCAGTGCTCATTCCATCAAGTGCCCTCCTTAATGCCCATCACCCAATTACTCCTTTCCTCCTTTCCCTTCCAGCAACCCTCAGTTTGTTTCCTAGAGTTCAGCTTCTCTTATGGTTTGCCTCCCACTCTATTTTCATCTTATTTTATTTTTCCTTCCCTTCCCCTATGTTTATCTGTTATGTTTCTTAAGTTCCACATATGAATGAAATCATATGGTATTTGTCTTTCTCTGACTGACTTATTTCGCTTAGCATAATACCTTCTACTTCCAACCATGTCATTGCAAATGGTAAGACTTCATTCTTTTTGATGGCTGAATAATATTCCATCGTGTGTGTGTGTGTGTGTGTGTGTGTGTGTGTGTATACATATATATATATATATATATATATATATATATATATATACACATATATATATACATACCACAATCTCTTTATCCATTCATCTGTCAATGGACATCTGGCCTCTTTCCATAGTTTGGCTATTGTGGACATTGCTGCTATAAACACTAGGGTGCAGGTGCCCCTTCAAATCACTATGTTTGTATCCTTTGGATAAATATCTAGTAGTGCAATTGCTGGGTCACAGGGTAGCTCTATTTTTAACTTTTTGAGGAACCTCCGTATTGTTTTCCAGAGTGGCTGCACTGAGTTTGCTTTCCTACCGACAGTGTAAAAGGGTTCCCCTTTTTCTGTATCCTCGCCAACATTTGCTGTTTCCTGACTTGTTAATTTTAGCCATTCTGATAGGTGTGAGGTGGTATCTCATTGTGCTTTGATTTGTATTTCCCTGATGCCAAGTGAAGTTGAGCATTTTTTCATGTGTCTGTCAGCCATTTGTATGTCTTCTTTGGAGAAATGTCTGTTCATGCCTTCTGCCCATTTCTTGACTGGAATTTTTTGTTTTTGGGGTGTTGAGTTTGATAAGTTCTTTTTAGATTTTGAATACTAGCCTATTATCTGATAAGTCATTTGCAAATATTTTCTCCCATTCCATAGGCTGCTTTTTAGCTTTGTAGACTGTTTCCTTTACTGTGCAAAAGCTTTTTTCTTGATAAAATCCTAATCCTTCATTTTTGCTTTTGTTTCTCTTGGCTTTGGAGATGTGTCTAGCAAGAAGTTGCTGTGGCCAAAGTCAAAGAGGTGTTCTCCTCTAGGATTTTGATGGATTCCTGTCTCACATTTAGGTCTTTCATCCATTTTGGGTTTTCATTCTTCTACATGTGGCTGTTCAGTTTTCCCAACACCATTTGTTGAAGAGACACTTTTTTCCATTGGATATTCTTCCCTGCTTTGTCGAAGATTAGTTGACCATAGAGTTGAGGGTCCATTTCTGGGCTCTCTATTCTGTTCCATTGATCTATGTGTCTGTTTTTGTGCCAGTACCATACTGTCTTGATGATTATAGCTTTGTAATACAACTTGAAGTCTGGAATTGTGTTGCCTCCAGCTTTGGTTTTCTTTTTCAGCATTACCTTGTCTATTTGGGGTCTTTTCTGGTTCCATACAAATTTTAGGATTGTTTGTTCCATCTCTGTGAAAAATGCTGATGGTATTTTGATAGGGATTGCATTGAATGTGCAGATTGCTTTGGGTAGCATAGACATTTTAACAATATTTGTTCTTCCAATCCATGAGCATGGAATGTTTTTCCATTTTTTGTGTCTTCCTCAATTTCTTTTATAAGTTCTATAGTTTTCTGAGTACAGATCCTTTACCTCTTTGGTTAGGTTTATTCCCAGGTATCTTATGGTTTTGGTGCAATTGTAAATGGGATCGATTCCTTGATTTCTCTTTCTTCTGCCTCATTATTAGGGTATAGAAATGTAACTGACTTCTGTGGATTGATTTCATATCCTGCCACTTTGCTGAATTCCTGTATCAGGTCTAGCAATTTTTTGCTGAAGTCTTTTGAATTTTCTACATAGAGTATTATGTCATCTGTGAAGAGTGAAAGTTTGACTTCTTCTTTGCTGATTTGGCATTTTATTTCTTTTTTTGTCTCATTGCTGAGGCTAGGACTTCCAGTACCATGTTGGTTTTGGGATCAAGGTAATGCTGGCCTCGTAAAATGAGTTTGGAAGTTTTCCTTCCATTTCTACTTTTTGAAACAGTTTCAGAAGAAAAGGTATTAATTCTTCTTTAAATGTTTGGTAGAATTCTTCTGGGAGGCCATCCAGCCCTAGACTCTGTTTGTTGGGAGATTTTTGATTACTGATTCAATTTCTTTGGTGGTTATGAGTTCAAATCCACTTCTTTATGGCTTAAGTGAAGTAATTTAGATCTAAAGGTGAATTTGTTTATATTAGGAAGGCTCTGTCAGGATGATGTCATCAAAATTGTGTTACTGAATGTTTATCAGGATGAACATATGAGAGAGCAAATATGATGTAATGGACATTGAAACTTTAAATACCAAGAATTTGTGAGAACTTAGTGAGAGTGTTAAGTCTGGGAAGGGCTACACTTTGCTGATGTAAATAGGTCTCCAAAGACCTATGGACATAAGCTACTGCTGCGGAAAGCCTACTCCTTCCAGAAGTGGGGAAAACCACACAATGGCCGTGTGAAGAAGATCAATTTGCCTGAACAACCCCTTTGTTCAGCTAGCATTGTTCTCTAGCAATAAGGGACTTTCTATTTTTGCTGGCAGCTGAACATCAGCTGCTGGTCAGCTAAGCCAAATCTGGGAACCAAGTCACAGAAAAGTATATCTCAACTAAATTTGGACTTTATTTATTTTTTTCATCATCCCTATCCCTGGAACAATGGTATAATTAATCTATCATTGGCTTGAAGTATGTTATCAGCTTATTAAGAGATATTATCCTGTATGCTATGAGCATGTGAAATATTATTATAAATTTTAAAATTCGTGCAGTGAATCTGTACTAAATAAATTATTGGCAATGACAGACTCAGTCTCTGAACATAATTTTCCATGAACAAAACACTTAACTCTTTGTTTTTCAAATACCCTTGTATTTAAAATTATGCTGCATGAAGAGCAGGAAAACAATTATGAAAGAATATAGCAATGATTTATTAAAATGGGCTTTTGTCTGATGATCAGTAAATAAAGATATATTATCAGCCTGGCCCATTAAGTCACTAAATATCCAATAACATTTTTGTTAATAAATTCTAACTAAAAACAAAATTGCTGAAAAACTTATATAGTCACTTGAACCCTAATTCAGGAATACTGATTTCAAAATGCCAAAGTGATCATAACTCTTATTACAATATTTGGAGATAGAGGGATGGGATGGGAGCTCATACTGTGAACAAGAAGGAAGTGTCAGGTAAAAACTGGAAATCTCATGTCCAAACTCTTTTGCCTGAATTAAAGATAGCATCTTTGGCAGAGGCTTGAGGAATGGGACAGGCAGGAGTTCTGATCCTTACCTTTTTACTCCCTTTTCTCCATGAGCCCCAAATTGGTGAAAGTAAGGGGGTGTCAGTACATAATTTATCATTCCTGACATCCCAGGATGCACAATAGCTGACCCAGAGGGTAGTTTTTCCCAAGTCTGGACCTCCAGTTTCCAAGCTAGAGGCAAATTGCTCCACAATGGCGGTGGTTTGGTAAGTCACTGAACGTTCCTTGGGGGCAGCAGTTTGAATTATATCTGAAAGTGTCTGGGCAACAGGCACCAGGCCTTTAATCCTGGAACAGAACTTCTCTGGAACATGTTACAAATTATCTGCTGACTGAAGACCAGTAAGTAAGGTTTTGGTCCTTTGGTGCACTTAGATCACCTCCAACAGGAGGATCATCTTTTCTTTAGATGAAAATGTACATTTACTATATTTTGCACAATTATCACTAGTTATTAATTTGTTAGACTTTAGCAGGGAAGAACTATTATTCCTTTCTTTGATGGAGACTATGAAATGCCTTTTTGTCTTACTCATCTCATCCTTAAATTGTTAGCCACAATGTGGGCACTGATGCCAATCTTCTTTATTACTTGGGAATCTTATAATGCCTCATATTCATTAAAATGTTTGATATTCCAAATAGCAGTCAGTACTGGGTCTCACTGCTAACCTCCAAGCTCAGATCCTTCATTGTCCCTGCTTAACATTTGGTTTCTCAGCTTGGTGCTGTGTGCCTGGCATTTGTTTCTTTCCTTTTATAGCCGTGTGAATTTCATATGCATACCTAGAGACCTGTTAGCAACAGACCTATTTTGAAAGAACAATGGAATAAATAAATTCACTTTCAGTTCTTTATATCATACTCAATGCGTGGGCTTAATGTTGATGCAGGAGCAAAATCACAGACAGGCACCTCCTTTGAATTTAATGTTTATGAAAAATGAAGACTGTGGTTTAGTGGGGGTGGTAAAGTAAGTGGAGTGTGGGGAGCCTGAGAAAGAAGAGGGCTGTTTAAGAAGATAGGACTGGTGGGAGAACTTGGAGAAGATGCTGGTCAGCTGGAGTTTGTGGCTTAAGGAAATGGAGAGTGCAGCTTTCAGGACAGCAGAGGACATTTACCTACAAAATGCCTACGGTTGCACACCATCCAGCAAGGTAATGTAACCCTTGAAACTGCACTCCCTTGGCTAAGAAAAATAGAACAGAGACAAAAATCTTTCAGTTAGATATCCCTTTTTTCTTTAGTGGATGGATCAATATATTACAAGCAGCAGAAATATTCACAATAAGGAATATCGATAATTTGAGCTAGTGGGGATTTGAAGTGCATATTTGCACATACATAAATTAACAAAGTTTAGTTACTTTCCAGAAAAAAAAATCATAGCCTATACTTGATAGACTGTTTTTTCAGGCATGTGTTACATCCATTTGCCTTCAAATATAATCATTTTGCTTTTGTTACTATGAGCTGGGCTTAGAAGCGCAGCATCATTTAATATCTAATAAAATATTCCCCCTCACATGGTTACTTGTCAATGATATTTTGGTAAGGAATTTTATCTACTAGAGCACTTCTGAGAGAGATGTTCAATTCAACTGCTTCTGCTTCAGGCTGTGTGTTTTTTATCTGGAAACTCCTAAAAATACCTAAGTTTGAGACATTGTTTACTACATTATAATATTAATGTTATATAGTTAAAGTTGTGTTGGGGCATCTGGGTGGCTCAGTCAGTTAAGCATCCAACTCTTGATTTTGGCTTAGGTCTTGATCTCAGGGTTGTGAGTTCAAGCCCTACACTGGGCTCTACACTGGTCATGGGGCCTACTTAAAAGATAAATAAATACATAAATACAGAAATTAAGTATCAACTTTGCATGCCTGGTCTATGTTCTTTTTTTTCTTTTTAAGATTTATTTATTTATTTATTTGAGAGAAAGAGAGAGAGAAGGGGGAGAGGGGCAGAGGGAGAGAGAATCTGGAGCTGATTCCCTGCTGAGTACAGAGCCTGATGGGGGGCTTGGTCTCAGGACCCCGGATCATGACCTGAGCCAAAATCAAGAGTCAGATGCTTAATGACTGAGCCATCCAGATGCCCAGCCAGTTCTGTGTTCTTAACTCATATCAGTCTGTTATTTTCTATGTCCTATTTCTATTTATTATTAAGTATAGAATTTTATATGTATTACAAAGAAAGGCATTGATTTAATATTTCCTAAAGCCATAACTTTTTACCTGCTAGCTGCTTAGAAAAATTATATATATATAAATTTAATCTAAATATAAATTAATATATAATATATTGATTAATATAATATATATTTACATATAAAATTTTGAATTTGCTATATCTCTGTCTACCCATCATCGATAATCCCCTACCTTACTGAATTTGTGTGATTCTAATGAAAATGAAGACAAAAAATTATGTGAAAACATTTTGATTGACTATTTTTTATAGCAGTTTTGGGTTTACAGCCAAATCAAGCAGAAGGTACAGAGATTTCCATATAACCCTGCACTCACATATGCACAGCCTCATTCACTATCAAAATCCCTCACTAGAGTGGTACATTTATTAAAATGATGAACCGACACTGACATATTATCACCCAAAGCCCATAGTTTCATTAGGGTTCATTCTTGGTTTTGTATATTCTTTGGGTTTGGACAAATGTATAACAACATGTATGAACCATTACAGTATCATACAGAGTAGTTTCAGTACTCTAAAAATCCTCTGTGCCCTGTCTATTCAAACCTCCCTCCCCACTTACCCTGGCAACCACTGATTCTTTTATTGTCTCCATAATTTTGTCATACCGTTGGAATTATACAGTATGTACTCTTTTCCCAATGACCTTTTTTACTTTGTAATATGTATTAAGTACATGCATGCATACTTAGTAACATGAATTCTCCATGTCTTTTCATGGCTTGAAGCACATTTATTCTAGCACTGAACAATACTCCATTGCCTGGATGTACTACAGTTTATTTATCCACTCATCTACTGAAGGATATTTTGCTTGCTTCCCAGTTTTGGCAATTATGAATAAAGCTACTATAAACCTTTGTGTGGAGGGTTTTGTGTGGACATAAGTTTTCAATTCTTTGGGGTAAATACCAAGGAGCATAACTGCTGCATTGTATGGTCAGAGTATGTTTAGTTTTATAAGAAACCATCAAACTGTCTTCCAAAATGGCTGTATCATTTTGCATTCCCAACATTACCAGTGTTTGGTGGTATTAGTGTTTTGGATTTTGGTCACTCTAATAGGTATCTTGGTATCTCATTGTTGTTTTAATTTTCAATTCCCTGATGACATATGCTGTTGAACATCTTTTCATATGCATATTTGACATTTACATATCTTCTTTGGTGAGTTGTCTGTTCAAATCTTAGGTCATTTTTAAATTAGGTTGTTTTTTTTCTCATTCTTGAATTTTAAGAACTCTGTGTATTTTGCATCTCAGTTCTTTATTAGATATGTCTTTTGCAAATATTTTCTGTCAAACTTTGACTTGTCTTCTCATTCTCTTGACAACATGTTTTGCAGAGCATAAGCTTTAAATTTTAATGAAGTTCAGCTTATCAATTATTTCTTTCATGAATTATGCCTTTGGTCTTGCATTAAAAAGGCATACCCAAGATCATCTAGGTTTTCTTCTGTGTTATCTTCTAGGAGTCTTATAGTTTTACATTTTACATTTAGGTCTATGATTCATTTTGAGTTAATTTTTGTGAAGGGTAGGTTGTGTCCAAATTCATTTTTCACATGCACATGTCCAGTTGTCTAGCACTATTTGCTGAAAAGTCTTTGTTCCTTTATACTGCCTTTGCTTCTTTGTCAAAGATCAGTTGACTGTATTTGTGTGGGTCTACTTCTGGGCTCTCTTCTGTTCCATTGATATACTCGCCCATTCTTTCACCAATACCATACTGCCTTGATTACTGTAGCTTTATGTTAAGTTTGAAGTCAAGTAGTTTCAATCCTCTGACCTTGTTCTTCTTCAATATTATATTGGCTATTCTAGGTCTTTTTCTTCTCTCTATAAACTTTAGAATTAGTTATCAGCATCCACAAAATAACTGGCTGGAATTTTGATTGGCATTGCATTGAATCTATAGATCTAATTGGTAAGAACTGATATCTTCAGTCTGCTTATCCACAAAAACAGAATATCTTTCTACTTATTAAGCTCTTCTTCAATATCTTTCATCAGAGTTTTATAGTTTTCTTCAAACAGATCTTGTACATGTATTGTTAGTTTTATGCCTAAATATTTCTTTTGGGCAAGTACTTATGTAAATGGCATTGTGTTTTTAATTTCAAATTCTACTGTTCATTGCTGGTGCATAAGAAATTGATTTCCAGGAGCTTTTTGTTGATTCTTTGGATCTTCTACATAGACAATCAGGTCATCTCAGAACAAGAGTTTTATTTCTTCCTTCTCAAACTGTGTACCTTTTATTTCCTTTTCCTCTCTTATTGAATTATCCAGGACTTCTGGAAGGATACTGAAAAGCAGTGGTAATAGGGGACAGCTTTGCCTTTTCTCAGATCTTAGCGGGAAAGTTTCAAGTTTCTCACCATTAAGTATGATGTTAGCTGTAAATATTTTGTAGATGTTCTCTATCAAGTTGAGGAAGATTTCCCCCACCTTCCTAGTTTGCTGAGTCTTTATCATGAATGGGTGTTAGATTTTTTTCAATTTTTTTTTTCTGTACCTACAGATATAATCATGTGATTTTTCTGTTGAATTTGGTTTGCTGATGTTTTGTTGGGGATTCCTGCATCTATGCTCATAATATATATTGATCTGTAGTTTTTTTATAATGTCTTTGTTTTTGGTATTAGGGTAATGCTAACTTCATAGAATGAAGTAGGGAGTATTCCCTCTGCTGAGATTGTAGAGAATTGATATAATTTCTCCCATAAATGTTTAGTAGGATTCACAATGAACCTATTTGAGCCTGGTGTTTTGTGTTTTGGAAGGTTATTAATTATTAGTTCAATTTCATTAATAGATATAGGCCTATTCAGATCATCTATTTCTTCTTGTTGGGCTTGACAGATTTTGTTTTTCAAAAAATTGGTCCATTTTATCCAGGTTATCATATTTGTGGGCATAGAGTTGATCATGACATTCTTTTATTATCTTTTAATGCTCTCTATTTTACTGTTCAGAACATCTAGTTTTAGGGGCGCCTGGGTGGCTCAGTCATTAAGCATCTACCTTTGGCTCACCCAGGGTCCTGGGATCGAGCCCCGCATCAGGCTCCCTGCTCAGCGGGAAGCCTGCTTCTCCCTTTCCCACTCCCCCTGCTTGTGTTCCTTCTCTCGCTTTGTCTCTCTCTGTCAAGTAAATAAATAAAATCTTTAAAACAAAACAAAACATCTAGTTTTAGGACAGTTTTTAAAGTTATTGAGGCAATTATTAAATCTAATCAATATTGTCCCCTAATCTCATATATACCTTGCAAAATTACAGTGACAAAAGCAGACTAAGTACAAAATATGAGAAAGAATTAGAGCATTTAGTCATTTTCCTTCGTTCTGTAAAGTGACAGAAACATGAACACGGTATTAGGGTGTTAAGAATGGTCCTTATGGGGCACCTGAGTGGCTCAGTTGGTTAAGCATCTGCCTTTGGCTCGGGTCATGATCCCAGGGTCCTGGATCAAAGCCCCACATTGGGCTCCCTGCTTCTCCCTCTACCCCTGCCATTCATGTTCTTTCTCACTTGCTCTGCTCTCTCTCTCTCTCAGATAAATAAATAATCTTAAAAAAAAGAATGGTCCTTATATCATTCATCAAGAAATATTCATATTTTCCTGTTTGATGAAAGTTTGTGGTTAATAAACCTGGATTAAGAGTCAGCAAATTATTTTCTTGGATTTTCTCTTTCTCAGGTTTCCCATAGAAAGGAAATAGCAAATGAACCTTCCCTATAGCCAAGTGCTGTTGTTTTAAATGATGTGAAGAAGTATAAAGAAAGAGTTGTTTTTTCTCATATGCTTCATGTCATCCATTAAATGACACATGCTTGATAACCATAAAATTTTATAGAGGACACTATTTTATCTTCACAATTTTTATTGAATAGCTAAATACTAAAACTACTATTGCAAAAACTTAATTTTTTCTTATGTAACAAAACAATGAGATATTTTCACAACTCCAAATAATGCCTTTTGCCTGTTTTCATTTGTTCCCTGAAATATTTCCTAGCCCTCTATAGAGAGTACATTAAAAAAAAATCTATATTATAGTTTCAAATCTTGAAGTTAATAGGAACATCTTAAAAAACAGTTGACAAAACAACTGGTCATGATTTCTTCCCTAGTTATGGGGTCATTTCAGGATGAGAGCCAGAGAAATCAGGATACTTCAAGAAGAAAATCAATAGTAATGACATTAGAGAAAGTCCTTCTGGGAAGTAATATAAAACAATAAACCCCGATTAATTGGAAAAACTCCTACAGCTGGGCTTCTAAAGATGTTAGGTCTCTCATTAAAAATTTTTTTACATCAGATTTATAATAATATTCCACAATTTTAGAGCATTGTACGTTTCATAGCACTATAGGAATGAAGCAATCACTGTTATTCCCATAACACATGCATGCACACATGTGCACACCCATACATACATACATCACACGCATTACATACAGGCTTTCATCCATATCCCTTTCCTCCCCTAGTGAATACTACTGGTTACCTTAAAAAAAACCAAACCTACAGCCTTCAAGTTCAACTATAGCCATGCAAGGAGAGAATTCTTGACCTTACACAGCAGCATTGTGCAACAGAATTTTCTGTGTTGACGGAAACATTATATAAATGTGCTTTAAGACTGTAGCTGCTAGCTTCATGTGCCTACTGAGTATGTGGAACATGGCCAGTATGACAGAAGAATGGAATTTTTAATTTTGTTTAATTACCTTAATTTAAACTAAAATTTATACAGTGACATGTAGCTAGTAGCTACCATATTGACAGAATAATATATAGACTCTAGACTTCTGTTCCTTTTGATTTCCCCAGGAGTGAGTTCCTGCTTTACTGCTCTATCACAGTTGTACTTTACTCTAACTGCACATTAGATTGGCCCAGGGAGTTTTAAAAATATCAACTTTTTAGCATCACTTTGATGATTTTATTGTAAATCCAAGGTTCAGAATAATTACTGTAGCTGAAGTGTGGACTCACAAATCTTTCCTTTTCTCTATTAGTACAGGTACAACCATTTAAACTAGAAGTTATTCAAAGCTTTGTGATAACAGGATGGGAATAGGCCCAGAGGATACATCCATCCCAATCAGTAATTCACAAAATGTGTTTAGCAGGACAGTAGACTCATAGGATGCTAGCAGGAATTTTGTTGTCAATTAATCTGGGATATTTGTGGTAAAAGAAGTCAAATGATTTTCTTTACTGTAGGATTTCTCAGAAAGTGTACCTGCTAGTGTGTTAGGAAATTCTAAGAAGGATAAGTTGTGCCAAGATTGCTTTTTTTCCCCACAATTTACGTGGCCAGGATGTACTGTGGGCCATTCTTCTAGAGTAATGTTTTGCTAACTAGACTTCGGAAAACAACAATATTGATAATGTGGTTTATGAAGTAAAGACATTCTCCTGTTGCCAACCTGGGAAGATCAAATTTGATTTTACTGAGGGAACTAGCAAATTTATTTATTATATTTATACTAGTTTATTTTTAGCTGGCTCCCTCAGTAGACATTGTGTGATATTCAAATTCTTGGTTTCAAGTGAGGCCTCTAAAGTCAGATGGCCCAAATTCTAATATTACTTCCACCATTTTCAAGAACTGTGAAGGATCTGAAATTTTAGCCTCCTTGTAAGCTAACAAGTTAGACACAGTGTCATAGATGCTGGCAGAAGGATTAAGCCCTCTCATCAAAAACAGATTTATCATGTAAGGCACAGCAGACATCATGAACTCCCTGTTCACATCAATTCCTCTTGACCCCAAGTACCATGGGTGTTAAGCAAAGAGGCCCAAGTAGATGCTACATGCACAACATGCTTGGTATCACAGTGAGGAACTGAGAGCTTAGGAGGCCCCTATCTTATGAGTGGTTGTTGTAATACCTGCCCAATCTTCACCCTGTAGGGAGACATTATCTTTGTTTTCCTAGTCTGAAAACAAATCTGCTCTGGAGGAAGACAATGCTATTTCTATCTTCCAAGGCTGTTTGCTGTACCAACATCCTTGCATAAATAGTCTAGAACAAAAACTATCAACACCTCTCCACAAAATGTATGGAAATTCAGAAAACTGATGGAGAATTGTTTTCTGACATTATTCACTAGCTGCATTACATCTCTAAGTTTCAGTGAAAGTAACAATTGAAGTAAAAATCATGTCTCCTTCAGTAATTAAATAAAGTGTTCCAGTACTAGTAAATAAAACTCAGCTTAGCAAAATAAATAAATAAATAAATAAATTTCTGTAAAATTTTACAAGGAGACTTAGCTCTCAGTATTCTAATTTTGTTTAACAATGTTAACTTATTTATTATCAAATAATTATATTATTTATATTATATTTTTATCAAAGATAAACCATCATTTTCCTGTTGTATAAAAACTCCACCAATTCCGAAACCCTCTTTTCTTCCTTTTTTCTTCCCATTCTTTCCCAGATATGACCCAAAATCCTGGGACCTTACATGTAGCTCTGATATTAAAAAGATGTATCTGGCCCAGAGTTTTCAGAACTCATCCATTGTGGACTCTTACCTAATTTGTGAAATCCCCATTTGTTCTCAGATATCAAAACCTACTGTGTATTAGTCCATGAAAATGAAAGATGGAGCCATGAGCCAAGAAACACAAGTGGTCTCCAGAAGGTAAAAAAGAGCAAGGAAATGAATTCTCCCCTAGAATTTCAGAAGGAATCCAGCAATGTTGATACTTTGATTTTAGGACTTCTGACCTCTAGAACTATAAGATAATAAATTTGAATTGTTTTAAGCTGCAAAATTTGTAGTAATTTTTTAGAGTAGCCATAGGAAATTAATATTGCATGTTTGTTTGTAAGCCCTGTCCAGGGACATGATAACGATATGGTAGCTGGCGTTTAAAAAAAATGTTCTCCAACTCTGTCTTCCATTTTTATCTTACATTCCATATTCTACAGGAAGAGAGGTAGAAAAGAAGCAAGGAATCCAGATATTTTAAACTTAATATAGAAAGATATCCATTCAGATGCTATTCAAGGTAGGACTGGTGGTAAGGGATGATCTTGGTACAAGGTGGCAGTCCAATTATTGAAATATTCACTGGTACTGTGTTGGGATGGCCTGAGGGAGAAGAATACTACCCTGGTCAGTGCCATGATTCAAACATTTGAAATATACAAGGTAAATAATAGACATAAGAACTGAGGAATTGGATGTTGTTACTAAATTGCATTGATTCTTTAGATAGATAATGAGTTGAAAGCAAATAACTGAGAACTGGAAACTTAGTGTGAGAACACACTTAGTGTGTGTTAGTGGAACTTAGTGGAAACACAAAGGAGCCTTATCCCATGCAGCAGGCAAACAGAAAAAGGTGAATGGTAGCTTAACAAATTCCAGACTAATTGTATGTAATTGTGTTTTTAATAAAAAGAATGTATATTTCCTATAAATTTGCATACAGGTGTATAATATTGTGTGTTTGTGTGTCTAAGGCATGCAGCCAACTTTGTACCAGCTATTTATTATAGGAAAGCTTTGGTATGATCATGACCATCAAAATTGTACCTACTATAGCAATTAAAACTGAAAAAGTCTCAATAAAACTATGAAATGTGGAAAAAAGAAGAAGAAGAAGCTACCAAAGTGGCTGAACATTAAAGATCATTGAATGTTGAACTGAGGTAGGTCTATTATGCCAAATTCAAGACCCTATTTGGGAAAACCTAGGACCTGACACATGGTTTCGGAATGTCTGTACAGATGTCTCTGAAGATTTTGACTCCTTGGATTTGTCTGAACCACTTGAGCCTAAAAAAGTGCCCCATCCTCCTCCACCCCTGTTAAGAGTTAGTGCTTGTTTCAGGAAGAAAATACAGAGATTTTTTTCTCACAAGGTCCTACTTGCTAACTTCCAGAAATGCCACCATCTTTTTCCCTGCAAGCCTATAATTAGAGTTAAGTTTGCTGCATATCTCAGCCAAGCCATGCTGGGACTAATAGGACAGCAAAGAGATTACCCTAAAGTAACTGCTGGAATGAGAAAGCATTTATCACTAGGAACTTGCTCAGTATACAAGATTTCATATCCTGACAAGACCCCCAGGGCATGGTGCAAGCTTACTGCTAAGACCAGATCTAGAAGCTTAGAAAACATAATGGCCACAATGAGTGAGATTAAAATGCCTAAATTGTTAGGGCAGAAAGTAAGGAATTAAAGGCCAGGGAAAGTGGGCATACTGGAATGGATATATTAAGTGAGGCCTAAAGATTATGGGAGGTCACTCAGAGAATTATGAGAACATTCAGAGAATTATGTTCCATGACCTTAAAGACACATCATTCACCCAAGACTATCAGAAATATACTCTTGAGAAAAATGCTTACTAACAGGCATCAACAAGAACTTCAGTTATGGCTTTCCATAGTCAGGTTAGGTCAGGGCTGATGGTGGAAAGGCTGTCATAGAACTTGCTGAAAGTAATGAGAATGATGATATGGTCTCAAAGTAATAGGAGGCAGGTGGCAGTGTTGAACTACCAAAAACCAGGGGGTTGTCTCACCACAATGACAAATTTGGAGTGGTCCCCTCGGCTAAGGGCATTTGACACATAGAGAGTCATGAATGATGTTTCAAAGACCACAGGGGTCAAATAAATGACAGCTAACAAGGGTACCATTGTATGTGTGTGTGTGTGTGTGTGTGTGTGTGTAGATGATGAACACAAAGTTGAAAGCAGTCGCTCCAATGAAAATTATAACACCTTGCCCAGTTTCCAAATCTAAACAGATTTTCAAATTTCAGCCAGAACTTACTTCCTGAACAGATGACCTGATCCTCAGAGGAAAGACTGAAATATCATAGCCAATATAATAATTCCCCCAGTCCTTCCTCAAAGGGAACTATGGGTACTTACTTGAATGACTCTACACTAGGTTCAGAGGAATATACAGACATTTCAAGGATCATCAGACACAGGGTTCAGTTGACATTGATACCTGCGGACTTCAAGCATTATCATAGGTCCCTCTTAGAGTGGGAGTTTATGAGTCAAATAACAAATTAGGTCTTGGCCCAATTCTAGCTTCCAATAGGTCATGTAGGTCTGTAAATCCAAGCACTGGTCATCTGTATGGTTCCCAGATGCATTTTTTAAGATTAACACAGTTGGCAGATTTCATGATGCCCACATTGGATCTTTGGGCAATGGGATAAGAACTATCATAGCAGTGGAGGCCAAGTGGAAGCCTCTGAAACCGCATACCCCTCCAGTCAGGAGAGAATAGTACTGCCTTTTGGGAGTGGGAGAAAAAATAAAGATAAATGCCACTTAAGATCCAAGAATACAAAGGAAGTGACTTTTATCATATTTCTATTTAACTTACCAGTCTGGTCCCTGGTTTAAATCAGTTTAGACTAATTCTCACCTATGAGAAATAAATCTTTCACACCTAACTTCATCTTTGCATCTACTTTCCAGAAAACCCAGCCTGCCTCAACTAGTTAATCTCCATACTTTCTCTATGTAATTAAGGAGACATCTTTCAGAGGATTATACTAATATCATCATATTGCAACTAGATTAGTAGGAAGCCATGATGTGGGATTGGCAACTGTGACATGCAATTGTCTAATTATGGGGGCCAAACCTAGATTTTAGTATAGAATATGTATGTATGTGTATGTGTATATATTTGTGTGTGTTTATAGAAAGAGAGAGACAGGGAAAGAGACAAAGAGAGATGATAAATAAAATATTTTAATAAGCCTCATGATGTATTATCATATTGTCAAAAGAGGATAAAAAATAACAAAAGAAAAATTTATGACTGAATAATCAAGCTATTAGTTTTCAACTTGCTAGGTAAAAGAGTCATAATCTCATAGCTTTGTATCAACAGCTGTCTTCGAGTACCCAAGAGAAAAATAGTGCTCACAATTAACACCTACAAATTGAGAGAGGTATAAATTTAAAGCACGGCAAAGACAGAAAAAGAAATATATTCTGATTTTAACTCGATTCCATGAATCATTTTGAACAGAAATTTATAATTTCCAAATAATTGAAAAACAAATTAATACAAAAATTATTTTCTAAGATAATAAAGGAGCCCTTAATGTTGAATATTAGACAATACAAAATTGATTTGAAATATGCTAGGACCAAGTGCTTATTCTTCATATAAAATGAAAATATAATCTCTTTGTCCTCCCATAGCTATGATGAGAGTATAATTTATTATACCCAGAAGGAGCACATGTTCACAGAAATTATGCCCTTTATAATTCTGTTGGGCATTTTATTACCATGTCTTCAGTGATATGTATCATTTCATGGACAATTGGCACTTCAAAAAGTTCAAACATTAACATTTTAATTCATCTGCAGACTTATTCCAGAAATAAGCTATACACAACATGGATTCTCTATTACATCTTCCCTTGGGCAACTGTCAACTTCTACATGTAACTATTCTTTGTGGTTTTACCTCTTCTTGAAAATGGGTATTTGACATTTGATTATTCGTATAAAGATATTTTATTTGAAAAAAAAAATAGAGTTGTGGATGTTGACATTATCAAAGGAGTGAATTAAATCAGGTTTTGAACAAAAGCTTAGTCAAATTATTTCCTGGATAGTCAAGAATTTTGTCCTCTTTACATTAAAAAATGAACATAATCCAGTATGAAAACAAAGCTGTAAGGGTCAATATAAAAAGTAACTTTCCTTTACGCACATATGTTCTGTAATAAAAAGTTTTTTACTTTCTAGAATTTGATAATTTCCACATTAGAAATATAAATTTTAAATGATAGGCTTCCTATGGATGAATTATTTTTGTCCATCAGCTGCCTATTGATTCATTGGAGTTTGCATTTATGACAAAGGACTAAAGGTGTGGGCTTGTTTCATCAGAATCAGAACAGAAAAAAAAGCAAAGTAGTAATTTACTTGAGTAAACTCTAGCAGAGAATGGTTATATAAGAAGGCTACTGATCAAACCATTCTTCACTTCAGAGAAGACAGAAGTATTAATAAACAGGGTAGTTTGGCGGCTCATAAAGTAAATAAATCCTAGAATAAAAAAGAAAGTGGTAGAATTTCTCTCCTTAGAAATCTTTAATGAGAGAGAAGATATTTTTCCTTGGTTATCTTTAAGTTCTACAATTCTTTGATTCTGGATGGCTGTGGTATTTATTTCTTGAAGATCATTTGAGCAGTTTCCACCTACTTTGACAAAATGCTTCATGTATGCTACTTCTAAAAATCAATGAACAGATTTTGTTTTTCAGAGCATTTTTAGGTTTACAGAAAAAACAAGCAGAAAGAAGAATTCCATATACTCCCTTTCCCCTCCACCTGCTATACCCATTTTCCTCTCATATTAACACCTTGCGTTAACATGGTACATTTCTTACAACTGATGAATCAATATTGATACATTATTATTAATTGAAGCCTATAGTCATATTAGGGTTCAGTTCTATGGGTTTTGAGAAATGCATAAATATCATGTACCCACCATTACAGTTTCATATGGAATAGCTTCACTACCCCAAAAATCCCATGTTCTACCTATTCTTCCCTCCTTGGAAACCACTGATTATTTTACTCTCTATGGGTTTTCCTTTTCCAGAATGTTGTATAGTTGAAATCATTACTATGCTAACACTTTCAGACTGGCACTGCCTTTTCACTGCTGGGTCCTCCATCCCTGCTTTGTAAATCAGCGTGTCTCTTAAAATAGAAAGTGAAGAATCTTAAACAGCATGTGCTTTACTACATAGGTGATGCTTATATTTAAGAATGAACTTCTACAGATTTTATCCAAATGTTTAAGGATACTCATGATAATATAGCATCAAGTTCTATCTAGATGACCAAATATGAGTTTATTTTGAATTACAACCTAAATCAATATGTGCCTTTTATACACTAGTGTACATTTTTATTTGGTATATTTAAGCTATTAAGAATTGTTTTTAGCTTTTTTAGAACCTGACATCTATGGAAAAGCATATTTTTCAATATTGAATATCATATACAACCTGAAGCAAAATATTGTTAATATGTCAGCTACATTATGTATAATCTTCTTCCTCAATTTTACTGTCTATAGTGGAATACATCATCTAATTATTGTTGAGGTTGTGGGTTTTTTTTTAATTTTCATAGTATTTTTTTGTTACAATTGTTTAAAATACTCCTTTACCCCCTGATTTTTGAATATGATGGTTATGTGAGACTGTGACTTCTAATGACTCTATAAACAAATCACTACTTCTATGTTGTGTTCTGTTCGTGAGACCAGAAGAGGAAGCCTTTCATGATCATCAGATATTCAAATTATCTGTTTCACTCTATTAAATATAGAACCATGAGAGTTATGTTATCTTTATCATTTTAAAAATATAGTGTAGTCTACAAAATATAGAAGTGTTGTAGGTGCTAATTTACATCCTGTTAATTAAATGAAATAGCTTCAGAAAGGCAGAATAATATTTTTTTCCCCTTAAGTCCATTCCTGAAAGGGATTCCCAGAAATTATGGAGATTTGAGACTAAAAATTAAAGCTCTTTTGAACAAGACATCCTATGCATTCCATCCCTGCAATGAATGAAGCCAAACATTGCTTGGCACAGAGATAGTGAAAAGAAAAGTTACAGTTGAAGTTACTAGTTATGTTTTCAGCACTACGGTATCTACATATACTGCTTATTGTTTTTAAATATTTTATTTATTTGAGAGAGAGAGACAGCATGAGCAGGGGGGAGGGGTAGAGGGAGAGGGACAAGCAGACTCCCTGCTGAGCAGGGAGCCCAATATGGGACTCCATCCCAGGACCCTGGGATCATGACCTGAGCCGAAGGCGAGGCTTAACCGACTGAGCCACCCAGGCACCCGTATACTGCCTTATTTTTAATCTTCATATAAACTCTATAAAGAAGAACCTAGTATCATACCCATTTTATAGATGAGGAAACTGAAAAACAATAGGTTTACCTTTTGCAGACACAGCCCAAGAAAGAAGAGATATTTACACTAAGGCAGTATCAGGACAGACCCTATACACTGAAGTACTAAAATGTTGCCTACATGCTCTTTTACTGACTTATTTTCTTTATTAAATAAATATATTACAGAAAATATATTTTAAATAATTATGAATTATTTCAAATGAGTATTATAGAAACTATTCAATTTCAAAGCAGATGAGGTAAACTGATATAGTCAAAGGAGTAATATATCCTTTTAGAAAGCAGATTTTATTGGCTATGCCACATTTTCATAGAACCTCTTCTTTAGAAGATCAATAAAGCTTCCATTTTGCTTATCATAAATTCATTCCTTATTTAAAATGGCATTAGCTAGTCATATATAATGTTTAAAACTTAGATAGTTGTACATTTTGTTAACTTCCTGAATATTTCCAAGGTAGTGTTTTATAAAAATCTAATTTAGATTTGTACAAGGATAAAAGAATTAATGAGAAATGAGCCTTGGAGGATCCTTGACAAATCAAACCGGGATTCTTATATGAATTTCTTTTGTTTTGTTTTGTTTTTTTCTACAGAATTTATCATTCTCTCTCTTCCTTTTTTTTGGATCCTACAAATGTTAGGAAACTTTGTGATCTATACAAACTTTTATAATCACAGAATCACAGATATGAGTTATTGTGATATACTGTGCCAAATGCTCAGAGAGATACACAGATCTATGGCTTTGTTCCTGTCTTCAATACGTTTATCATTCAGTGAATAAATAAAACAGAAGGGACAACAAAATGGACATATGAGAAGTAAGCTTTTATTCATAACTAGGGTCTGTATATTTTTTTCTAAAAAATCCAGATATTAAATATTTTAGGGTTTATGGGTCTTATATGGTCTCTTATATTAACTATTTAAAAAATATATATTTCTTTAAAAATATAAAAGCTGTTCTTATCTCTTAAGGTATATAAAAAAAAGAAAAAGAAAAACAAATAAAAAAAACCAGGTGGCAGACCAGGCTTGGCTTGTGAGCCATAGTTTTGTCTATATCTGACCTGTAGCAATATATTTATAACACACTGCATTTCTACTGTTAACAATGGAGTTACTGACAATGAACTAACTTAATAATTTTTTTCACTTATATACAACACAAGAAACCTACATATTAATAATAAAATCTTCCCCATCAGGATTTAGACTACAGTCAATCTAAACTCTTCAATATACTGTCTTGAATTAAAAAGTTAGTAAATAAAATCTCTGTGCACACACACACACACACACACACACACACACAGAAACCTGTTACAAAGCCTCAGGACAAAAGTTTTCTCTTTACCCCAGACGGAACACTCCATGACTCTTGTTCATAAATTTTCTGCTCACTAGTATAGTTCCTTTATGATTTTGTTCTGATTTCCCTGTCCACCCTCTGTTAGAATCAATAAACTAGAAATTACAGAAAATCTCTTACAATGGCCCAGGAGCGTTGTCTAAAAACAGAAAAAGAAAAGAAAAAAAAGGAAAAGAAAAGAAAGTCTCACAAATGTAAATAAAGCTGTACTATAAACTACAGTAAAGTAAAATAGAGAATGTTCATATTGGTGACTCTATTCCAAAGCAAAATTATGTTCAATAGCCTCTTTGAAAAGATAGGAAAGTAGCCAATAACTTTTAGAAAAACTCTTATTCAAATACTTAGAATTGTGACATTTGAAGTTATGATAAACCCATTAATAATCTTTGAATTCTTTTTTTTTTTTTTAAGATTTTATTTATTTATTTGACAGAGACAGCGAGAGAGGGAACACAAGCAGGGGGAGTGTGAGAGGGAGAAGCAGGCTTCCCACGGAGCAGGGAGCCTGATGCGGGGCTCGATCCCAGGATCCTGGGATCATGACCAGAGCCGAAGGCAGACACTTAACGACTGAGCCACCCAGGCGCCCCTAATCTTTGAATTATTATCTCTCTACATTCAGTCAAACGTTCCATCAATGTCTCTCTGAATATATATTTCCAAATTCATCTTCCCTTCTCCATTTCTACCACTATATTCTAGATTGTCTCTTGTTGGAACAACTGCAACTATTTCCTAATTGGTTTATCTGACTCAAGTTCTCTCTTAGACTCTAATTCATCTTCCACTTATCCATCAGAATTAAAGTTCTAAAACAAAGATCTGATCCTGTTGCTTCTCACCTTAAATATTTTCAGTGGATCTGCATTCCCAACCTCCGACTCCAATATTCCTATTACTGCATTCCATATCTCGCCCAACCCCATCTTCTCCGTTTGGTCCCCACTAATCTTCTCAGAGAGGTTGTGTTTTAAGCAGCTCCTGTCTTCTCACAGACACCCCCCTACTTTGTGTGCTAAACTCCACTCCCTGCCTCCCTGTCTGTGATCCATCCAGTCATTTTTCAACACAAAGCTAATTGCCATCTTACATTTTTGAAAACTTCTTTGACAACCCAAGATTGAAACCATTACTAACTCCCTTCTGCTCCTATCATAGTTTATACAATTAGTGTAGCACTTGTCAAACTGTGTTTTATTTATTTGTATATATATCTCCCTTGCCAGACTATGAGTTCTGTTATGAGATGATCTGTTTTTGCCTTCAGATTTCTAGCACAGTCCTAGCACAAAGCAGGCACTTAATCAATGTTACCGAATGGAATTAATTGGCATTTGAGAGCAGGAATGTCTGGGTGCTTATAACCAGGACAAACAGTGTGTCCAGGTAAAACAGAAAACTGATTATGTCTTAGATTTATGGACCAAAAGAAAGGTTATTACTCAAAATAATCATTCTCTGCTGATCAAGTAAAATTGAAAGAGTTTACTTGAAAATATGTGAAGAGTTTAGTCATTTTAGGTTAAAAACTTTTCTCATTAAAATACAAACCCCCTAAGGGTAGAGTGAAATGTTAAGCTGTTATGAGATGTTTAATCTCAAGAGTCAATCATAGATCTGGAAGCAGACTAGAGGTGAAAGGTAAGAAAAAGGATTTGGAGAGTCCTAGACTTCTTTATAAATTTTGATGGTGAATTTTATGTGCCAACTCAGCTAGGCCATGGTACCCAAATATCTGGTCAAAAACCAGTCTTGATGTTTCTGTGAAGGTATATTTTAGATGAGAGTAACATTTAACTCAGTGGACTTTGAGTAAAGCAGATTACCCTCCATCATGTGGGTATGCCTAATCTAATCAACTGAAGATTTTTAAGAGAAAAAAGATGAAGTTCCCTAGGAAAGGGAATTCTGCCTCCTGACTGGCCTGCCTTCGCATTGGAGCTGCAGGATCAACTCTTCCCTGTCTCTGTTTCTGTCTGTCTGTCTGTCTGTCTCTCTCTCTATATATATATATAAATTTTCTTAGTGTATATATATATAAATTTGTTTAAAGAAGGGGAGAGTAGGTTACTGGCTACTCAAAAGAGCTTTTTAAAAATACTCACTACTATAGCTGGTCATGCACAAGCCTGATTCCCAATATAAGCCTTTTGAAAACAAACACAAAATGTGGGACCTCAAAATAAAGCAACTGTCAAGTATCATAATATGAATCTCAAATAACACATTTTACTTTATTTTACAGTTTCTCTTCTCAGCAATTGGCCTGCATGCGTTATCTCATTTTTCTCACAAGTGGAACTTTCCGTGTTGTTATGTGGCCAATTTACAATACCTAAGGGAGAATTACACATTTTATAAGCTGGGCTCTCAAACTGGCTAGGTGGCATCCTGTTGCTAGTATCACACGTTTGTTATTTTCTTCCTAATATGTTACAAATCTCTTAGGTTTCGGTGTTGTTTATTTTTCTAGTAACTGTTTTAGTAGAAACTAGTCTCTAACCTCCTAATTTTTTTTAACCCAACATCATCTAATTGAAATGCTTTCTCATAACCAGTATTTTCAGGTATAAATTTTTATCATAGAATAAGAATATCTTTATGCTTTAATGAGAGCATCAAATTAGTGTCACCTGCAAAAGCAAAGCAAACAAGAGTTCTAACCAGAGGAACACTGCACTTTTCCTGTATTCTTAGCAGCTACGTCTCCTAAAAGACATGTTTTACCCATATATTATATAATTCTCTGTAGCTTCATTTGAGCTAACATACTTTCATTACTGAAAAGAATTGTATTTTCTTTTGCAGTCTATTTCCCTGGTTCATACAATCTTAAAACCAAAGTGCCTGGTAGCATTATGCAGCTCATTCTCCAGGATCCTACCCTCTGGCAGTGAACTCATCCAAGACAAGGATTTCTCGAGCCACATAAGATTTTATACCATCAACCTAATAATCCTATAGATTTCCAGAGCATAAGATGACATGTATGTGTGTGGAAATATATGCATATAAACATATATACATATTAAGCTTGTTAACTTATTACATATTTAACAGATTTAAGTGGAACTTTCCACTAATCATTTTGTTCTTTTGCCATTTCTAACCAAAAGTGTGATTCCTTTCTCATATGGAGACTCTCTTGGCTGTATCTTTTGCCAGTATCATGCATAACATGCTTGGACATTTCCTGTGAAAGAGAAATGCATTGCCTCACAGCAAAGTTAGGAATGTTGAATAGAGTTTAGTTTCAGAAAGTTGCATCGTATACTACACAGAGCAGTTTAATCCCACCCCACCCTCCCCCTACACCATTGGACCATCTAGAATTACATCTGCCGTCACTGTAGTTACCTTGAATTTATCCACCACACCCACATAGGCTTATACTGGAATCATTTCATTTTACTAAACAAATCATTTTGGAAATTGGTTTTAAAGGAGTCTCAGATTTCAATTCCGTAATTCAGGCCACCTATTCATTTCTATGGTATTCATAACTGGATTTCAAGAGTTTTTATTTTTTTACTTCTACTGCCAACTTATCTATCAGAGTATCTACCAATTATGGACTCTTTATCCTAGTTCTTGACCAGTAGGATTCTGACTTGATAGGAATTTTAGTCAGGGTTCAGTTTTAGGACACAGAACACACTTTATTTTTCAAAGAAAGAGATTTAAGAGAGCATTAGGTACATAAAAAATTACTGGAAGAGCTAGAGCATAGAATTTTAGGCTAGCCCAAGCTTTCCAAAGGAGCTGCAATTTCTGTCCTAGTCAGATTGATGGGAAATTGAGTAGCCAGTACCAGAACTTGGTTTTAGGACCAAAACCCATATGTGTTGTACTACTCTGTTTTGGCTTGGTCATGTTGTAATAAAAAAGAATTCTTAATCTCAGGAAACAAACTGAGGGTTGCTGGAGTGGTGGGGGGTGGGAGGGATGGGGTGGCTGGGTGATGGACATTGGGGAGGGTATGTGCTATGGTGAGCACTGTGAATTGTGCAAGACTGTTGAATCACAGACCTGTACCTCTGAAACAAATAATACATTATACGTTAAAAGAAGAAGAAGAAGAAGAAGATAGTGGGAAGGGAAAAATGAAGGGGGGGGAATCGGAGGGGGAGACGAACCATGAGAGACTATGGACTCTGAGAAACAAACTGAGGGTTCTAGAGGGGAGGGGGGTGGGGGGATGGGTTAGCCTGGTGATGGGTATTAAAGAGGGCACGTTCTGCATGGAACACTGGGTGTTATATGCAAACAATGAACCACGGAACACTACATCAAAAACTAATGATGTAATGTATGGTGATTAACATAACATAATAAAATAAAATTTTTTAAAAAAGAAGACATTTGGTAAAATCTAAGGAAATTTGAGTAATATGGGCTTTAGTTAATAATAGTGTATCCACAGTGGCTCATTAAGTGTAGCAAATGTGCCATACCAATGTAAGCTGGTAATAATAGGGGGAAGCCAGCTACAGGGTAAATGGGAAGTCTCTGTACTACCTTTGAAAATTTTCTGGAAATCTAAAACCATTTTAAAATTAAACGTTTATTTAAAATAAAAATTTAAAACTTAAAAAAAAAGAAACCTCAAAATCTCATTGCGTTAAAACAAAAACACACAAAGCTTTATTTCTTGCTCACATAAAGTCCACTGCAAGTCATGGGGATTCTCTTGGGCAGCAACTTTCTATGAGATGTCTCATGGTTGTGTCTCTATGTAAATATGGGGCTTGTGTGTGTACCATGGCAGGCGGAAAAACAGAGAACAGTTCAATGGTTCTTAAATACTTTCCCCCAAAAGCTACATGTCACTTTTGCTTGATTCTCATCAGTCACAGCAAGTCACATGGCTACCTCTGACTTCTAGTGGTCAGGAAAATCTACCCATACCTTGCATCTGGAAGGAGAAATATTGATGGGCAGTACTAGTGACTACCATAGTATGTCCTTTTAATGCTCCAAAGTTCCATCTAACTGTGGCAAGAGACTCAAAGACAAGACTTCTTGGTGTTCATGACTGTCTCTATATGAGGTCCAGATGTGGTTGCTCTTAATCCAGAGATCTACATACTAAAGACAGATTATATGCCCCAACATCAAATTAATAGACATGAACAGAATTATTGCAATGAGCACTTCCACTTTGTGAGGAGAAGAATGGAGGATACGTAGAAGACACTGGTCTGTAGCATTCCAAATTCCCAATGAACTTAGGTGTGGAAATATTCCTTCATTATGCCCTTTTCCTACTCATGAAGAGTATCTCCTCTGACTGTGGTCCCTGAGAAATTCTTCTTTTGCCATTTTCCTCCTTGGTTATGCAAGACCTGGGCATTGGGGAAAATGACTTTCTTTGTTGCAGAGCAGCTTTCTCAGACCAATTCCTGCTTGTACAAGTTTGTGAGCCAAAGGTTCACTTGAGGCCTTCAGTTAGAAATTACTTTTAGTTTAGTCTTTGCTTCCTTTGGTAAGAACCTCTTGAAAAGTTTAGTAGACTTTTGACTTAATTACAATCAATAGCACATGCTAATAGCCAAATCCACTGTTCCTCTCAGGACATTATTTGCAAATTTGTAGTATTTATTTAGTTTCTGTCTCACCAGCATCTCTCGTTTTTGACCAAGTTGTGATTCCGTATACTTTGGTTGTGGTAGCCCTGTGACTGAGATGTACCTTAATCTCTTTTCCATGAGACACTTTAACTAATTAAAAGGTTTACTCAGCCACACACTTAATTATATCTTAAATCTGAGATACTTTAATCCATTCAGAGATTATAATAACAGATGTAATAGTCACACCCTTAATTTGATTCCTGTCATTCAAAGCCTTCTACTTTTTCTTTAATATGTTTTACAAGTATGTGAACACTGAAGGCCTGAGAAATAGCTGCCTTTTCCAACCCTGAAAATCCCTACGTTTCTAGTTTATTCTATTCCTTTTTACCTCATTTGTTAAATGGTCTACTTCTTTTCTGAGCTCATTTGTTTCGTACACCTTCCAACCACAGTCAATAGTAATCTATACACACTACTTATGTTCACTTTGCTATCTTATTCCTCAAGTACAAGATCATCCTCTCATGTTTCCTTAAAAGTCCATTTTACAAATTATTTTGTCAATTAATATTATGGACTATCAATTTTCAAACTCAAATGACAGTCTTCTCATCACTTCTGTCAAGCCAATGATACATATTTTAGGCTTTGTTATCACAACATTCTCAACCTGGAATCAGCATCTATAGTATTGACATTAGCCTAGTTCATGCTATGGTAACAAATTATCCCCAAATCATGGTGATTTAAAATAACAATGATAAACAAACAAACAAACAAACAAAAATGATAGTATATTTCTTGCTCAGACAAGATTTACGATATATCTGAAGACTGTCAAAGGCAGTGATGCATGTGAGGGCTTAATTACAACTCCTTTTCAACACATACTTCTACCTTTGCTGTGGCCAAGAAAAAGAAAAAGGTAAAGAATTACATATCAGCTCTTGTATGCTTCTACCTGGAAATGATACATACCACTTTCTTTACATTCTCTTGGTCAAAGCAAGTAATGTGGCCCCACCTACTTCAAGAGGTTTAAGAAGTGCAATCCTACCACATGTTTGGAAGATAAATGCTCAAAATATTGGTGCATGGCACTGATGAGTAACACAATTGTGACACAGGAGTAAGAAAGCTATTCCTGCTGCCTCTGTAACTGCTCTTCAACTACTACAAGTTTTGTGATTGGACATTGAAATCCTGAGTCTAGCTGTCACTGATGACCCATCTGTTTCTGGGCACTCACAGTTTTATGGAATAAACAAAAAAATCCAGAAAGATGGCATCTACTTCTATTCTGCCTGCACAATTTTATATGAACAACATTACTTTATGGAATCTAATTTGTATTTAGAAACATCTGGAAGAAAGTCTGAGAAAAGTTGGTTTTAGCTTTCTAGAACCTGAAGTATAGGACAGCATACTAGAAGAACCTGGACTGGAAGCTGAGGGCTAACCTATCATATGAATATACTATGTTTCATGATCTATATCCTGTTTCTTCAAAGATTCTGTAGCTCTGTATAATCTTATCTCTGTCTGGTAGGGAATAGTATATGACAACAAGTCTAATTCCCTTCCTGTGATATTTAAAAAAATATTTGGCCTCTTCAAGTCTCCCTTTGCTCATAGCTAAATATAAGTACTTTCACTGTTTATCATAACATATATTTCTTCAACCTTTTGTTTATCCAAATTGGAATCCTTATAGCTTGTCAGTAACATCCACCTTAAAATGTAGATCCAAAATCTAAATATAATCTTCTGGAAAAAAAATCATAAAGAGAAAATATACAATGTTTTATCCTTATTATTCAAGTTCTCTAAGTTATACTATTACTTATGGAAACAGAACTAGTCTGCTATCACCTGAAAAGTATCAAAATATTTTTCATCATTGTTTGGTTTTGCTTAAAAAGCAAACTAATTGATAGGAAAATTGCAAATCTTGCTAAATATATTTGTATTTTGCATAATATTTTGAAAAATGATGATTGGTTAATTTTTGATAAGAAGATTGACAAAATGAAACTTTCAAGTGAAAGACTATCAAGTAATTAAGAGAGAGTGAGAGGCCTTTGGGAAAATTGAAAAATATATTGGCAAAACAATCTATTTCATTATCCTTCTACAAAAGTATAAAATAAGGTAAAGCTGTTATATTGGCTTATATAATTATGACAAAAAATTACACTAATGATTAAAAGCAATTTTTTAGATCATAGATTCAGGGATGTTTTCAAACACTATGATTATATCCCATCTGTTATGTTCATTTTTCATCTGTTTTCAACACTGTTAAATGTTCTCTCCTTGAAAATCTGTCCTGGCCCACTATCTACGACCTCTCCTTAGTGACTTATGAAGTCCCAGGGCTATAAATTCTGCCCATGTGCTAGTAATTTTCAATTTAACCTCTCAATTATGATTTCTTTGCTAAATTCCATATTCCAAAACAAACTTTCTACTTGGCATCTTCATTTTGATATGAAATTAAGTATTTCAACTTAAATGTAAACTCTAATTTTCAATCTCTCTCTCTTTATTCCTCACCTACTCCTTCTTATTAGGGCACTCCACCATTTATTTACCCAGTTTCTCAGGTGAACATTGGAATTAATTTTCTTCATTTTTTTAAATACTAGTAAACCCTGTTGATATTATTTCTAAAACATTCCATGAATATCTCCAGCTTGTCTCCATTTTTCTCTACAGCTACCATCTGATTACAGGCAGCAGTTGGTAATCTATTGCTTGGATTACTGATTAGTCTACTGTTTTTGTAAGTTTTTTATCCACTTCCTTTTTTGCTTCTTTACAATGTACCCTCTACACAATAACCAAAAATATATTTCACAATTTTAAACCAAATAATGTCTTTTTTTTTTTTTTTTTTTTTTGCCTTAAGATCCCAGCATGGATTCTCATCTCAGGATAAAAGCCAATCTTTGTATGACCTGATGACTCCCAGAAGAAGTTATGGTTCAAGAACAATCAATCAATAATATACAAACAAGCAAAACTACTTAAAAGTTTCAGTGATTTAATTTTTTTCCCTCCTTAATGTTATATATCCATTATGGGTCACAGGAGGACTTTGTTTAGTAGAGTCACTCAGACCCTAAGCTAATAGAACAACCACCCTCTTGAATGTTGCCAGTTGCCACACAAGAGTGAAAAAAGAGGTTTGAAGTGACTTTTATGGGCAATTAAATGCTGGATCCAAAATATAAAAATGCCCTCCAGTTCACAATTCATTGTCCAGAATTACTGACATGGCCCCATTTAATCACAAGAAAGTTAGAAAATGCAATTCTTATCAACCTTGTGTCTGCAATGTGCGGAAATGGAAAAACCAAAGTATTTCACAAACATCACTAATGACTATCAAAATATATATGATCCAATCCCTGTATTGTTTTAAGTATTCTTATTTTCAGAATGTTATGCTGAAACACTGTGCTTGTTCTCATTTAGGAGACTTTTCAGTTGCTGGTCCCTTTTTATAAAATTTTGTCTTTCCTCAACTCCATGCATAGTTGCCTTTCTGTTATCATTCAGAATTTAGTTTAATATAAAGTAGATTCTTTAATCTCCATATTTTTTCATCATATCATTTTGTTTTAAATTCTTTGGCATACTATCTATATGAAATTTTTAAAAAGTTCTTTGTTTACAAATTTTCTCCCCCTGCCACCCAAGAATGTAAGCTTCATGAAAGTAAAGACATTTTATTTTATCTCTTTTCACTGCTATATCCTTAGCATCTTTGGAGTGAATGTAATAATGGTTTTTACATGAATGGAATTTGGATTAGCTTGGCATGAGTTGTTCTCTGGAAATGAAAGTAAACTTCCTGAACAACTATGCTAATTGAATAAACAAGAGTCACAGGATGCAAAATTGAACACATATTTATTTTCCTCCTCTACTACCCATTCAAACCAGTTCTGTGCAACTATTTATTTCTCCATCTTCTGATGAAATTTGAGGCACATTTTATATCATTTTTCACTCTTAGATAATAAAATATTTTCTGGTTACTTCAAGCCAAGCAGTCTCATTTTAGTAAGTAAAATATCCAATCATTTAATATTTCAAATTCATATGGAGTTTTACATTCTCCCTTCCCTTGGTTTTCAGGGTTGGAAAGCCTACAGTGGGAAGAGGGATATGATGAGCTATAACACTCACCTCTAACTTCTAACCTCCTCCATCATTATAAAAGCATGAGGCTACCTTTTAGTTTCTCTGGAGTTGGAGAAAAAGAGGGGGAGAAGACAAATTTGAGGGTCTGGGGAGGTCATGCATGCCTGATACCAAATTTTCTCTGACCAGCTATTGTCTATTCCTGATTCTCCCCAGACTTTCTAGACATTCAGAGCTGAGTTTGCTTTCATGACTTTGCAGAGAATTCCTTCTGTCACTGGGGATCTTTTTCTTGCAGTCCCCTAATTCAGACGCTGACTGACAGTGTGCAACAGTATTCTCAGGTCTGGTTTTCTTAATACAACTCAAAAGTTGCTTGTTTACCTAAATGACCAATATCTGGACTATGAGAAACACTCTTACTTCCTTGACAAGTTGGGCAAGGGATTTACAACTTTGTTTCCTTTCCCTGATCCACAGGGAGAACGACTAATTAGCTCTCATTTCTCACTGATACGCTTTTCTAGGTGTAGGTCTCATACTAGTATTTAACTGAAAAAGACTCCAAGAGATATAGGAAAAGCATTCTAAGTAGTCACTTTTAAGCTCCTACTGCTATGCAAAGGTGGGGAGAAATGAGCACAGCAGGTCAGGCCAGGCAACAAGAGATTCATCAGTGGACAAGACAGGATCCTTACTATCAAAGAGTTTGGAGTAGACAACTCATGCTTGAGTGCCTTGAATCACTCTTAACTGCCCCTTGTAGATTCCTTGACTTCTGGATTCAACACTTCCTTTCTCAGCTTTTTAAAAAAAATATTCTTTAATTTTTATTTATATGTTTAACTATGGTCAGAATATCCTTGATAACTTTTTATAGACTTTTTCATGAAAAAGTCATATTCTTTCAAACTTTTCATCATTTTCAATTTACCAATCCAGTATTTTTTGCTGGTTAGAATGGAATAAACAGTACTCTTTCCTCATATTGCTCTTTTAATCTGTGTAAATATTATCATCAAAGAAAACATCTTTTATGTTTTCAGTATGAACAGACTGTCTATATTGGGCCTACTCAAAGTGACAGCACGTAATGAAGTAAGGAAGTTGTGTCACAACGTAATTCAGTTTGCTGCTTTCTTCATTGATAGAGTCTCTTTATGAAAAACAAATGTCAGCTGACCTAAACAATGTGTTGATGACAGGGGATTTTCATTCTGGCATAAGCTCCTATCTTGTTGGCCAGGTAACAAATAGTTCATGGACTGGTTGCGGTACCAGATCACACTGTGAGAAGCTCTGATCTAAAGAATGAATTAATGAGTCAATATCACTTCAATCTGATTTTCCTTTCATCTTGCCCCCAAGGTAAATCTAATGGATTCCTAGAAACAAATATACATAAAACCATTAATATGTTCCCAAAAGCCATATAAGATATTTTATAGGGGTCTCAGAAACTTTTAGAACTACTCACTTTCTGAAGATCATGTCCAAAAACAAATCTATACAATTAATGAAGATCATCAATGTCCAAAGCAATGGTTATGGTAATATTAATGGAAAGGAACTTCTATGAAGATCAAGAAATCTCTTGCTTTAATTCCTACCTGTTAAAATAAATTTAGCTCAAAAGGAAATTTAAAAAAAGTAGAATTCAATTTATTTTTAAGCGGAAAGATATGTTTAAATTTTGTCTCCAATAACTAATTTCATTAAAAAGCCTAGATATGCAGATAACAAGCTAAAAATAAATCTAAAAATTTGAATCATTAAGTCAGTCTTCAAGATTTGTGTTCTAAGAGCCTATGACTAAAAGAAAATATCAGTTTTCTCAAAGTATCTTGATTTTAAAGAGATTTAAATAGCAGTAAAGAAAACATCAATCACCTGATTCTTGGAAATATTCATTTATTTAACTTTAAAAATGCCATGAATCTTTGAAAAAACAGGTAAACAAATCCCATGTGAAATTGTTAAGATATTTCTTTTGTAATGCTAATGTTGCCATCTTCATAAATCTCTGATTCCAGCCACAGCCCCTGCTCTCTCTGACTTTGATTTATGTAGAGGCCGACCTGTGTCTAACCCTCTCTTGGGCCAGCCTCTAGGATTATGGGACTATGATCTGGTACATTCCTTAGAGGAAAAATTTAACTGAGAAATGTTTTTTCCTGACAAGTGATAAAGCCTTACTCTTTTTAGGTTACACCAAAGACAAAGGTGTGTTTCAAATAAATTGAGAGTAGGAACACAGTATGAATTAAGGAGACAACTTAAGTAGAAGATTCTGTGTGTAAGAAAGCAAGATAAGACAAAGGAAGGGAGACAGCACGTAAATTGCCTGGAAGCTATCAATTCCTATTTTTATAAAGCTTAGACTCTAGGAGAGTAATTAGCATCAAGGCCAGATCAATTTTCCTAGACACAGTATTTTATTAGATTGCTACATGACAGCATACTAATTAAAACTGATTGGTTTAATTAGAATCCCATTAATAACAAGAAAGGCAATGACAGATGTATCACTACATCCACAACACCTTGATGCATCAAATGCTCCAACATTCAGGCAGTTCAGATACAGGTTTGTTTTTTGTGTTTTTTTTTTTTTTTGTAATTTGTTATTTTAAGAAAGGAAGAGAACAAACATGGTAGAGGGGTGGTGGCAAGGGACAGCAAGCTCCCCAGTTCTCTGGTAGTGAAGACCTTCAAAAAACAATTAGTGAAAAACAAACACTAGAGAAAGCTTAAATAAATAATCATTTCAAAAAGTCAGGCTAAAGTAGGAATATAATGTACTTAGAGACTTGTACGACAATAATAAATTCTCAATGTAATTCTGAAATAAGCTACCTGATTTAGTTTCTTACCCAAATACCACGGTAAAAGAAAAGCAAAGATGAAACTAGATCAGTATAATTTTTTTCATAGTTATAATAATATAATCATAGTTTTGTATAGATTATGATGTCAGATTCTAATCTTGAAACACAATATTCTATTTCTGTTGTTTCTTAACATTGAATCACTGTTCCCTCCCCAAGAAAAAATCCCAGCTATACATATATCAGAATACAGACTGGGAGGCTAAGGCATATTAACAAAACATATTTATTACTCATTGAATAAATACTACTGGGTACCTTCCATGTGCCAAATGTTATTCTAGGTGACAGAGATATAATCTCTGTCAAGTTTAGTTTCATAGGAGGAGCAGCAGGGAAAGAAAAGCAGTAACCAATTAAAATAAAAAAAAATAAAAGCCAAAAAAAAAACCTATGTATACATGTAAAACCTTATTCTTGACCTACTTCAGCAGCCCCCAAGGAGTACCTTGGTGTTCTCAAGCTCCTGTACCCTCTCTACTCCCATCTTTCAGTTTATCATATGGCCTATCATTGGCTTGGACATAACTAAATATGAGTTATTCCTCAGGATCCAGGAATTTCCACAAACTTACTGAGTGCTGGCTTTCCACATCTCTCTAGGACTCACTACACTACTTCCTGGCCAGGTCTACCCTAGTCTCCTGGGCATCTAGAACTCCTAGGCTCTAGCATTTTAGGGACATTCTAATTTCTACAATAACTACATGATAGATTTAGCTTATATGAGGTCCTCTGTCTCTTTCCTCCTTTTTTTATTCAAAAGAATTCCTTTGTATTGAGTACTCTAAGTGGGTTGTAAACCTTCATTATATATGCTAGATTATTCTATTAATCTCAAAGCTCTGTCTAGAATTTTTCTGTATTTTTTTTTCTTTCCATGATTAGATTGGGTCTTCAGGATAGAAGAAGTGGGAATATTTTAAACTTACTCCTAAATCATCATACACCATCCATTCTCAGTAAATTCCCCTCCTATAGGCTTGGTCTCTTTTTTTTCCCAGATGACAAAGATAATATGGATTTTCCAACGCATTTCTTGGAGCAAGTTTTTATATAATTTATACTATAACTATGTGCCTCAAATGTTTCAGGCAGTCCCAATTTAAATTTCCTGTGTGTGTGTGTTTAATAGAAAATTCTAACCACGTAAAAAACAAACTCCAAATATCAATAGCTTAACATAGAAAGGTTTATTTGTTTATTCCCGTCTGTGCTGGGTAGTCGAGAGTAAGGGAAGAGAAGGGGTCTCTACTCAAGCTGTTATTCAGAGCCCCTAGTTCATTCCATCTTGTGGTACCATCATCTTTAATTCCAACCTTGGATTTTCAAATTTTCCGGCAGAATGGAGGAATAGATGGTGGATAGTATCTGACAGATTTTCATGTGTCAAGCCTGGGAGCAGCTTACCTCATTTTTATCCATATTCCATTGGCCATAACTCAGGTACATGGTTCCAACCTAACTGAAAGGAAAGCGTCCTACATTTTTATGTGTCTAGAAAGGAGAGGGAAAATATTTGTAAGCACTAGCTTTCTGTGCCACATTCTATCATTCTATAACCAAATATACTTTTGTTCCTTTCCTTCCACACATAGGAACACCCTCTTTCCCTTCCCCAAAGGAGACAACCCCAAATTCCATCTAGTCTTTGCATTCAGCTGAAAGACCAGAAATTTTAGATGTTGTGTTGTTTAGTCATCTCTGTTGGGGTCAGATGTGGTCTTCTTGGTCTAGCAACTTTAGGTCTAAAAAGCCAGTTATATGCTTACTCCTCAACCCCACACTAAAAATTCAGTAATGAATTAGAAATAAGATGTCCTTTGACATATTTGAAAAGCAGATTTAGGAGCATACCTTGTTTGGGATCTGTACAAATTTTATAATGAACTTCCTGCTGGATCAAGTCTGGGGGCCTGAAAGCTCTTTTACAGCTAGAAAAGTCAAAAGCTTTTAAAATCTGAGATCAGAGAATCTTTATCAATATAGTTTCATCAAAATCTTCATAGACTTCTAAATTATTTGGTTCTAATGATTCCATGTACCAGAAATACACTTGAAGTTCTTTTTAGACACGACTCACATTGTCTTCAGATTTGCCTCCTTGTCTCCATGTTTCTCCCTCTCATCGTACTAGAGGCAACATTGAGATTATTGCATGTGAATGAGAGAGAGCCATCTTTTATCTGATCTTTGAAGAAGATTGGGTGTTAATGGACCTTCAGTGGTAAAAAGAATTTTCAGTCCTATTTCCAAATATATGATATTTAGAAGCAGTTGGCTTTTCAGTTAAGGCCCTAAATTTCTGAACTATTTCTTTTTATTTTTGCTTTTAAACCATCCAATTTCTTAGGCTCTTCTATACTCATCACTTGTTGAAATACAATGCTAAATGTAGCCAATATCAATATTCATTAACACTTTTTTCCTCCAGCCAATTCCCTCAGACATACTTGCTCAATAGGTGTATAGATTGTCTTCAAAGTTAATACAGGTAACATTTTTTACCTGGTAAAAAATACCTGGTATTTCATTTATATGTATCACCATATTTTCACTCCCCAATATCTATTGATTTCCCACTTTTAGGCAATTATGCCAACATCATCTATTTTGAGTTATTTTTTTCTTACAGCAACACCCTAATTCAATATTCCAGTTTTAGTATTATTTATATGCTATTATAACAAGCTGCTACGTGCTGTTAGAACAAGCAACCCCAAAATCTCAGTAACCTAACTCAATAATGGTTTACCTAATGGTCACATCTTTCTTTTGTTTCTCTTTCCACACAGAATATCCTCTCCAAAGGAGGATATTCCATCTCATCTTTGCATCTAACTGAAAGACTAGAAATTAAAATGTTGTGTTGCTCAATCACATCTCTTGGGCTCAGATGTGGCTCCTTTTGGGACAGCAACTTCCAAAAAGAATCAATTAGGTGAGAGAGGAATGCTATGTTATACAGAGTAACTTAGGTACCCTGGTGTTTTCATGTTATACACTATGATTTTCAATGTTGTCTATACCATCGCCATGCCATGGGAAAAGAGAGTGGAAGTTTACACGTAACAGTTTTATGGGCTAGGCCTCCAAGTGGTCTATATTACTTTGTACACATTCCATTGGCCAGAACTCAGTTCTGTGTTCCTAACTTAAGTGTAAGGGATCTGAGAAACATTGAGGAGCACTGAACATAAGAAGATAAAAAGAAACACAAGGACTGATGAGCATTCTTTGTCCTAGCCCCATAAATGCAAGAAGTTGTCATATCAACAAACACAACTATTAAGTTTCAAAGATATTTACTGTTTTTTGAGGAAATCCAGGACAGTATTTGGAGAAAAATTACAATCAAATTGAGGAGTGACTTTATCAGAGAGCCACTTCAAGGACCTTATATCTCCAATAAAATTTTACCTAAATTTTTAAAAAATCTTGATTATTCTTATAGAGAAAGTAGCATGAAAATACTGAGGGCATTAATTATTATCAGAGTGCTGCTAACACAAATAAAAAAAATGAAGTTTTTGTTTTTGTTTTTATTGTTAGTTTCAAGATAAGCAACACTGAAAACACTCAGAGTGGAAAAGGTCATACGAAAAGGTTTAATGGGCTTGTTTCCTGAAGGAGCTGTATCAGCTCTCTTAGGAAGGAGTGTGGCTACATCAGAAATAGACCGAAGCCAGAAAGCTAGCTTAAGTAAAACCCAGGAACGTAAAGCAGGGCTTCTGCTATATTGTAGAAATCTTGGCAAAATCTTAAACAAGACAGGTATGTGTAATGAAGTACGAAGATCCAGGATTTGGTACAGGCTACAGTAAAACTCTACTCAGATCTCAACGGGCTATTCATACAGTGCACTGAAGTAACAAGAGACCATACATAGTTGGTCTGACATCTCTGAGGGTTCAAATTTTTACTTTTCATTTACATACTAACTGTGTTCTTAGTCAATCTCATACCCATCAGCAGATGCATACTCCTATATCCACAGACATCTTATGCTTCACAGCCATGTTATCTCTTTCAGGAACAGAGTATAGCTATATTTTGTGGAATCCATTTTCTCAAATTCTTCATCTAAAATTTCACCCTTTTTGGTACTCAAGGCTGGGGATGGCCATATTCTCAATGCTAGGGTTACCAATATGTCCTCTAATAGTGATTTAGATGCTAATATTTCATTTCTAAATTTCCACATATCGGTATATCATTGTAATATCATAATTTTGCCATGATAAGAAACCCACCAAACTCTTCATATAATTTTTCAGTGAATTGTTTGAATTACTTGAATTCCTTCTCTACAAAATTCTGATCCACTTCCTCGGCTACTTTGTAAAACAACACCCTTATCCATGAGTTTATATCTCTTTCTTCAGCCCAGGAGATCTTTATGTTTAACAAAGATAAATGGGCCTTCTCAGGGCAGATATGTTTTATTCAAACTAATGACACGACTCTGTATTTTGTTTACCCTGTCTTCACAGTGTTAGAGGGCTAAATTCAGAATCTGAATCTAGTAAACCAGTAAGTAGATGGCAAATAAAACTGAGAGTTAAGCCCAGCAGTTTCATGTGATGTTCAGACAATATTATTAGTAAGAATTTCAAGGACCCTGTGAAATAATATCTGCCAAGGGTGATTTGTGCAAATAAGGTTGATTCTCTCTACAGAACTCTTCCAAGGCTTATGTAAGTGTGATATGTATTTAATATTTATATAGATTTTTAAAAATTCAATTTCTGTTGCACTTTACTTCTATTCTCAAATATTCATAGTCATAGAAAAATGTTTAGAAAGTTTACATTTTAATTTTTATCCCTAACAAATAAGAGTTCGCTTGATGACAAATTCTGGTGTACCATTAGGGAACCTGGCATGCCACATCATATAACTGACAATTATTTTTGCACATAAAGTTGATTTATATAAGATGGAATATATGGACAACATGAAATAATAAATTAAAAAAAAATCTATCTGTACCTTTCTCATTCCATTTAACATCTTCAACACTGTGTTGTATTTAGCAAGGACAATGTTTTCTATTTTCTATCCTGTATTAAGTATTTCAATTACTTAAATGTACCTGCAACTTATTTACCTCTGTATCATTTTAAAGATTTTTTTTTTTTTTTTTATTACTGACAGAGAGAGAAACAGTGAGAGGGAACACAAGCAGAGGGAGTGGGAGAGGGAGAAGCAGGCTTCCCGCCGATCAGGGAGCCCGATGCAGGGCTCGATCCCAGGACCCCAGGATCACAACCTGAGCCGAAGGCAGACACTTAATGACTGAGCCACCCAGGTGCCCTACCTCTGTATCATTTTAAATGCTTATTTTATGCCTAGAATATAGCAAATGTCCAATTAGATAAATTATAATTGAAAGAAAAATAAGAGAGGAAGGAAAGAAAGGGGAATAGGAAGGAGGATGTCAGAAGAATTGAAGAAAGAAATGAAGAGATTTTTAAAAATAGAAAAAAATATTTAAAATATTTCTATTTAAAAATAGAAAAAAATATTACTTTATTAGTTTTCCATTGTTATTTACTTCATTCCACCACATAATTAGTCATTTCTGAGCCCTACAAGTATGATGTTATTCTAAACTTCTGGATCTACTCTTAAAGAAAGGAAATTGTGTGGTACTATAATATTTTGTAGTTGCTAAATTCATCAAAAAAAGGAATTCTTAAGAAAGCAACTGAACAGTGATTTCATAAGCTTTCCAAATGTAACTTTTGTGCTGAGGATTCCTAAAAACACCAAATACAATTGTAAATTGTTTTCACTGAGATTTTCAACAGAATAAAAGTAAATGCTAGAATGTACGTATTGTTAAAAGGAAATCAGTGATTTCAAATCATGGTTTGCTACCTAAAAACATACCTTTGTATAATAGACATCTCAAACTTAACATTTCTAAACTAAACTGGATCTTTTCCCCAAATTCTGGCTTTACTCAGAATATCCCAAATCACAATTGGTGGCAACTTCATCCTCCCAAAACTTTGGAGCTATTTTTGAATGCTCACTTGTCTCATGACCCATATTCAGTGTTTCAGAAAATTGGTTAGTTCTACTTCACAATGTACCCAGAATCACACCAGATTTTGCCAGTTTCCACTGCAATATCACCAAGCCATCATCATTTCTTTCCTGTATTATTGCAGAAGTTTTTGGTTTTTGATTTTGGGGTTTTTTGATGTTTTTTGTTTGGTTGGTTGGTTGGTTTTGGTTGTTTAACTTTTTTAAAATTATTATTGAGGTATAATTGACTTACAACATTATGTTAGTTTCAGGTATACAACATGATTTGATATTTGTATATACTGTGAAATAATCACCACCATTAGTCTAGCTAACGTCCATCACCATATGTAGTTAACAAACTTTTTTCTTGTGGTAAGAACTTTTAAGAACTACACTTTTAGCAACTTTCAAATATGCAATAGTTTTATTAACTATAGTCATCATGCTGTATATTATATCCCCATGACCTTTTTATTTTATAGCTGAAAGTTTGTACCTGTTGACCCCCTTCACCCTTTTTACCCAACCCCCACCGCCTGCCTCTGGCAACCACCAATCTATTCCCTGTTATCTGTGAGCTTGGTGTTTTTGTTTTCTATTTTTAGATTCCACATGTAAGTGAAATCATATGGTATTACAAAAGGTTTTTAACCGGTCTTTTTATTTTCGATTCTTTCTTCCTACAATCTATTCTCAAGCTAGTTAGAGTGATTATTTATTTATTTATATATTTATTTTTAAGATTTTATTTATTTGAGAGAGAAAGAGAGGAGATAGCAAGAGAGAACATGAGCAAGGGGGAGGGGCAGAGGGAAGGAGAGAAGCAGACTCCCTGCTGAGCAGGGAGCCTGACGCAGGGCTCAATCTCAGGACCCCGGGATCATGTCCTGAGTCGAAGGCATACACTTAACTGACTGAGCCACCCAGGAGCCTTAGAGTGATCTTTTATATATTTTTATTTTATTTTATTTTATTTTATTTTATTTTATTTTATTATGTTATTTTTATTTTTACTATGTTATGTTAGTCACCATACATCATTAGTTTTTGATGTAGAGTGATCTTTTAAAAACATAAACCTGACCATGTCACTTTTTCTTTTCAACTATCCAGTAGTATCCCATGTCATCTAGAGTAAAAATCATAGTCCTCCCAAAGGCCTTCAAGGCCCTACTGAACCTGAAACCCACCATTTGTGGCTCTCTCCTCCCTAACTAGGAGCCCCCAGCCATATTCATTCTGTACTAGCTACACTGACCTCCACATTACCCCTGAAAAATTCCAGACATACTCCCACTTTATGGAATCTATTTAGAGAATCTAAATAATTCAAAAGTGATTCAACAGTTTTTACTATTTGGGAAATAGAAGGGAACCATTAAATATTTGATGGACATAATGAATGAATAAATGAATGAATGAATTTGATACTGGATATATTTCACATTGGTTTTGAATCCCTCTAACCTAAGTATCTTTACATTTTAAATAATACCATAAGCTATATTGTAGATTTCATCTCTGTTGGGAGGTTTTATTTAAGAGATTTTAATTATTAATAATGGAATTGATTGTGCTTCAATAAATGTATTCAAAATAAGGATAGAAATTATTTTTTAAATTAAAATAAATATTGGATTCATTCATAACAGCTCCTGTCAATGCCTTACACACAAAATTTACCCACACTTAATCAAAACTCCAGTAGCCTTTTGGGTAAACCCTGACCAACTTTGACCTCATTCAAGTACTTCTGTTCAACAACTGTTGATGTACTAACACAAGTGATTTTTATCGGACTCACCAAGGTTTTCTAAGTTTATTCGCATATAATATGAAATCTCACTTCTTGAGAAAAGAAAAATGTGTTCAATAATTTAGCCATGGAATTTCATTTCCTATATACTTTGATGATTCCATTCTTATTGCCTAAAATTACCTCCCTCTTTTCCTCCCTTGTCCACTTACTTCATGGCAACCCAGACTTGAAATCTCAAATACCTCTTCCTTCACAAAGCCTTCACTAACTCTTCCTCCATGCTTCTGAAATCTACCTCTTATAACTTTGTAGTCAAGTTCCTACTTTCAGAGGTACTTGTATATTCTGCTATGTAGATAATTTATATTTTATAAGTAGAGTCTTCTTTCCACATAGATACCGCATCTTCTGATCAAGTACCTAGTTGGATTTACTGTTTCTAAGTATCCAACAGACACTAATCTTCAGAATTTGAGAACAAAGATTGGATTAACCAGGATTTCCTAGGAATTCCTAAAATCTTGAATTTTTCTGCATTTTGTAGCATTTATAAAGGGAAGATTAGTACTTAGCATGTTAGTAGAATATGTAATAGTACTGTTGTTTACTATTTCAGTAGTATTTTAGTTATATTTAGTGTATATATATGTGTATATATATACTACATAAAATATATATATATTTATACTAAATATATTTATACTAAAAATTTTAGTATAAAATTTATACTAAAGAATTTTAACCTAAGCAAGTTAAAATACAGGAAAACATCAGTGTACACTACTAGGAAGACTTTGAATGACTTAATGTTCTGATCTCCTAGCAAAGTAACAGCAAGATTCATAATCATGTGTCAAAACTGTCAAAAATTCATTTAAGTAACTATTTAGCACCCTACACTTGTTATTTATTATTTCTTGGAATACCATTCATAAGATTTGTACAAAGTATAATATCTATCAATCTATTTATTTATCTTAATTTGCAAGAATGATTCACCATTAGCAAAAGATAAGGTCAAAAATACACATTTTAACATATTAACTGCTATAAAAAAGACTGCCTGATTATGTGGTGACTGGTTCCTTCCTACATGCTCCTGTTCTAGTTCTCAAAAATGCTGACCTTAATATTCAATGTGTATCAATGTTTTCTGCTCTTGCTGTTGACTTGCTATTAACAGATTCTTCAAATCAGTAATCTACATTTAGTTATGGTCTAATTCTCACAGGAGAGTTGTACATAATTTTTATTTGTCCAATTTGTCAACTGCTTTTTATCAGGATTTGAGATTTAGAACAACATATAAAGACAGAAATACAGCTGGGGAGGTGCTGGATATTGTAAGAACACATATTAGGAGTTTGGTATCTCTTCATATTAAAACAAAATATAAGCAATTAGCATTTACATAGGCTGATAATAATATTATGCATTTATGTGATTACGTACAGAAAATCTGAATTAAGGGATGACTGGGTGGCTCAGTCAGTTGGGTATCTGCCTTCGGCTTGGGTCAGGATCCCAGGGTCCTGGGATAGAGTCCCGCATTGGGCTCCTTGTTCAGTGGGGAGTCTGTTTCTCCCTCTCTCTCTCTGCCCCTTCCCCCTGCTTGTGCTCTCTCTCTCTGACAAATAAATAAATAAAATCTTAAAGGAAAAAAAGGAAAATCTGAATTAAGAGTAAGTACTGTGGAGGGACAATTCTGTGTCATATCACTGAATATTTCTCAGACAGCATGTCTTTCATTTTCCTGTGAACACCGAATAAAATGGACTGTTTGTGTTTCCTTATTTTACTTCAAAATAATGCCACTCACAGATGATTTATTTGCAGTTCATTACTAGATAACCCTCTAATAAAGAAGCTTAGTGGATTGCCCATAAATAGAGTATGGTAATGATACACAGGAGAATCAGAATCAATATTAAATCTTTTTTTTTTTTTAATCTGAAACTTACTCTGATCTAGAGAGTAATACCACAGACTTAAGAGTATTTGGAGTTTAGTGAATTATGTACTTAACTTTTACTGAACTCTAACATTCACCTGGAAAAGTACGAACTTATGTGTTCAAAGAGCTTTGCACAAAATGAACACCCCATAAAAATAGCACTCACATCAAGATATACAATGCTGGTAACTAAAAACCCCCTTGTATTACTTCCAGGCTCTCTCCCTCACCCAAAATGGCCAGCATTATTTCTATTAGTACAGATTGATTTTGTATATTTTAATACTTAAAAAAGAATGGGCTTCAGCATGTACTCTTTGTGTCTTGCTTCTTTGGCTCAAAAACATTTTGTGTAATCCATTTATGTTGCTGCTATAACAATAGGTCATTCATTCCCATTACTGTCTAGTGTTCATTTTGCTGACTACAATATAATTTATTTATCCATTGTACTGTTGATAAACAACTGGGTTCTTTCCAGTTTGGGTTATTACAAATAGCAATTCTATGAACATTCTGGAATATGTACTTTGTGAATAAATACACACATCTCTGTTCAGTATGTATCCTTAAGAGTGAAATGTTCATAATAGATTATGATGGTGACGTGGATTCTCTAAGGCAACAACAAACCATGCTGAGGGCCTTTATCTCAGACTGAATCCCCTATTCCATTTTCAATATTTTCTGAGGCTTTTGAGTACACACAGCTTGAGTATGACCTAAGGCCGAATAGGAAATATTCCAAGTCCTGGCAGAAGTCTGGATTTGAACCAGAACCAGAATTACCTCCAGGTGGCAGGGCATAAAGGCAACATTTAATAAACCTTCTCCGTAAGTTATTTGACATTTTGTCAGAAATCAGAGTCCAGGAAGCAACACAGAGAATATAAAAGGCAAAATCAAAGAAATTGTGTGTTCTTCAACTTTAAGAAGAGAAAATCAAATAAGTTACTAAATCACTTGAGCCCTCAGGCCAAGCTCAGGATACAAACTTGAAAAGGTTAGTGCATTTTCTTCACAATTTGTTAAAGGCACATTGATTGATGACTAATCTGTCACAGTCAAAGTAATTACTTCATGAATAGACAACTGTCATTGGGAAGAGCTTCCTATTTCTCCTAAAAAAGAAGCCAAAAAAAAAAAAGACTAAGAAATTCAGATTCTGCAAATGATTACAGTATTCTCTTGACAACACACACGCGATTGCGCACACACATGCACACAAATAGTTGGAAATACTGAAGTAAATTCCTTGGTCATGTTTAGGTTTTAACACGTAGTAGCAGCTTTTGTTCAGTTTTAACGGTATTTAAAGGATCCGCACCAGTAAAACACACACACACACACACACACACACACACACACACACAAAATAGCTCTTTAAAAAATCATCTAGCAAAAAATACCAAAACAAACAAACAAAAACGAGAAATTTTGTATGGGATATTTTTCCTTTTAGTTTACCCAGTACTAAACCTCCGTGTTTGGGTGACTTTGTAAGTTCATATGGGAGGCAAAACTTATATCAATAATAGAAATATTCACTTTCCAGACTCTTTTGCAGCTTGGGTGTAAACATATGACATAGATCTTTCCAATAAGATCCAAATGCTTGCCCCATACTGCGAAATAGGAAAAATGACTTGTGTTTCCTAGATGCTATGGCAGTGAAAATAAACAGTTCCTAAAGGAAAATACGGACAGCTCTCACTCCACAGCATCCAGAGTCCAGTGTGCCTGGGGAATGGGTTTCAAGTTAGGGTGTGTGCTCATAGCAGAGAATGGTGCCCTCACTGAGCTAGATCTGTGGTTTAATTTTGGATACAATCAGGCTGCTTAGTCTCCTAAAATCCTAGCAATACTCTGAGCTACCTAATATCCTTCTGACAAATTCATTTTCAAGTAATTATAGCCAAAGTCCTTTCTGTGGCTTACCACTTGGAACCATAGGTAATGGGGTGAGGGTGATCAACAATCAAATGATGATTATTTTCTTTTAAAATGTATAAATTATTTAGGAAATGATTCTTAATTTCATAATTCAAAGTCTCCTTTCTTTTCCCCCCAAGAAAAACACGCTGTGTTATTTCTACCTGTTCTATTCCCTCATCAAACATTCGATAAAAATTGATGATAAACATAATATGACTATTGACCGGAAGTTCCATTAAAAGGTTTGGTAATAAAAGAAATCATTGTTTTAGATAAAATGAAGCTTCTGGGATGCCTTGGTGGCTCAGTTGGTTAAGCGGCTGCCTTCGGCTCAGGTCATGATCTCAGGGTCCTGGGATCAAGCCACACATCAGCTCCTTGATCAGCGAGGAGTCTGCTTCTCCCTTTGCCTGCCACTCCCATTGCTTGTATTCTCTCTCTCCCACCCACCCCCTCTCTCTCTGACAAATAAATAGAATATTTTTAAAAAATAGATAGAATGAAGCTTCATTATTACTTGGGGATTTGGTCTTTTATGCCATTTTTTTTCATTAACTTAAAAAGGAACAGGTGGGTATTTCTAAAATAAAACTCAAATAATTATAACTGTTTGCATTAAAAAACGATAATTTTTCCATTTTTATGTAGCTGTGTTGAGTCTACTTAGGTAGGTACACTGTTTTAAAGACATTTAAAGATGACATTTGATCACATTTGAAGAAAAGCATATTAGAGGATAAACAGGAAACAGCAGCAGAGAAAGAGTTCCACTACAAGATAAAATGATATTTTGGCAGCTGAGGTCATACAGTAGGTAGTTAAAGAAAAAACAAAAACAAACATGGAAAAACACCGTCAGCGACATTCTTCCTAGCTCCATGGCTAGCGAAACTTTGTGCCGGCCAAGAAATAAAACTTTACTTATCTCAAATCTCTCCTAAAATGTAAATTATTTTGACCTTAGAATAATAATTTTCAATTAATAAGAATGGATAGGGTAAAATCCTAAGCATATCTCAATGCATTTTTTAATAATTCAAGAGAAATCAGAGAATACCTGTATCAGAAAAAAAACCCACCTATTTACAATACCATTACTTCTCAAACTACGGAGCCACAAAACTCCATCAGTTATATATGACTGCTCTGGTACCAAAGGAGAACTGTGTGTTAATAAGTCCATGTTTATGAACTTTAGAATGGTTACTATGAGGGCATTCTGTAAAAATTACTCTCTGGTGAAGTTAAAGAATGCCAGGAACAGAAATCTTCTTCCTGAGGCAAGGTAATTCCCCTGAGTAAATAAAAATACCTACAGCAGTGAAGACAAATTATGATGACATTTTACAACACACACAAGGAGCTTCCTTTAAAATGTAAGATTTGCACAAACCCTTTAGAAAAGCCATTGGAAAGGTCAAATTGTAATCCAGTGGTTTTCAGCTACAGTGCAGTGACAAATTGGTGTGTTATAATCAGTCATAGGGATGTGTTACAGGTAATTTGTTACAAACAATATTTAAGATACCACAGTGTGGGAATGATTTGCTTTTTATGAATTACAGTCTGGTCAAGGTTATCCACATAAGTAACATCATTCTTACTTACATCTCAAACACCATCTAGAGAAGGACTATGTCTTTCATGGGAAGTTTATTCTTCCTAGGAAGCATTGGGGAAACAATGTAGAGAACTATAGGATTTTAGCATTATATAATGGATCAAGGATGTTAGGGAAGTAAGTCATTTAGTTCAAATGTTTTACTTCTTAGAAATATTAAAAAATAAATTTAAAATAAATATTGATAGGGTATAAAAATGTTGTTTCATATAATAAAAGGAAGAGAAGATGGCCTAAAGCTATTTATGCTAAACTCTAAATTAAAAAAATGACTAACAGGGAAAGCAAAACAACAACAAAAACAAGAGATTTATTACAGAGTTGATTTAATTTAGTTTTGTTAAGATTATCCATAAAGAAGAGTAAACAAATTGATAGTATGGTGGAACCTGATGAGTTATTAATTATAAGCATAAAAGAAGGGGCACCTGGGTGGCTCCCTCGGTTAAGCATCTGCCTTCGGCTCAGGTCATGATCTCAGGGTCGTGGGATCGAGCCCCACATCGGGCTCCTTGCTCAGCAGGGAGTCTGCTTCTCCCTCTTCTCCCTGCTCCTGCCCTCTCTCTCGCTATCTCTCTGGCTATCTCTGTCTCTGTCTCTCAAATAAATAAATAAATATTTTTTTTAAAAAAGCATAAAAGAAGAGAAAAGCATTATAAAGCCCCAATTAATTAAAATTCTTACAAAATTTGATTGTATATTTTTCCCTATATTGTGAAATTATTACCTTCATGGCTATAATTGGCTATAATTATTTCTAGAACTTATTCAAATTTTTTTATCTTATTCTTTTTAAGTATTATTTTGCCCCACATTAAAAAACAACAACTGAATTATGAAGTATGGAAAGATGGTAATGGCAACTTAGTTCTTTCATGTCTTAGAAGCCACACCGAGCAGTAACAAAACAAAACAGAAGGATATGAGATAACAAAAACATGGACAACATCTACACCCAAAATGGCCATAAATTATATCCACGAATCTCAAGCATATGCAGGTGGAAACAAAGACCACCACAGGTCCCACACACTTTCCTGATCTGTGTAGGAGGAAGCAGAGGAAAGCAATGGAGAATCTGGCAGACCTGGAAACAGAACTCCCTAGTAGCCAGAGATGTTCCCTGGAAAGCTCTACATACCAAGAACAACAGCTAAAAATGATAGCGCCTTTGCCCAACCTAAATTCCAGTAGCAGCTGAGTACAAAAAGTCCATGATTAGGTCTGAATGACAATTTGTTAACAATGTGTCTGATGTCAAGCTATATTTCTGTAAATTTCTATAAATTATTATAATGAAGAAGTGGGGAAAGAATGATTAAATTGAGCTGTATCTTTTGTGTATTTTTTTTATTGTTTTTGTTTTTGTTTTCTTTGCATACCTCTGAGAGATATAGGGGATAGCCTTTCTCAACACATGTAACGTGTTGGAGCCTCTTTAAGCCCAGTTTCTATTTCTAATTTCTGTTGTTTCCTACTAGGGATCTGAAGAATGTTCTTTACATGTTGCTGGAGGAAGGAATTTAGGGTTTCCCTTTGCTTCCCTTCACTCTTTCTACTCTTTTCCTTTCACCTCTTCATTTTCCCTCCAAATGAATATCCCTGTGGGGTTGGGGGTATGTTCCTTGCTTTCTCCATTCTCAGAGTTAGGAGATAAATTTAAAAAAAAAATTAAGTACAACTTAAACATGATTTTATTTTGAGAACATGTTCAGGGAAATGAGGAGGAAAAAGACAGGGCTAAGATGGGAAAGAAAAACCCCATATAAGGAAGGCTCTGCCCCAGGTATTTTGTCAATTGCACCAATAACCGTGATCATGAAATTAATCAGCAGCATTCAAGAAACAGTATGGAGGCAGAATAAAATGCTATACATGGGGTAGAGGACTCAGACATTTCCATGGACCAGAAAGTAATATAACTGGGTAAATCAAACTAAGTAGAGTGGTCTAGAAAGCATGTCCCTTGATAAGGGAGCAATTGTTCTCAGTTGCAGCCAATTGTTTGCAGGTGGGAACCAAAGAATGCAAAGAATGCTGCCATCACGCTGCTGATGATTTATGGGTAACCTTTGACTAAGAAATATATTTTTTAAATCATTTTCTGGATAAACCATGATGGCAAAAAAATGCATCTGTGGACAGAATTCAGCTCATGGATCATCAGTTTGATAACACTGTCCTAGTTTCATTTTTTCCTTTATTATTTGACAAATAGTTCAAACTAAATAGGGCTCTGATATAAGAGCTATCACAAATAAAAGTCATACCCACTTTTGAGGTTAATAGTTTGATGGGCTCACACATCTATCTTAATATAGCTACTTGCTGAGTTAAATCAATTGACAAAGATGCTGTATTGGATGGGTTCTGTGTTGCTAGGAAAATGGCCAGCATTACAATGATCACATGTGTGCAGGATGATACACACACACACACACACACACACATTTTTTCCAGGCTACAATTTCAAAATTTTGTAAAGTCAAGCCTCAAACCAACACATATGGACTATGTCAACAACATTCCTAAGTCTAATCCTAGGAAATATACAAATACTGTGTATTTTTATGATACTTCTTTAAAGGGATTTTATTAAGCTGAAAACAGTCTCTGTTTGGATTTGGATATTTTTACAAATAAGGGCAAAAGAATCTCCAAAAGTTTGAGTAAATTGCTCCAGATCACACAGAAGCTGAGTTAATAGAATGAGTGTAAAACTCCAAGTAACCTCTTTCTAGATACAGTACTACACTGGAGCTTTTACTTAAAAGTCCTGACAGATGATCGAACAATTGTTTTTATGGCTTTCCAGTGGAGTATGAAGTGTTTTAATAATTGAAGTAATTCTGCAATATTCTGCAGGTGGGTCTCTAAAGTCAATAGAAATATCTTGCATATCTCTGATTACTAAAAGAAGTAAAAAAGAAAAAGATGGTATTACTTCAAATTTTTGAGATACCTCTTATTTTTAAGAATCATAAGGCATTCAAATAATTGGCCAAAAATGTATTAATATTCTAAGTGAGAAAATCACATTATTTTTATTTAAATATTGCTCATGATAAGCAGGATGGTCAGTTTAGGGAACATTTATCAAAACTTTGAGGCAAATTTATATGCTTTGTGCATAATTTATAGTAAGATCAATCCCCATGCATCATAGTAAAAAATATAATGTCCATTTAAGTTTCCTTAAGTTTTAGAATTCTAAGGTCAATTAAGATAAATACTGTTAAACCTCTTTGTGCTTTAGAATGTGAGGTATTATGGCTTTGATTGAACTGCTGTTGAGTTCTTTTTTTTTTTTTTTTTTTTTAAAGATTTTATTTATTTATTTGACAGAGAGAGAGATAGCTAGAGCAGGAACACAAGCAGGGGGAGTGGGAGAGGGAGAAGCAGGCTTCCTGCCAAGCAGGGAGCCCGATGTGGGACTCGATCCCAGGACACTGGGATCATGACCTGAGCCGAAGGCAGACGCTTAACGACTGAGCCACCCAGGCACCCTGCTGTTGAGTTCTTGATCGGGAACACAATCTTCACTTAAATAAGAATGCAACACATAGCACAAGGATCCATTTTCTAGTTGTTTCCCCCTCCTGTTTTCAAGAAACATTTGGCAATGAGCGAGAGACTGCCTAGGCTTTATAAAATAAACTCATATTTATATTATATTTTAAAGGAATTTAAACTCTATCATAAGTAGTTGGATAGATCCTGCAAAAGGACTAGGAAATAAGTAGCCTAAGCAATATCTTCTTTCATATAATACACAGAAGTGAGTGTGTGTGTGTGTGTGTGTGTGTGTGTGTGTGTGAGTGAGTGTTAACAATGGTCAGTTCTAATTTTTAAATATATGAATGATTTATGGAGTTATTTTGTATTTTATACTTTCCTATATTATAAAGAAATAATAAATGTATGTTAATTTTATGCTCAGAAAAAAATTTTTTAAATGTATATGGTTTTTATTTTATAAGCACAAAACTGGCTGTATATTCAACCAAAACAGTTGCTGAATTTGAGTCTTTCAAGAGAACCTAAATAGAAGCAAGAGTTATAAAAGCAATTTCTATTTTTAATTTTGACCAAAATGATATTAACTAACACACTTCCCTTAATTTCCTTCCTCTTAGAAAACCTTAACTTCACTAGGAGAAGATGATATTCAATTGGTTCTCAAAGAGATAATACGGATTTTAGCTCCAAGAATTTACATAAAGGATCCTGAACAATGGAGAGGGTAGTCCTATACTACTCCTTGTTTTGGTGACCATGAAGGGACAAAGTAGCAGCATGCTGAGTGACACTCTTCATTGGAGTCAACTTGCTCCCTGAAGACGATGGGAAATTACACCACCATCCCCAAAGGCTCCCCTCTGGGATGTATTTTCAGACACTAGGATCAACTCCTATTAAAAAGCTTAAAAAGAAAAATGTTTATGTTATTTTGTAACCCTGCTTGGCCCCAATATAAACTAGAGGGTGGGGAAATCTGACCAGAAAATGACAGTCTTAACTATAACACCATACTGCAACTTGATCTCTTCTCTAAAAGACAGGGAAGTAGACTGAAATCCCATATAATCAGGCCTTTATGACCCTATACCAAACCCTGACCCACATTCCTTTAGGGGGTCCAAGGACACTCCTCCTCTCCTTCTACCCTTCAATCCACCATCAATTCAGCTGCCTCGGACCCTTCTAGTTCTGTTAATCTGCCACCATACCTGTGTTCTTTCAAGTTCTCTATGTGGCCCCCCTTTGTCTCTCTTGTAAACAGGTTGCCTTCTCTGGAGTGATATGGACTGCCTATTTTCACTTTCTGTTGGTGGAAAGAAAACATGCATCTGTTCATCTGTTTGAGCTGATGAGTTTTAAGACTCGGAGTCCTCTTTTGCCTGGGCTTTTGTCCATCTCCAGCTTTGCAGGAGTCACCTCACCTCCTCTGCTTCTGCTTTCCTCCTCATGCTTTTTTCTGCGCCACCCATGGGCACGGCTTGTAGAGCCGGCTCCTCTACCACCCTCAGTGCCTCTGCACCATCGACTCCCGCTCCACGTACCCTCACTCGCAAGGAGCAAAAACCATCCCAAGCTATTGGGTCACCTCCTTGTGAGGTTCAAACTGAAGCACCTCCCAAATCAGCATGAAGTGGCCCAAGGGCTCCCTTGGACTTAAAAAAATCTAAAAATTAGAAGTTATGAAATATATTCATAAATTTCCAGTCTAAAGAATTCTGGTTCACAACTGGTTACTACTTAGTTTTCGCTGGAGACTAAGGTTTCTCAGAGTTAAAATTCTGCTAAATGTAATTAAGGGTGATGGAAATAATGAAAGCAACTCTGTATGTAGAGAGTAGAAGATGTATAAAAAAGGTAAAGGAATGGGAATACATGTTTTTGTTGAGAAAAAAAAAAGGGGGGTGCCTGGGTGGCTCAGTTGTTAAGCGTCTGCCTTCGGCTCAGGTCGTGATCCCAGGGTCCTGGGATCGAGCCCCGCATCAGGCTCCCTGCTCGGCGGGAAGCCTGCTTCTCCCTCTGCCACTCCCCCTGCTTGTGTTCCCTCTCTCGCTGTGTCTCTCTCTTCAAATAAATAAATAAAATCTTTAAAAAAAAAAAAAAAGAAAGTAATTTTGTCCTAAAAAAAGGCTGGTTATTTAGAGAGAGAGGGCTTAAGACAAAATCTGAATGAAAAAGAAAGTTGTAGAAGGCCTGTGAAGGAAAAACTTCGGAAAAGAATTTTATGTGTGGTCAAGACTGACTAAGATCGAAATGAATGGATTTTTAAAGTATACTGGTATACTATTGAAATTCTGCTTTTCTCTCTATTAAAAAGACAAAATGTTCTTGGATTGTTGGTCTGTTCTTGATAAACTATAAACAAAGTGTCTTTTTTTTTCTTTATCTGCCCAGAAAACCAAAGTTTCTATATTTTGTCTTTATCAGATCTTTGATTAAGTATATGAAATTCCTGAAGTTTTAGTGTGTCCTGGTATAAGGTCATTAAATATTCTAATTATTGAAATGCTGTATGTCACAGAAATAACCAAATTTTCTTGTTAACTGCGTTACAATGAACTCTCATCAGATCTTTAACCATGTCCATTTTTGAGTCTTTTGTCATTTATATTTATTGTTCTGATGTTCTTGCAAAATGTGTTTCATCATCAAGGAGATTCATGAAAAGGACTTTTGACAAATACAGGTATCTGGTATCTTTAAAATCATAAAATTAAACTGGGTAAGAATTTCCAGAAGAGCTGCATTCAAACAAAACAAGAACTAATGACATGGGACTGAATGAATTGAGGAAGATGATTATAGTTTTTATGACTATTGTTTGAAACACTGCTGGTTCTCCAATGTTTGTTCTTCCAGATTTAAGGAAATTTTCTCTTACGGTATCTATGACCTACAGAAATATGGTAAAATATTCCTTTGTGAACAAATTGAAACATTTAAGTTTTCTCTCTACTTGAAACCTTCAGAATTCAGAAAGTCACAGTGAGTATTCTTTCTTTCATGGCAATTATAATTATTTGCATAAGTTCAATAAGAATCTGTTCTCATTATGACAGGACACCACTGGAAACATTGGTATGTTACCAAGACTTTGACTGGAATGTCATATTTGAGAGACACATGCATTGACTCAGATATGACTAGACAGCTTTAAAGGATTAAAGTTGACTTTATGGAGCCAATAAAGCCCCTTGGAAATGTTGGCCTCATACCTTGCTCCAAGAGTTTCCAGTAGCCTTCCCAGGTGAGTAAAAAATGTCATTTCCTGGCAGGTGCAAGAAGCCTCAGAATATTTTGGGGACCTCAAGAAGAGAAATTCACTTAAATCTACAAGTATTACAGGCAAGTCTGATGACAAGTATTTGGCTTGGTTTCTGGCCTCGAGACACTATTAAAAGTTCAATCTGAAATTCCTTATAAAAAGTTCCAGCAAAGCCGATTTTAAAGAATCTATATGACTAATCACTATTCTTGCTGAGCTTATGTAAATAATTAGGCCAAGTTTCTTAATACGGGACTTGTTTTACAATCAAATTAGTCTTGCCTTGGCTATCTTTGATAGAAATAAGGGTGATTTTAGAGAAAGATTATATTTCAATAACACACTTTTGTGGATGTTAGATTCAAGTTCTGATTAGTTATCTTTGAGTGTTTACAATTCAGAGGAATTGCCACAAAACTCAAGTACAGACAATCTTAGTGCCTATTGCTCTATGGGCTACTCAAGGGAATCACCAGAGACATCTGAATTACGAACTAAAACAACAACAACAAAAACATCAGATTGCCCCTGCCTGCTCCCACTCCATCTGAGGATGCTTTGAGCCTGACATCTAGAAATCTCACTGGTAGCACTCTGGAGCCAGACACTAGGTTTGTAATTTGCTCCAACCATTAACCTATGTCTTCCTTTCGTTTCCATAGAAATGCCTCTGATTGCTTGCTGAACAAAACAGAGACTGTATGATGCCTAACAGCACCTTTTATACCTGCTTTAACTCCTCCTGGAAAGTAAAAACCCATATAGATAAAATCAGGCAGCAAGCCACTTGGCTACAAGAGGCCCTTCATCGCATCCTTCACTACATTCTTACAGAAATGAGGGAGTCTACACAGTGGCTAACACATCATGCTGTGTATGAATCAATTCTTCCAGAGAGGTTAAAGCCTCCAGCCAGGGTAATCTCCAGGTGCTGGTCTGCAACAACCTTAAGAAACAAAACAAAACAAACAAAAAAAATCAAAACAAACCTGCAACAAATGCCTATCAACACCCAGTAGACCTAGCCACAACATCCTTCTACTCCTCACTGTCCATCCAGTTTTCCTAAAACTTAGACAGCAAGGACTTCTGGGGCCTTCAGGCAGGGTCAACATTCCACATCAGCATGAAGCAGTTAAGAAGATGGACCATCACCCATTTTCCCTTAAAAGATTTTTAAAGGTCAGAGTCCTTGGGTAGGGAATGTTAGAGTAAGCACTTAGTTAGGTTCTAACAGGATGCCCGGAGGCCAGCAAAGGGGGAATCAGGGTCACTACGGGGGAAGTCAGATGCCTGTCCTGGCAGCACTCCACTGATAAGGCCAAAGAAGCCGGATCAAACCCAAGACAAAGAAAGCCAGAGAGCCTGACCAAGTAAGAGAGAAAAGGGGCAAAACCTTGCTCCCAAAGCAATCCCCTCCCTAAATAATAAATATTCCACCCCCTTGTTAACAACTGTCAATAAAAAGTAGAAACCTGAGCCCCAGGGAGGTGTGCAGGTGTTCCTTAGGCTCACGGGCCCTCACAGCTCCAGAGTGTACTCTCACTTTAATAAACTCTTCCCGACTGCCCTGTCTGGTCCATTCTTGAATTCTTTTCTTGCAATGAGACTAATAGCCTCCAGCAATGTCCCTTGAGAGGCTGGGTGGAGCCTCAGGGCCTGGAGGTCTCCCCAGTCCACCTGGCAACAGTTGGCATCTAGATTCTAACAATATTTTCATTTTTTGCAGCTCACTTTAAATGGGAAAATGATGAACTAAATTGTGTCCACAGGAGGACAAGAAAGAGCCTGATGGTCTGTTCCCTTCTGGAGAGACAACTGAAAAAACAGGGAACCTGTAGATGTGAAGGCGACCCATGACATCAGCCTTCAAATGCAAGAAGGACTGTCACTGGAATAAACTGTAAGCCCAGACACAGAGAAAGGATGCAGATTTCAGCTTAATAAAAGAAATGAGCTGCCTTAGTTACTAAATCCCTGGCACCAAGGCCATGCAAAAATGAAAGAGGTCTTGGCTGCCTCTATTTGACCTCAGGCTTTCCAGTTGGGTTCTTCTTCCCAGCTTATTTCTTGGTTTAGGGGGAAGCCTTGAGGACAAAGCATCCCCTGATGGGAACCGAAATTACCCCCTCAAGAAATAAGGACTGCCCTGAGCCTGCAAGACCCCACCCTGATGGACTCCAAGATGCTGGTTAATTTCACCTTCACTGCTTACCTGCATGTACCCACCCATCTTTGGCCCACATTTTCCTTATATAAACTTGGAAGTATTTTTGGCACTTGGAAGACAGTCTTTGAGATACTAGTCCATTGTCTTCCTGGTGTTGGCCTGAAATAAATTCCTTCCTTGTTTCACCACCACTTGTTTCCCCGCCTTGGGATTTTATTAGCCCCAAGTGCCTGAACCCGGTCTGTCTGGGACCCCCACAGCCAGGTGCTCTGGCACCTCCGTGCCCCAGCTACAAAGAGAGCATGAATTTGGCTCAAAATTCAGCCAATAGACTTAGCTAATATTTTTAACTGTCTCTGTTTCAGTCACTAAGCAGCAGATCCTTCTTCTAGTGTTAAGACAAACACCATAGTGACACAATTCATTCACCAGCAAAGACTAAGACTCAGTTTTAAAGTTTTTTTTTCCTAACAGTTTAACTCTATGACCTGATTTTATACTCATAAAAAGTTGGAATATTTAATGCACATTGTTTATTTGAGGGTGACCTATATCGGGTCATAATTTAAAAATTAATACCCATATGCATTTATACCTTAAACACACACAACATCACCTGGCAAAGTATGTGTGAATACAGATTTCTAAAGAAACTATCAAGTAGCAATTTGTGCATGCATGCACACACACACACAATTATCACTACACAGATTAGTGTAAGAAAATGTAGAATTAATAAAAATATATTCAAGTTCCAAATCAATGTAAATATACTTCACACTACTGAATTAAATACTTAGAAATGACTTAAAAGGTAAATTTTTTTATGTGCTTTTTACCAAAATGAAAAAAAATTGAAACTTACATTCACAAATGTCACTTATCAAAGAGTTTCATTTGGATAGATAATGCTGTTTAAAGTAAAAAATCAAAACAAAATGCCTTAAATAATATAAAATATGTTTCATTTTGCAAAAAAAAAAAATATATGGTATTTTAAAAATAAATACTCCCCAAAAAATTCTATACCGAAAGGTTGATAAAGGCCACAGCAGTGATTAAAAAGAGTAATTATTAAAGACTTCCAATACCTTATCTTATTGTGTAAATTAAGTGGTTCCTGTCTGAGAGCTAATGAAAAAAGGAACTGCTTTGGAAGTTAATGCATTCTGGTGGTATGTGTTAAAATAGTCAGGGACCGCATGTTGATCAGAAATTACTAACAGGATCCGGTTAACCATTCACATGGTCATCAACTGAGCCCTGGGCAGCCGCAAACAGCATGCACTAATGAGGGCCTGACTCTTACTGTCTGCATGTCCCAGGTGCCATCCCTTCATGAAGTGACAGAAAGCTACATGAAAATACCATATGTATTGCTCTGAAAAAAATAAGAAAACCAAACGGTGTCCTATTATTTTCCATAAGTCAGGTGAGAGCTTAATATATAACTGCTTCCTGGGAAGAATTGTGATATGATGCTTAGTCATCTAGAAATAATTTCTGCACTTTTTTCCAGGCTTACTCCTTGTTTACTTGATTTTAAAGTCATACTGATTCTGCCATTATCGTCCCCTCACGTCAATCAATGGAAAGAACTCTGCTTGTTACACTTAAAATATGATTTTAGACTGATTTTGTGCCTGCATTTCTGTGCATATTTAATCTGCGTTGTATTATTGTTAGGAGTCAAATTGCATCCCCCAAAACATATGCTGAATCCTCACCCCCAAGTATCTCAGAATGTGACATTATTTAGAAATGGGGTCACTGCGGATGTAATTAGCTGAGGTAAGGTGAGGTCACATTGGTGGACCGTGGGCCCCTAAAGCAATGCAACCTGTGTCGTCTTTATAAGAAGAGAGAAGAAACAGAGGTGAACACCCTGTGGTGACAGAGGCAGAGACGGGAATGATGCAGCTGCAAACCACGGACTGTCAGGGACTGGTGGCCATCTTAAGAAGCCCACGAGAGGCAAGGAAAGAGTTTCTCCTGCACATTTCAGAGAGAGCCTGGCCCGGCTGTTTGGATATCTAGCCTCCAGAACCGGGAGATGATAAATACATTTCTTTTGGCTTAAGCCACTCAGAAGTTTGTGACACTTTGTTACAGCAGCCCTGAGAAAGGAACAGTCATCTAGACCAAATGAGCAGACAAAGTAAATTCTAAAAAGACAGAGAACGCTTGTGTCTAATTATTTTACAGATAGTACAATTCTTTTAAAAAGGTCATATTTCTCTCAAAGTTATCTTGGAAGCTCATTTAAAAATGGTAATTAAGAGGTCTCTATTCCCTCTGATATCCAAATTATGTTTTGTAACTTGCTTAATCACTGAGTTACATTAACACTAATATAATTTAATACAAAATCAAAGCAAAAGCCCTAGCGAAGGAACTCAGGCTCCATAAATGAATGTTAGTTGATTATAAGAAAGAGTTACCACCATGGTTTCACATATTCGGGTCATTTTTAAAACACTTTTACAATTGAGTTTTGGCTATTAGTTGTGTTATAAAAATGAGTTAAGACTAGGAAGGACTTGAGACATTACTTAAAGCAATCACTCCATTTTGAAGTTGAGTCAATTTAGACCTTGTCTTGGTCAAATAGTTGATCCATGAGATCCTTGGGACTTGAACCCACTACCTCAAATCCTGGGACAGTATTTTTTTTGTTAATTCATTACCTTCCTCCTCCTTCTTGAAATAATAATCATTATAACATAAAACGGGCTGTTTGGCCAATAAGAACCCCAGGCACAAATTCAAATATACAAAAAAATGGTTATATCTTTCTATAACTGATTCTTTTTTTTTTTTTTTCAATTTCAAGTTTCCATTCCGTCACATGGCACAACTGTCTTCATTTATCTATTGTTTCAAATAGTATTACATCCTTATGGTACAAAGTTCAAATGACATAAAAGTTATTCCCCCTTACGTGAGGTTAGGGAGAAAAAAAACTAAAACCACCAGGAAATATAAGAACATCCTCTCTAATAAGGGTTTGCAAACCAAAATTTTCAGTTCATTAAAGAAGCTAAGGTCAATAAAGATATCTTACAAACCAAATACTAGCAACAGCACCAACCAGAAAAAAATATTATATATCCACCCATGTCTCTTCTGGCATATTAAAAACTTTTATCAGTTTCTCATGTATTTTTCCAGAAATACTTTCTGTATATACGTGTGTGTGTGTTTCTAATCAAATTACAGATTATCAACATTCTGTAGCTTTTTTCACTTATTAGAGAACATTCTGTGTTAGAACTAAAAGAGATTTTCTATTCTTTACACAGTTGGACAACGAATGCTCTCCCCAGATGGACATGAGTCCAAATATGAAAGTAATTAATACAAATAGATTTAATAAAACTTAACAATATAAAAATTAAAATTTTGTAAAATCCAGCAGTGTGCTTATTACAAAAGGTAGAAAATAAAGTTATATTAAAATAATAAAAATTAAGGGTTAAAAAATAGGCAAAATCTAATTAAAAGATACCTGCTTTAACTTCAAGAATATAAGATAAAATGGAATTTAAGACAAATGCCTTAACCTAGTGAGGGAAACTTCATGTCAAAAGAAACAAGTTACCACAAGTATTTAACAGTGTTTGACATAATATACAATATAACCTAAAAAGCAAAAAACTGCCAGAATTTTCAAATTGGGTTTGGGATATATGGCAACTCTCTACTATTTTCATTTTTTTCTGTACATAAAAAAAATTATTGTAAAATTAAAGGTTTATTTTTCAAAAGTCACTATTTTTTCTCTCACCACTTGCCTCATTGTAAAGAACCAGGCATTAGTGGTTGCCATAGATATGAAACATAAAAAGACTACTCTTATTAACAGAGTGAACTCTTGCTCAGAGAAGCCATAAATTTGACTGAAGATTCAGAATTTGGATTTCCTTGCTCATTAAACTGAAAAGAGAATCTTAAGCATCTGTAATAATAAAGCAGTAAGCAGAGAAAATACCAGTTTTAGAAGGTTATTTCCTTCCATTGTGTTTTTTAGCTAATATGTAACTGTACTGCCCACCTCCAGCCACACATTTCAGATTCTCTTTATGAAATTATATGAAATAAAAATCCAATCCTTTTCCTTATCACTTGTAATTTAGATCTCCAAGATTCTTCCAGTATTTATTTTATCTCTAAAATCAGGTGGTTCTAAAATTCTAAAATGGTGATGAAGTTTGAGATAGTCAAAAACATTAGTAAGTCACCAAGAATGCCTGCTTTTATTCTTGTCAAGGATGCTATGATTGATTACTATCACATTAAATATTAAACATTCATGTCTGATTTTCTCATAATTAATGAGCCAATGTTGATACATTATTAAGATAAATCTATACTTTATTCAGATTTCCTTAGTTTTAATTAATGTACTTTTTTTTTTTCCTACTCCAGGATCCCATCCAGGATACCACATTACATTTAGTCACCATGTTTCCTTAGGTTCCTCTAGATTATAAGACTTCTGCTTACTGTTTTTGATGATCTTGATGATTCTGAGAAATACTGCTCAGGTGTTAAGTCGAAGGTCCCTCTGTTGGTGTTTGTCAGATGTTTTTCTCATCACATCATATTAAGAATTCTTGCAATCTATATGACATCACTAATGATGGTGACCTTGATTATCTGGCTAAAGTAGTGTTTGCCAGGCTTTTCCACTGTGAGGTTAGTCTTTTTCCCCTTTCCATATGGTAGTCTTTGAAAGAAAGTCACTCTATGCATCCCACAGGTAAGAAGTTAGGCTCTACCTTCTTAAAAGGGAGGTGGGTTGGGATGCCTGGGTGGCTCCGTCGGTTAAGCATCTGCCTTCGGCTCAGGTCATGATCACAGGGTCCTGGGATTAAGTCCCACATCAGGCTTCCTGCTCAGCGGGAAGCCTGCTTCTCCCTCAGCCTGCCGCTCTCCCTGCTTGTGCTCTCCATCTCTCTCTCTCTCTGACAGATAAATAAAATCTTAAAAAAAAAAAACAAAAACAGGGAGGTGGGTAGCTGCACAAATTATTTGAAACTTTTTAGTTCAAGAGACTTGTCTATTCTTCCCATTTTTAATTTAATCAATCTTTTCTTCCTATCAGAAGGGACATCTGGATATTTATTTTATACTTGCTATTATAATCCAATTCTATTTTATTTATGTTGTTCAGATTGTTCCAGCTTTGGCCACTGGTAGCTTTTTCAGTTCCCTCTTGTGTCCCTTTTACATACTCTCATTACTGTGTGTGTCTGGTTTTTTATTCTTTTATTTTTCAGCACTTTCTTACCTCCCGGCACTGCAAGACGCTGAAGGGACATCTTATATTGTCCTGCCCCTCTCCCAGAATCAACCAATTTTCCAATGATTCCCCTAGAGTTTGCAATATATATTTTCAAATCCTCTAAGTCCACCTTCAAATAACACTATACCACTTTATGTGGAGTCAAGGCATGTTATAATGAAGCATTCCCAATTGCTCTCTTTTGTCCCTATAGCATGCTGTCACTCATTACATTTATTCATATGTTATAGCCACTTGATACATTGTTATTATTATTGCTTTAAAGATACAGTTATCTTTTAGTTCAATTAGGAATAAGAAAAATAGGGACCCCTGGGTGGCGCAGTCGGTTAAACATTCGATTCTTGGTTCCGGCTCAGTTTGTGATTTCAGGGTTGCAAGATCCAGCCCCTCGTGGGGCTCTGTGCTCAGCACAGAGTCTGCTTGAGATTCTCTCTTCCTCTGCCCCTCCTGCTCATGCTCTCTCTAAAATAAATAAATATATCTTTAAAAAAAGAAGAAAAATAAAAGATAGTATTTTACCTTTATTATTTTCCTATACTCTTCCTATCTTTATGTAAATCCAAGTTTCTTGATTATTTTTCTTTTGCTTGAAGAAATTCATTTAACATTTCTTGTAAGAAAAGTCATCAAATGTCCCCAGTTTTTGTTTTTCTGAAAAACTTTATTTCTCCTTTACTTTTAGACAATTTTGCTGGATGTACATAATTCTAATTTGGTGGCACCTTCTTCAAATACTTCAGTCCATTCTCTACTGGCTTGCATGATTTTTGACAAGAAGCATGACATAATTTTTATCATTGTTCTTTGTAGACAAAGGTGATTTTATTTTTCCTCTTGCATCTTCAGATTATGCCTTTAGTGACTTCTCTTTTAAGTAAGCAGATCTTAGTTGCTATAAGTTTAGGCCTTTCATGATTTTGGGTGGTGGTTTGCCCTGGCATCAGTTCTTTGACAAATCCAAGTAAAGTGATTAATTCCCAATGTGTTCAGCTTGTTCTTTTTGTAAAAATAGGAGTGATGACCTCCAAGCTCTTTACATGTCAGAATGTGGACAAAAATCTTATAACTTTTAAAATATCTTTTTGAATAAAGGAAAGAGAAACCTTACTTGAGAATTATTAAACAAATTTTTTTAGCCTTATAAACACATTCAAGATGAAAATGCAGGGGAAAGAAATAGTTCAACAACTCTTCAATATAGTAGTGAAATGACAGAAAATAAAATAAAATATGGAAGATTCAAAATGAGGCAAATAATATCATTGTGAAAATTTTGCAATAAAATATTTCATAATAGACAATTCTTACCTCATAATCTAATATCAACTTGCTCATTTATTTATTTATTCAACAAATATTTAATAATTTCTTAGTCTGAACCAGGCACTGTTCTAGATGCTAAAGATGTGGCAGGGAAAGAAAAAGAGTCATTTGTTATTCAAACTAGTGGTCTTTTAGATATTGATGACAATGTGAAATATGATCACAGACTTTTAAAAAATATTTTATTTATTTATTTGAGAGAAACAAAGAGAGCATGAGCAAGCAGGAGGGGCAGATGGAGAGGGAGAAGCAGACTCCCCACTGAGCAGGAAGCCATGCAGGGCTCAATCCCAGGACCTTGAGATCATGACCTAAGCGGAAGACAGATACTTAACTGACTGAGCCACCCAGGCACCCCTGATCACAGACCCTTATCTAACACCCAATAAGTTGGAAAACATAGAGGGTTTTTTTTGCCAAAAAGTCACCAACAGCACCAAACAAGGAAAAGTCTACCTTGTATAATAAAATCTGAAAAGTACAGTCAGAGAGGGAAAGAGGTTTAGTGTTATACAGCATAGATATACCTCTGATTTCCACTAAACTCAGCTACAAGCAATGATACTAAATGATCAAAATCAAAGCTATATTACATGTTATATAACTTTAAAGTAAAGAAAAAATTCATAATTTATTCTGGTCTAAAACACAAGCTACTTATGGGGGTGGGGGCGGATGCATCAGGCTGGCTGCAGACTTTACAATAACAGAGGTCAAAATTCCCTGAGATAAGGAAATAGCTACAAAATCCAACATAACAATAAATGAATAAATAAATCACAGCAACTGAGAAATTTACTTTAGAATAGAATCTTAGTGAAATAACTAACAAAATAAATATAATAAAAGCAAAAATAAAATTGATTGCCCATGGTGTGCAAGAGAAAGAAAATGTAAAACTGCTAATTGCCGAATAGTTTGTAGTAGGGAGTTAATCTCTACTATCATTAATTGAAATTGTTTTTAAAAATAAATCTCTGTCCCCTTCACAAGGTGATCATTTTTTACTTAATCTCAAAGAGACATTGTTGAATATCACAGTAAAAATAAATAAGTAAATAAATGATCTAAACAGTGATACTTCACATTTCTTTTGTATAAAGTAAATTTAATACTTTTCTATGCAAATGTCTTAAATATTATAATTTCATTCTTATAAAACTCCCTCTCTTTCCCTTTTACCCTTCCCCCCCTCCCACCCCAACCCCATACACCACACGGAAGCATACAAAAATGTTGTTCACCAACTGTAACCATTGTTATTTCTGAATGGTGGTATAGTGGCTGTTCTAATACATTCCATTTTTTTTCTCAATTACCTGATAATGCTATGAAAAACGATGTCCTATTTCAAAACAATACATTTATGAACATTATAAAAGAAAGGGAAATAATGAAACAAAAAGAAACCTTGTTCATTGCACATAGATTTAGTTTCCTCATTGACTCAAATTACTATTTGTTCTAGAAACACTACAAAATGTCATACTGATTTCCTCTGACTGTTCTGTTTCTGTGTATAGAATACTCTCTTGACTCCTGAACTCAGTCCAGAAAAGTCCTCATTATTCCATATGCAGGTGAATGTCAGCCTTCATCTATCGCCTTTCCAAACTGTCCCTTCCTCCCAAATCATTAGTCATATATGTTCTTATGGTTCTTTTTCATATCTCCCTTATATTTATGTTATAATAGTAATTCTTTTGGAGCTCCTAGAGAACAGAGATTATTTCATCCATCTTTGTACCACAAGCACAGGGATTGGACATGATATATGTTTGGTAAAATGCTTTTAATAAATTATGATGGGACAGAGATACAAGTAAACCAACAATTGCAATTCAGTGGAATAGGTGCAATGTTGACATTACACACAGAAGAATGGAAGAGAACTCTCAACTCATCCTGGAAGGTAACAGGCAAAGGAAGCTTTGAAAACATTTTGGACATGAGATAAGGTCTGAAAAATAGATGGGAGTTTGGGGTCCCTGGGTGGCTCAGTTGGTTAAGCAACTGGCTACTGCTCAGGTCATGATCTCAGGACCATGGGATGGAGCCCCACATTGAGCTCCTTGCTCAGCAGGGTGTCTGCTTCTCCCTTTCCTTCTGCTGCTCCCCCTGCTTGTGCTCTCTCGTGCGCTCTCTGTCAAATAAATAGATAAAATCTTTAAAAAAAATAGATAAGAGTCAGTACAGTAATGAACCTGGAAAGTTAAAATTAAAATATGCATACACATATTATGTGTATATACACATAATATATAATACATTTTTGTATATTTATATATTATATTTATATTTGTTATATATATAGTTATATTTATGTTATAAATACATATAGGAGAAAGTATGATCCATCCAGAAAATTGAGAGAATGTGCTTGATGTAGCTGATGTTTGGGCCACAGAAGGAAAAGTACAAAAGAAGCTGGAGAAACAGGCAAAGCCTGGGTGGCAAAGAACCTGTTTATGTTATGGAAGAAGGCCATCATTTTTCCCAAAAGCAATGAAAATCTATTGAAGACTTTAATTGGAAGAGCTACATGTTAATATATGCCTTTCAGAAAATTATCAGAAAAAACATAGCATACTCATACACTGAATATGCATATATTCATTGCATGAATAGGTTGTTTAATGTGAATTATCAATTTGTTAAATAACAATTGCATGATATAGGCAAAAAGTGGAAAATGATTCTGAGAAATGGCCATGAATATGGTCATTTAGCCAGAAGGCTTTAAAAGGAAGCTATTCCTTAGGTATCCTGATTAAAGTATCAGAACCACTCCGTATCTTTGAGCCTCCATGGACTTTTGGGATTCTTAGATCAAAGAGAAGATGGATTTAATTTGACTTTAAAATCATAGAATATTTTATTTATGCCCTGATGTTTGCTACTTAATGGAGACAAGACTATGAAAATTCCCACCTAGTTCAAAGAACTACCTTTGGACTAGAAATAAATATAAATCACACACACACACACACACACACACACACACCCCTTTTTTTCTCATTTTGGCATTGCACTGCCTTATTCTAACTCCTGTTCTCCTGCAAGTATTATAACAAGAGAAATCTTAAGTCAGGCAGAAGAGATATTAGCAAGAGATATGGAAGGAATCAGCCTATGAATGTAACGCTCTCCCTTAATTAGAGGTGATTATTCTCCAAGGTCTTATCTTCTTCTGCAAGCTCTTGGCATCTCATCTATTCCACATAAAAACTGAAATGTTTCCAAATAGTTCAGGCCTTTACTTGACATTTTGATACTTAAAATATCTCGTAGGTGTTCTCCAATTCCCAAAATCAATAAATCATATCAATACAAAAATAACATTAATTTTCTGCATCAGCTTGGAAAAAAGTGAAAGTAAAACATTCTAAGCAAAAAGAGGAGGCATCGCCCTGTCCAACAGATAAAGGTAGGTAATAACTGAGTATTCTAATACCTCCAAATGCTAGAGAGTAAACCAACAAATAAACAAGAACCAGAAAATTTTTAAAAATAGATAAATGAAGTAGTTTAGGTTATAAATCATTACTTTTTTTAAGATTTTATTTATTTATTTGAGAGAGAGAGAGCACAAGTCGGGGGAAGGGCAGATGGAGAGGAGAAGTAGACTCCCCATCAAGCAGGGAGCCTGAGACCATGACCTAAGGCAAAGTCAGATGCTTAACCAACTGAGCCACCCAGGTGCCCCTAAATCATTATTTTTGAAGTGGATGTTCCACAGCACTCCCAATAGCTGACACTGTTGGAATTCATTCCATATTCCCTTCTATCCATACTTTTTGACTCTTTCAGTGTGCTGTCTTCCTTTTTGGTGTGCCTTTGTCTCTTGTGGCCCAAATCTCTGATTTTCTCCTGTGTGCTGTGCAGAGGTTGCTGGGCCTGTTTATTTTCACAGCAGAGGCCTGGAAACCTGGAGTTTATGATCCAGTTAACAAATGACTGCAGGATGTGGAACTTTAAAAGCATAATTCCAACATTTGAAGTGTGATTTACACCAGAGTCATCCTCCAAGATCGAGAGAAACAGCCCTCTGTGGAACTCTGCCCGAACCATAGTCTTGTAGAGATTCTTTCCCCTGTTTGTCCTGTTTCCTCTATTCCTTTACTGATTTCTCTTGAAAACAGTTTCTTAATAAGTATGGTCAGAAGTTTGGATATTTGAAAGATGCAACTACTGAAATATCTACATAGGTTTACAGCATGCACAGAACTTTTAAAAAGGCAATAGAAAGAAGAGAAAAATACCAAATACGGACAGTAATGTTTATTTTTCATCTTTAAGTTGATCAATACTCTAAAAAATGACTATTTAGGAGCGCTACAGGTCACAAAAGTTTTGGTTCACCACCCAGATCTCTCCCTGAGGATGCAGGAATTCATTTTCCCAGCTTCCATAACTGAGTCAGTCCCCATGATTGCTTTGTCTAAGAGTAAAGCCCTTCCTGAGAAGTCAGCTTCCAATAATGGGTCAACACATGGATACAAAGACCAAAGCCCTTACCGCATTTTGGAATATCTCTGAAAATCCTCAACCTCAGAGATCCCTGAGAACTTCTTCAGGTTGCTCTTCTTCATCACAGTTTAAATTCTTTCTTTCCAATTGCTTCTCAGCCTTTTGCCTAAGATCAAGTGTAAATTCTTTCTCTTTCCAATATTGCTTTGTTCAGTCGTTTGTGAGTATTATTCCCAAGAGTACTACCTAATAAGTCACCTGAATGACCATGCCCTTTCCGGCAGTAAATATAACATTCAAATTATAGTCTTGGATTCCTAGTGGATCTTGGTAGTGGAGGACCTGATTATGGGACATACAGGGACCATGCAGTTAGAACTATTCTTCAAAATCTGAGTGGTTAGATATACAAAATAATAAACTTACGTGAGGTCAACAGCAATTTATCATAAGATAGGATGGTACATCTGGGAATCAGACACAAACAGGGTCAGAAGCACAAGTAAGATGCATAAGCAGATGACTGAGAGGCCATGGCATCATCTCTCCTCAACTCATTTATCCTTAACCCATGCTTATGGACACATACCAGGAAGGGGATATCCCTAATGACCGACTGAAGGAGAAGAAAAAAAAGCTGACTTGGTTCACAAAATAGTCAGCTCAGATATTAGTGCAATACAAAATTTTTCCAACACTTTAGTGGCCTGAAAAGCAGCAGTGAGGAAAAAGCTTCCCAAATGCTAGAGTTTGGGAAAGTATACCTGGTCATTCATTTTGTGTGGAAAGAAAAGGGGCATGAAGCAAGAATAGAGAGCAATTAATGGGCAGTGGCAAATGGTTTGGTTGATTTGTCAGTGATGTGAATGAAAACTAACTGGCAAATTGAAAATACGAAATTTTAGGGAAGAGGCATGTAAATAGATCTATTATATGGAACACAAAGTGTGAAAATCTTCGTATCATATTGGTAGCTTCTACAAAGCATCAACCATTGAAAATTTCCCAAACAGCCAAGTACATCATAATGGGTAGTTGATATTAGTCAAACACTGTCATGATCCACCTCAATACCAGTATAATGGCCCATGGTGGCAGAAATGGAGTCTGTGAATATATTCAACGGCACAAATTCTCACTCACCAATGCCAGTGCACTCACTGCTGTCACCAAGTGACTAAAATTCTCACAATGCAGACTAACAATAGCAACATCACTTAGGAAGACCAATTAGTGAGTTGGCAACAGATTGATTTTCATTGAACTCATCTACCCTGCAAGGGAAAGATTATTATCATCTTGACAAATACCAACCAACATTCTGAATATGAATTTGCTTATTCTTTCCACAGGGCCTCGACCAATACCACCTTCCAAAGGCTTACAGTGTTTGATTCACCAACATAGAATCCTGCATCATATTTCATGGACAGAGTGATCTGCTTTAGAGCAAATGAGGTTCAGCAGTGGGTACATAACCATGGGATCCATTAGTCCTCTCACATACCATACTGCTCAGAAGCTGCCAGTTGACAAAATGATAAACAGCCTTTTGAGCTGCAGTCTTGGAGAGAAAACCCTGAGAGGAAAGAGAACCATCCCCCAACACGTAGAGTACACCCTAAATCAATGACAGTTACACGTATTGTATCTTAACAGGTAGAATACGGCTCAAGAACCTCAGGGTAAAGGAAAAGTGACCCTATTTCCATCATGCCCAGTGAACTCACTTAGAAAATTTGTACTTCTCTTCCCTGAAACTCTAGGCTCTATGGGTCTGGATGGCTTGGATTCCAGAGCATGGTTCTACCAAAAGACACAGCAAGAATTCCATTAATAAAATATGATGCATCCACACAATGGAATGTTATTTGTCAATAAAAGGGAAGTACAGATACATGATAAAACATGGATAAACCTTGAAAACATTACGCTAAGTAAAAGAAACCAGTCACAAAAGATGACATTATTGTAGGATTCTTTTTTGGAAATTTTCTGAATGGTTACTCTGATCTTTTCCTGCATAGTATATATCATAATTATAAATAAATATTTGCTTAACAACTGTGTTAAATATTGGACTCTAAGTCCCATGAGGATAGGTACCACATCTGCCTTATTTACTCCTGTTATTTCTAATTTTTTAAACAGTACCTAATACACAGAGGAAATAAAATGAGTATATAGTAAATAAACTATTTTTTAAAAAACCTGTACATTGGTATACACAGCTTGTACTGGACAGAAATCTTTTCAGTCACTGAGTCGAGTCATTTCTATTTTTACTAAGATATTTTTTTTTTTTTGGTCATAATTTTACTATCAGAATTACGGATGTCTATGTACTGGTTATAAAGAAAATCTAAGTTATGGAAATTATGGCTTAAAGCTATAAAGTACAGTTTAATTAAAACTGTCTTCAATCAAGTTGAAAATTTTGCATAATCTAGTTTTTAGTCCTCAAATCAATGCAATATGTTGATGTATTTTGTAGCATTGTAAATTAAATACTCTGTGAAATGTCTGATAAGAATGTATTGCCAGTAAAGATAAGATTAGAGTGAAGCCTTCAGGGATACAACAAACTTTGCTTATTCCATATCAGAAGAATAATCATATCTATTCACATGAATCTATATAAATACATATCCACACACATACATTGTACTGTAAACATTGAAATCTAGCATAGCTCATCTAAGGAAGTAATTGCTGCCTAACACATCTAATCAACACGATCTTATAGTAAGATTATAAAAGTGAAAATGCCAAGGTCTACTATCTGGATATTATATTCATTAAGTAAAGGAAGCAAAGGAAAAAAAAAATCAAAGAATCTGATTTTTTTTTTTGAAGCTTGTTGACTTATATAAATTCCTTGATCATTTCATTATTTACTGAATTTATCTATCTGAGAATAGAGACATCCATATTTTTGCAAAACTTCCCATGAGATCTTGAATCTCAGACATTTTTTTATATCTGTTGACTTAAAGTAACTTTTCCATTACTATCAACAATGTCTATCTGTTTTAATTATTTTATTCAGGAATTATTTACTTTGTATATGCATTTGTCAGTTCGAGTACAAAGAATAGCATCCTTTCTAGCTCTTTGGGGAGATAAAGCAGGCTGCCTCTGAGAATAGAACCATAATTTCAATATATTTAAAGAAAGAATATGTCAGCCAGAGGTGAATTTATGAATCACTGAGATAGTGTGTATGAGAGAGAATCACAGAAGTAGACGTTCCCTAGGCCTTTCTAAATAACTATTGAGGAAAGGTCACCCTAGCCAGTGGTCTGACATGTTTGGTAGCCATTGTTGGGGTGAATTCATGGTCAGAGAGAGGCATCAGGCTATCTTACCTGGGTTCTTTAAAGCTCAATTCATCTCCTTGATGCTTCCTGTCCAATATTTAGATTCTGATTCTGATCTGAATCCTCATGGAAATCCAGTTATTGTAGAGAAAACATGTGCTTCTCATAGTGAACTTCAGATTCTCTCTCATGGGATATTAAAATTATTATAAAATCAGAAACTGACATTAAGAGGGTTTCTTTATTCACTCACCAATATTTTAAGAGCCTTCAGTAATGATGTAAATTACGATACATGATAAAAATAAGCAAGACAGCCATTGTCCCCATCCTCACGGAGCTTACACTCTAGTGAAGAACTTACACAATTAAGAAACCACTTGCAATAAAATGTGATGAATGTTATGATGAGAGGGATTGGGATCTTACAGTGGATATATATCAGGGGCATGTAATATACTTACATATTTAAAATGGGATCAGGGAATACTTCTCGGAAGAAATTTCATTAAGCTAAGCTGAAAAGATAGCTAGCCAGGTGAAGGGGGAGGAGTATGCAGCAACACTCATCTAGGGAGAGGAATAACATGGGCAAAGATCCTGAGTTGAGAAAGAGCACAACATTTTCAAGAAATTAAAGAAAGTCAGTGTTCTGAAGTAGAGAGTACCAAGGTAGAAGGGATCTGTGAAAGAAAAGGCTAGGGAGGCAAGTAGAAGCCAAATCATTCTGGTCTATGGAAAATTAGGTTAAGGAACATAGACATTACCCTGATTATAGTGTGACTATCTTAAAGGGTTTTTTTGCAGGAGAGTTATTTGGTCAAAATTTAATTTAGAGATTTCCCTCTAGGGAATATTCTGTGCAGAGAAAGACTCGGGGACACAAGTTTGAAAGGTATGGCAATATGAAGAGATGGTATGTTTAGGGACTTGTAATAAATAGAACTTGACCGAATAAGTGTAACGCGTACTTGGATGTTTCTATCTGCGGGTGGTGATACATCCTATTTTAAATGGATAAATCATCATTCTGGTTTTATATAGTGATGCTGTGAACTTGGTAAATGTGAGTATGTCCCTGGTAGCTGAATGATATATTGACTTTTGGTATATTGATCATAGCAAAGTTTCTTAGCATAGAGACTGAACTTTTGATTTAATAAATTCATCGAGGGAATGAATGGGTTTGCTATACCCCTTAGAAAGAGACTGCTGACTTTGTCCCAGGCAGATATTCATATATATATTTGTCCATGTAATTGTCAGGACAGTAGCTTAAGTTAAAGAAAATATACCATGATAAAAATGGTTAAAGGTAAATGAATAAATAATATCTAGTGACTAGAAATAAAAGGCAAAATAGCTTACAGAGAGAATATATACATTTCTTTATAAAAGAAACTTTATTTTAGTCTTGCATTGTCTCTATTTATTTATGGTAGAATAAAATATAAAAGTAGATCTTGGAACTCAAGGCTTCTGGATAAATTATTGCTTCTTGTAGAGATTTACAAGAATTTCAGGTGATATAATACTACATAGAGACCTTTCTTTTAAGTAGAGTAGAACTATGGGCTATTAAAGTTTATTGAATGATTTTCACTAGTAAATGAATATAAGAAACTTTCATAGGGAAAGATCTCACCAAAGAACTTTATCCAATACAAGCTCAAAGATTTTCATTTTCAAGGAGACACTGGAACCTCATTCAATCAGGTTTTCTCTCAAGCCATATTCTCCTCCTCATTACTTTCAAAGGTAGGACTGCCCTCATTGCTCCAGCCCCTTAGCATCTTAATCATCAACTCTTCCTTCCAATGGCTTCTGTCTCCTCTATTTAAGTATAAAATTCTAGGGATATCAAAATCAAATTCTCACTGAAGAAAGCTTTAGAGTGTTTAATCCAAAAAGCAAAGTTTTTGTACAAAACAAGAGCCACTTCTACACAATACATGATGAAAGGCTTGACACATTTCAGTTTCTCCTATAACCAGAACCAAAATTCTCAAGAGGAAGGTTAAAACGCTATCATGATGATATTTCAGAAGATAGAATGTTGACTCAGTCTAGGTATACATGGGCAACACTAATTCTCCTCTGTGGAAAAAAGAAAAAAAACAACAACAACTGTACAATCTTGGCTAAAAACAAAACAAAAACAGAGACACTGAGTAGTCACATGTATAAAATGCTCAGTTTGATTTTAACAACAGAACCCCAAATTTTCAAATAGTCAGAAACAGTAATTTTACCAAGGGGATTTTTGACATCCAATATATATGTCATTTTCTTTTCCTCTCTTTTAACTGTAACATATTTGACCTTGAAGATGCATTTGATCAAAAAACATAATTCCCCTTAGATGAGAATGTCTTTCTGAGATGCACCCCTCTCTGAGCAGCGTAATGTGTCCACTTCACAGGGAGCAGCTCTGATTCTGTCTAGTAGAAAAGACAAAACTGTGTTTCTGTTACTGACCAAGCCTGGGGAAAACTGTGTCTTTCAAAGACAAAGGCAATATCAAGGCAATGAAGCTTTTGGCAGCCATTATGAGCGTCAAGCTGTGCCTTGTATTCAGCAGCTGAACGGATACTACACTAAAGCTTTAGAGAGATTTGTTGGTGACAGCTGCCACCTCTTCTATCAGCCGTTACAGGAAGAGCACTGGAGCGTATGCTTAGTTTCCCAGATGAAGGTTGAAATCCTTGTTAGTTCTGATTTACCCTAAAGACGGTAAAGTTTTGGCAACATTGCATAACAGCATTGAAAAAAAAAACCAAAACCAAAAACACAAAACAAAACACGCAGGAACACAACTTCTTTCTTTTTCCTAATGAATCAAATCTAAATAGAGATGGGCATTTCTGGTGTTCCAAGTTCTTTCTGTGACATTGCACGTGCATTTTAACAATTATAGCTGGACTTGGGGAGAGAGATTGTAAGCTATTAGTATTTGTTTCTGCCTCTGATAGGCATGCTGAGGAGAGAACAAGAACTCAGGAAAGTCAATATTTTTGAAAAGCAATAAAGGGGATGAAATTCAGTAAGCAGTTCAAGGTTGAGCTCTACCACATATTAGAACCTAAAGAATCAACTTCCAGTTGTTAATTATCTATGTTAATACTGTGTTTGTGTGGAATTTTGCAGTTAAATGCTTTATATTTTTACCTCATTTCTGATTTGCTGTTCATGCAATGCTTGACTGGAAATAACAATAGCAGCATGTGGAGGTATTTCAATTGTGAAAAGGAAAATTAGTACAGTAAATCATTGAGAAGTTTACATTCTCCCACCCACCTATATCAATACAGCTCCAATGTCAGCCACTGCTTTTTGAAATGTCTTTTAAGAAGAGAAGATTAAACAGCTTTTCAACAGAGAGCAACTTTTCTCCAAAAAACAGATACAGAGAAAGGATTTAGTTCCATAAAGAAAAACTTAAAAAGTAAAAACAATAGTATCTGGAAGAGTCCTTTGGAATCAAGCTTCATCTCTCCAGATATGTGTCCATATGCACCCAAAATTAATCTAGGTCACTCAGCTGTTCAACAAAATGTCATTTATTCATCCAAGTCTTACACATATTTTCTACATAGATAATCATGCTATCTGTGAAAACGGACAGTTTTATTTCTTCCTCCCCAACCTGAAGACCTTTTATTTCCTTTTCTTTTCTTATGGTATTAGCTAGGACTTCGAGTGCACAATTGAAAAGAGAGAGCATCCTTGATTGGTCCTGATCTTAGTGGGGATTGCTTTATATTTTTAATCTATCCTCCAAAAATTATCTCTTCTCTGCACTCTTTTAATAAGGAAATATGAGAAAGAATTCATTGTTTGACAATACAAAGCTGGCTCTAAATTGTGGCAGGTTACAAAATAGTCACTTTAATATGAAAAAAGAAGTTTAAAAAATAAACCAGTAACTGGAAATAGCTATTTTTAGTATTTTGAATATATTTAAAATTATGAAAACATATGCCAGACAGGTCAGAAATAAGTGGCTAAAAATGACTTTCAAGGGTTAAAAACTCCCCAATATTCCAGATCCCTTTCTTTACTTCAAACTTTTTTTAATGACTTATATTTATCACTTAAAATTAAATTTAAAGTCATCATAGAAAATAAAAAAATAGGAGAAGCCAGCAAAAACACAAAAAAAGTCACCTATTAACCAAAAGACAATTCCTCTACCATGATCTTATTTTGTTCTATTTAAGATTTTCTATATGTATTTGATATAGATCTTTTTCAAATGCACATGGTTTTATAAGCAGAAATTGTAGTCAACCAATTTGCTATTATGAAGTACTCAAGTTCTCTACAATTTTTACTTTTTGGGGATATCTACATTGCTTCTAGATTTTGCAATTATATGCGGTGGCAACCAAAGATAATTAACTTGGAGAACACTTTTAGAAAGATAAAAATGCTCCAGTCAAACAGAGAACTTAAAAGCAGCCCCTTGTTACACTATTGGCCATAATACTTATAATACTTAGAAAAGGAAACCCTAAAGATCTTTATTTTTAACCAAGTTTCAGTTTCAGTGAAATTAGGTGATCAATCAACTTGTTTTCACCAGCTGATTGACTGTGTTCTTTGGGGCCACATTACTTGAAACTTAGTGCATTGAGTATGGACACAGTAAAATGAGATTCACATTTGAAAAGGTTTATCCTGTCAACCATGTGGAAAACTGATTAAAGGGAAATGAAATAAGTGAGTCTGGAATACAAATTTGGATGTTTGTTGTATTAATCAAAGTGAAAATGAAGACCTGAATTAAAATTCTCAGAAGACACATGAAAGGAAGGTAAAAGTCCATGACACACTGAAAATATTAGATTTGTAGGGTAAGAAAGAAGGAGTAGATAAAGACAATGTTTGAGTTTCTCTAACGGGCAATTATGTGAATTTTTGTGCTGTTAACTGTGGAAGTAATTTCAGGGGAAATATGATGAGTTCACGTATAGAAAACGAATTTGAATTGTTTATCAGACATCCCAAGAGCATTTTGATAGATGGCTTAATTTATGGATTTTAAGCCCTGAAAAAAGATCTGGGTTGGAGATACTTCTTCTAGAATCAAGAGCACAAAAGTGGGAGATAACTGAGGAATAGATACATGACCCAAGTATAGCATATAATGCATAAAGAGAAAATGAAGAATGGAACCTTTAAGAGCAACTCATTTAATGAGTTAAATATAAAAACTCATGAAGGACTTTGACAAGAAACAGTAAAAGATATATGCTAAAAATGAGAATAAAAGAGCTGTCACCATGCTTAAGAGAGAGAAGTTTAAGAGTGAACATATGATAATTCTATCATATATACAAAGAGCTCAAGGAGAAAAAGTGTTACAAAGGGACCTCCTATACCCTGGTCTCATGAGTCCATGTAAAGGAAGTGCTCTTAAAGTAACTTTCCTGGCTTCTCTTTCCCCGGAGCAAAGTGACTGATGAGAATGGTGAGCTGGTAGAAGGAGCCTGCAGCTACCATGCCTTCTCTCACATTCCTTGCCACGGCAGAGGGGGTTTGCCTCTGTGAAGGAGGCTTATAGCCTGGGATACGTTTGATTCATGGAAGTTTAGAAAGCCTATCCGACTGCACACAGAATCCATGTCCTTCAACTCAGGTGTTGTAAGTGATAATGCTGACATTCTAATCTCCCTTTCCACTGACCCATGTCCTATTTCTCAACTGTTTCAGAACTCAGGCATGAAAGAGAACGCTGGTAGGTATTGACTGATTCAAACATCGGTAATAAGGATTGAATAGCGTTCGTCCACCTAACGTTACAAATAACCGTGTAACCATAATTAGAGCAGTTTTATTGGAAGCCAGACTGTAATATGTTGGACAGTAAATGTGTTATAAGTGGTGATCAGAAGGATGGATTATTTCTACCAGAGTGTTGGCTTTTGAAAGAAAAGAAACAGTGTGTTCACTGGGGAGGACTCAGTGCTGAGGGAGTTCTGCGATGAGGCTACTGTTACTGCTTTTTAATATGAACAGAGCACAATATGTTTAACGTTTTAGGGTAAAACGTGCTGAAGGCACAAGGAGACAGAGCGGACTTGATGAAGTGTAGTCCTTAAAGTAGTGAGAGGACATAAATTTCAGAGCGTAGGTGGGCAAGGCGAGGCAGGTAAGGGCAGCTTTAGGGGAGCAAAGCGCTAGGAACACAAAGCCAAGTAAGACAGGAGCTTTGTTTGCTAGGAGCGCATTCTAGGGGTTGGGGGAGACCAACTGAATCAAGCTCAGCATAATGCAAGGTGTAAGATAAGACTTGAAAATCCAGCTCTTCTCCTATAAACTGACTCTTCTCCAGTCTCAGAGTGCTCATTTATTTTCCCACAGGAAATAAATAAAACTGGAGAACGAACTGATGCAGCCTCTACGCAAAGACAGTTTAATACTTAAGAAGAGCGGTATCACTCAAATCACTGTTGTGTAAATTTATGTCAGTCTTTTAAGGCTTCTTCAGTATCTTGGCCTAATATCCTGCATAAATACTCAAGAAGTAGCCTGTTAACTGTTAAAGAGCGTGTGTATTTAGTTTTGGGAACTTCTGAGATTGGACAGTTTAACATTTTTGAGATTTCTGTCCAGCGTATATAAGATACGAGAAGAAATTTAGTTTGAAAATATTCTGAATCGAGAGTGTCTTCAAAAAAAGTACAATGTATATAATCAAGACATTTGTCTGCCAGAGCCTGAGTCAGCACATGAATGTGCACAAGGCAGAGAGATGTCAAGAAGGCAATAAAGCAAAATAAGATACTAAACCTGCCTATAAGACTGGTTTGAGTCCATCTTCCCTTTCCCTAGTTTGATCCCTGGCAGGTTGCTTAATTTTTTCTTTCAGTTCCTTTCCTTGTAAACTGGGGAGGGAAAGAAGAGAGAAGAGCAGACAACTTTGTTTACTGTGCTCTGCTGGGAGATTTATTTACAGTAAATGTAGCAGTAAATGTAGTGGTGATGGATATGAAGTGTGGAGCCAGGCTTTCTAAGTTTAAAGTTTGGCTCCCCCACTGAATAGCCACATGACCTAAGTTCGTTTCTTAAATTCTTTATGCCAATGTTGACTCACCTGTAAAAGGCCAATGGCAACAAAGGTTGATGACTAATTTGTAATACCTTGTGATTATTAAGTGAGCTCTTCCAACTGTGTCTAGAACATGGTAAGCAGAACATAAATACGAGTTATTTTATAATTTACCTCACATGGCGGTTGCAAAAATCAAATGAAGTAATAGAAAGAAAAAAAAAACACTGCTTACTTAGCACAGTGCCTGGCACATAAGAAATTCATGATAAATGGTCCCTATAATTATATTTTCTAATAAAATTTGGTTGATAATCTTGTCATTGGGTGGTATTTATAACATTTTCAAGATAAAGTAACTGAAACAATACAATTCCAAGAAACTTTGAAACATTAGAAAGTAAAATCCAGAATCCAAGTCCTATTCTAAATATTTTTGTAAAAGCCTATGCTCCTTCCATTAATTCACTCTATATAATAGAGTCAAAATTTAATAATGCCTACCTCATAGTGTTATTGTAAGGATGAAAGGAGTCAATATTTATAAAATGCTTTATGAATGGTAGGAGTTGAATTTATCTAAGTGTCATTACATCCCATGGAGAAGTCTATATTCTCAAGTCCTACCTACCATCATATTCCAAGAGAATATGGACTCTAGGTGTGGACCACAATTTATGATATCACAACATAGCCTGTCTCAAAGTCTCTCCTAATTTGGAAGAGAATTCAGAGGAAGAACAGATTAGGTGAGTCCTCTGAATCTACTTTGTGGATAGCTGCACAGGCACCAGAATTGATACAGAACGTGAATATTTTTTTTTTTTTTTTTTTTTTAAGATTTTATTTATTTATTTGAGAGAGAGAGAATGAGAGAGAGAGAACACATGAGAGGGGGGAGGGTCAGAGGGAGAAGCAGACTCCCCGCCGAGCAGGGAGCCCGATGCGGGACTCGATCCAGGGACTCCAGGATCATGACCTGAGCCGAAGGCAGTCGCTTAACCAACTGAGCCACCCAGGCACCCTAGAACGTGAATATTATAGCTTCTATGTGAGGCAAACAAATGAATACTTTTTTTCCTACCCAAATCCAAAACACACATGTTCTTTTAAATAAATGATAATGTACCACCATGTGTGAAAAAAGAGATTTATACCAAGATGTAATAAGTATCTGAAAAATAAATCAGTGAAAATGACACTGTAGGGAAAATCAATACTAAAATTTGGAGCAATACAAGAGGAGTAAGTTATGTAAAAGAATACATTTTTTTTTCATAAATTGAAATACAATTAATTATAAATGTGCCTAATTCATTAAAAGTTAAAAGGCATTCATTTTAGCTAGCTTATAATATGTAGCTAGCTAATAATATGAGCCTGGAAAAGCTTGTTGGTTTTTAATTTCAATATACATTTCATTCTCTATAAATATTATGATGAACATATCTATAACATTAACAATAGCTAGGAAAAGCAATGCCTAATAAACCTAGTATCAAGAACTATTGAGTGCAAATTAACTACACAATTCATAAGTGGTGTAATTAGTTTTTAATTAATAATCCACTTGACCTTTTAGGAAGGAGATGATATTTCTTTATTGCTGATTCACACTAGAGACAAGTAGGAACTATTCTTCAATATTTGCCTCAGGTGGCAAATAGCCTGAATGATTAGTTGTCACGGTTAGTTTGCCTGAAAAGTAAATATTTTTCCCTACCAGCATTTTTTTAAGAACATGAAATTTATCTAAAAAGAATTAACCAATGTTCGATATTTATTTATTTTTTTAAAGATTTTATTTTTATTTATTTATTTGACAGAGAGATAGAGAGCACAAGTAGGCAGAGCGGCAGGCAGAGGGAGAGGGAGAAGCAGACTCCCCGCGGAGCAGGGAGCCTGATGCAGGGCACGATCTCAGGACCCTGAGATCATGACCTGAGCCGAAGGCAGACGCTTAACGACTGAGCCACCCAGGCACCCCCAATGTTCAGTATTTAAAGAATGCTAAACCATTTTTAGAATTATGGGACCATGAGACCCAAATGATGAAGAGTAGTTATTCTGAAAAATAAGAACATCTCAATTGATTAACAAATTTAGAGTTTACCAATATTTCAGAAAGGAACCACATGTAATCCAAAATAATCAGATACTCAGCATCAAGATAGGATTCCTTAATATAGCTGGGGATTTTCCCTAAAATATAGTGTGAAGCTTGCTCAGACTCTATTTTTTTTAACATTTAAGGAATTCTGTTTATTACCTTTGTCTTAGAATCCATAAGCATTTATAATAAACTGTTCTCTGGTAAACCATGTAGAAGCTGAAAGGAATTGTATATAGTATCACCACAGAAGCATAAAAGCTCAGACTTCAGGAAAACAAACAAAAACAAAGATTCCTGAAAAAATCTTTCTTTCTCTCTCCTCCAATCAAATGTTTTAATTACCACTTTCTAGTCTGTATTATTTAAAACCTTATCTAGAATAGTTTTGCAATTCTTTCTTTCTTCTTATCTTTCCATCCATCATCTATCATCTATCTATTCATCCATCTATTATCTATATTAATTTATTATAGGATGGACTTACATGTTTTTCTCACTTCCAATTTAAAGGTATCACTGCCTAAGTAGGATCTATTCCCAGATTCTCCCATTACATGAGTCAACAACCCTTTCAGATAATAAATATCAATGTAGATACACATACTTTCTGCTGTTCCACAACAAAAAAAATACTAATGTGTAAAATTAGACGAGATATTTGAGTTTGATGATAGAGCACTAACTCTTCTAACATTTAGGCTTGTGAAAAATGTTACACTGCTCAGGAAAAACAAATTTTTCAGGAGGGCAACGTATGCAATGTGAAAAATCTGATTCTTTTTTTTATTATTATTAACAGAAACAGTTCTTTCCAGTTTTGTTCTGCCAAATTTATTTTTCACATCCTCCAAAGATTCTTCTTATCTCACTTTAGATATTTTGTGAAATATTATGCATTCTGTGGCCTGGGCTAAAATAACCATGTTATCCCTATATTCTAGAGGTTAAAGTTTTTCAATTACTCTTTCTGGCTAAAGAATTATATAATATTTCATATTATTTAAAAATAAGTAGGGGCACCTGGGTGGCTCAGTCGGTTAAGCATCTGCCTTCAGCTCTCAGGTCATGATCCCAGGGTTCTGGGATCGAGCCCCGCATCAGGCTCCCTGCTCAGCGGGAAGCCTGCTTCTCCCTCTCCCTCTGCCTCTCTCCCTGCTTGTGCTCGCTCTCTCTGTCAAATAAATAAATAAAATCTTTAAAAAAAATAAAAAATAAAAATAGTTTATTACATTAAAAAGACCAATCAGAGTAATTAGGAAATATTTCTCTATTTCATTAATCCACACAGAATAATAAACTATAAAGGAAAATGTGCTGAGTTGGCACTCCCACTTTTAATTCAGACCTTCACAGTGGACAAGCTATGAGCTCCTGGAAAGAAGGAAAAACAAGGTGGTTTAGTTTAGTAGTTGGTATAGGAATTCATCTTAGTTTGGGAACTATAATAATTTGGAAAAGTAGTTTAACCAACCCTATGGTAACAATTTAGATCCAAGAAAAGCAAAGGTGTTACAAAGGCTTCAGAGAAGGCCAAACTGTCCTATTTAAGCTGAAGAGAGAAAATGTCTTTATTGTTGCAAAGAGGGTGGAGCAAGATGAAAGATCATAGCAGTGAGAAGAAAAGACAAAGTGAGATGATCTGGGGGGAAAGATGCTTAAGTGCTGCTATAGATTAAATGTTTGTGTCCCCCCAAAGTCATATACTGAAATCTTATTTGGAGGTGGAGCTTGTGAAAAGTGATGTGGTTATGAGGGTAGAACCCTCATGAATGGATTCAGTGCTCTTATGAAAGAGATCCCAGGAGTTCCCTCCCACTAGTGAGGACACAGCAAGAAGACAGTGGTTTATGGATCAGAAAATGGACCCTTGCCAGACCCGAATCTGCTGCTAACTTCATCTTGGACTTCCCAGCCTCCAGATCTGTAAGAAATACTTTTTTTTTCTTTTAAGATTTATTTATTTATTCAACAGAGAGAAATAGCAAGAGAGGGAACACAAGCACGGGGTTTGGGGGGTTGGAGCTGGAGAGGAAGAAGCAGGCTCCTGGCCAAGCAGGGAGCCCAATGCGGGCCTCGATCCCAGGACGCTGGGATCATGGCCTGAGCCGAAGGCAGACGCTTAACGACTGAGCCACCCAGGCGCCCCTGTAAGAAATACTTTTCTGTTGTTTATGAGGCACTCAGTCTATGATATTCTGTTATAGCAGCCCAAACCCAAACATCCACCAATAGATGAACGGATAAACAATATGTAGTATATGAGTACAATAGAAAATTATTCAGACTTAAAAAGGACTAAAATTCTGACACGTTATACCTGCTACAACATTAAGACATTATGCTCAATGAAACAAACCAGATACCAAAGGACAAATACTGTAGAATTCCTCTTATCTGAGGAACCTAGAATAGTCAAATCCGTAAAGTGGAAGAGTGGTTGCCAGGACTGGAGGAAGAGGAAAATGGGAAGTCAATTTTACTGCTTAATGGGTACAAAGTTTCAGTTTGAGAAAATGAAAAGTTCTGGATGATGGATGGGGGTGATAGTTGCACAGGATTATGAATGTACTTCATGCCACTAAACTTCAAAATGGTTAAAATGGTAATTTCTGTGCAATGTCTATTTTATCACAATGAAAAATATTCTTTGGAAGTCAACAATGGAGGGAATGTGAAAGAGATTTTCAAGAATAAGGATACCTACAGTTCCGTTTGAAGTTGTTTGTGATACAAACCCCACTGTTTTCTACCACTGAAGTCTTTAGAAAAATATAGTGTGTTCACGTTGTAAAATTTTAAGAGGCCAATGTTGATCAATATGGTTCAGCAGATACAGCATCAGAAGCCCAAGAGGCAGGGAAGACTGAATATGTAAGTCCTCTGGGAACTTGCATCAATCTTAGGAAGAATTTTGGATTTTTGTAAATCATGCTATTAAGAGACATAAGGTAACTTTTATCCCTGAGATGCAGAGGAGGCCCCCAGCGGACATATGCATGACCTTTCCAAAGAAAGGTCCAAGAAAACATTGTGGTTAAACTCCATGAAGTAAGAGGTGCCTAAGAAAGAGTTTTCTGCTCCATGGGTAGATAGCTTAGGGACCATTTCTTACTTTGTCCAAAAGGATGCATCAAATTAAAAACAAAATCATTGGGCACCTGGGTGGCTCAGTTGGTTAAGTGACTGCCTTCAGCTCAGGTCATGATCCTGGAGTCCCAGGATCGAGTCCCGCATCGGGCTCCCTGCTCGGCAGGGAGTCTGCTTCTCCCTCTGACCCTCCTCCCTCTCATGCTCTCTGTCTCTCATTCTCTCTCTCTCAAATAAATAAATAAAATCTTTAAAAAATAAATAAATAAAAAATAATAATAATAAAAACAAAATCATTTACAAAAACTATATGCTTCAAAACTCCCTTTCACTCTGCCTCCCCAAATAGTCAGACATACTCCGAAGATATTGTATAAGTTTTAGTTCTCATTTTAATTAAGATAATCACAAATGTAGTTACACTTACATATAATAAAAATAATGCATGAAATATTACTTATTTACTCTGGAGACTTCCAAGTTATCTTTGGAATATCACTTTTATTAAAAATAAACATGTGACACCAGTTAGTGACCCACGTAGGGTGTTAGCTCTTCAGTATCAGCAGTTCTGAGAGGCAGCAGAATAGAGGAGTTAAGAGAACTCAGGTACGAAGTTAACAAAACTAGACTAGTATTCTGTGGTCTTGGAAAAATTGCTTCTATCTTTTTGCTTAAAAGACTGCTATGGACACAGCACCATCACCTCCCCCTGGTGCTGCCCCCTCCTTCTGGACCCTGGTGACTCACGCCTTTGTTTGTCCTTCCTGGTAGAGGCGGAGCACCTTCTGGTGGAGTGCTGGGATGGGGAACATGATATCAGGAAGCTTTACCACCTTCTACACATGGTGATCTGGGTCTCCCCCAAGGGAAACCCCCCCTACCATCCTCACCTCCCATGACGTGGGCCTCAATCACAAGCTGTGCTCCAACACCTTCTTCAACTTTGAGGGCATGCAGGAGATCTCCAAGCACTTTGTGGTGTGCCACGTGGATGCCCCTGGTCAACAGGTGGGGGGCTCATAGTTTCCCCAGGGGAATCAGCTCCCCTCCATGGAGTAGCTGGCTGCCATGCTCCCCCATGGGGTACAGCATTTTCGGTTCAAGTATGTGACTGAGTGCAGAATGGGATCCAGAGCCTATGTGCTGGCCAAGTTTGTAGTCATCTTCCCCAACATGGTGGAGGGGCTGGTGCTGATGAACCCCGATCCCAACAGCAAAGTCCGGATTGACTGTGTGGGCACCAAGCTCTCTGGTGTGACCAGCCCACCTCTTCTGCCAGGAGGGGCTGGTGAACAACACGGAGCTGGTTCGGAGCTACTGGCAGCAGATTGGAACATAGTGAGCCATGCCAACCCGCAGCTCTTCTGGAACATGTACAACAGCTGCAGAGACCTGGACATTAACCTGCCCGGAGCAGTGCCCAACATCAAGACATTCTGTCTGGTGATACTGGTGGTTGAGGATAAGGTGCCTGCCAAGGACGGGGTGGTGGAGTGCAACTTCAAACTGGATCCAACCACCGCGACCTTTCTAAAGGTGGCAGATTCCAGGGGGATCCCCCAGGTCACACAGCCAGGCAAGCTGACAGAGGCCTTCAAATACTTCCTGCAAGGAATGGGCTACATGCCCTTGACCAGCAGGGCCAGCCTTGCCCGCATTTCTCACTGGTACCAGCTCAGTGGAAGGCAGCCACCCACAAGCCTGTACCCACTCAGAGAGCAATGAGGTGCTGGGCCAGATCAGTCACACCATGGAGCTGTCCTGTTGGAGCCCATGGCCCAGCAAAGACACCTGCCTGCCCCTGTCCGAATACTGCAATCCTCCTGCCAGCTCATTTTCCCTGTCTGAGCCAAGGCCCTGAGGTAGAAAGTTGCCTGATCCTCCCTCTCCATGGGCACCTGACTTGGGGGCTGAGGTTAAATGCTGGGATAGCCCATGAGGGTTGAACACACCCCTAAGAACTCCATGGTGTCTGCCTTTGGGAGCCAGTATGTGGCTGAGGCTGTGTTGGCTGAGGGTCGCAGTAGATCCCCATTTTTGCCCCCAGGTTCCATGGATGACAACCCAATTAGCAGCAGTGTGTCCAAGGCCACCAGAAACATGGTGTTGCTAGGGAGAGTTTTGGTCAAGCTATGCCAACATTTTATGTGGGCATCACCAAGAAAGAAGAGAGTTTATTTGGAGAGATATGATCCAAGGTAGTGAGACATCTGCAGGCCCACATCACCATCTCAGTACTATTGGAGTGGCTTGGGCTGGGGCTTGCTGGTCCTGGGATGGGAAGTGAAGGTTCCTGAAGTGAACACGGGCCAGGCTGAGGAGAAAGGCTTTCCACGTACCCAGGTCCCCTCCTTTCACCTGAAGCCCATGACTGTGCCATATACTTCCTGCCCACCCACACTATCAGGGAGAATCTCCTGGCCCAGAAACCAGAGCCATTTGTGTTGGAGCTTAAATCAATTGCCACAAACCCTAAAACAAGTGAAGAAGGGGACAAAGCAATGAAAACTGCAGGGCTGTGGAGGGGGCAGCTGTGTGGGGGGGTGCTCTGAGACTGAGAGGACCCCCTGCATCCACATTTCCTTTGCACATATCACCCCTTCTAGAATTTTAGGTCATTACTAGACTGTTCTGGAGCCTGGTGGGGTATTAGTCTGTCCCCCGTTGTATTCACTGGCATGCTTCCTTTGAATATCAAATGTGACTGTTTGAAAAGCTGGTAGAATTAATCCTTACTATAGATAGTGCTGCAAATCTTGGATTTTTTTTCTGTGTTCTTTCAGATAATATATCTATAAATATAGATAAATTGGGTTCTCCTGCGTGTGGTTTTCCATCAGAGGTTGTCTCTTTGGTCAAGGTGGACTTTTAATGGAGTTCATTATTTTCCTCTCTGTATAAAGCGAAGAACCTAATTTTGTGTATTCTGGTGGCAATGTCATGAAATTATGATATGACAAAATGTAAAATAAATAAAAACCCTTGTCAAAGTAAAAAAAAAAAAGATTGCTATGGGTATGAAAGGGTTTTAAAAATATTGAGTCTCATATCTCATTCAGTTTCACAATAAACTGTTATAGTTATTATTGTTTATCATCTGTTACATATAATTTTAAAGCACCTTGCACAATTACAAGATAAAAAAATACTTGTTGGCAATTTATGATTGCATTGATTTCCCATTGCTGTTGTAACAAATCACCATAAATTTAAAAGCTTAAACCAACACAAATTTACCATTTTACATTTCTATAGGTTAGAGGTCTAATCCAGATCTCACAGGGTTAAAATGTTGGCAGAGCTATATTCCTTACTGAAGTCCCCAGCAGAGAGACTCTTTTAGCTACTAGAGGGTGCCCTCATTTCTTGGCTCATGGCACCTTCCTCCATCTTCAAAGCAAGCAACCAGCGATATTGTGTCTGTCTGATCCTTCTCCCTTTGTCACATCTCCCTCTGACTCTGAACTCAGTCCCATAATAAGGACCCATGTGATTAGATTGGACTCACTTGAATAATATGAGGTTATCTTCACATCTCAAGGTTCATACTTTTTTTTTTTTTAAGATTGTATTTTCAAGTAATTGCTACATCCACCATGGGGCTTGGACTCCCAACACCAAGATCCAGAGTCACATGCTCCACAGATGGAGCCAGCCATACACCCCTCAAGGTTCATAGTTTTAATCACATCTGCAAAGTCCTTTTTGCCATGTAAAATAACATATTCACATGTTTTGGGGATTAGGGCATGGACATATTTGTAGGACCATTATTCTGCCTACCACACTGATGTTAAAGACATAATGCTGAGATGATTTTAAACTGTGTTTTCTTTCCATGAAGATCCCAACACAGTACATGAGAGTTGTAAGCCACCATTCTATATATTTACTATATTCCATGTGATTCACCTATTTTAGGGAAAATGATGGTGGAATATAATCAACTGGCCAAGTAGGGAGTCAGTTATTTTAGGTATTTTTAGTATGCCCTAATCAGAAAGGCACTGCAATTAGCTTCCTACTGGGCACAATCCTAGCTGACTCTCAGTATATTTCAGGCTGATTATAGTATCTATAATGCATACTTCATCTGATGCTTTTATCCATAAACCTCAATAAACTTTGCAAATACCTGCAGTCTCATTTTCCATAACCTCCAAAATACTAATTTCATCATGCCAATGCTCATGTCAAAAACACTGAACATTCACAAACTTTCAACAAGACAGACATGGTTTTAGCCCTAGATGAGCTTCCCATCCACTAAATGGGAATGCATCCTTAGAAGCTGAAAAAAAAAAGTAGTTTAATTCAACAATAAAAAATGATTAAGTTTCTTGATGTATTAGTTTGCTAGGGCTGCTATAACAAAATACCACGCACTGGATAACTTGGAACAACAGAAATTTATTATCTCACAATTTTGGAGCCTCAAAGTCTGAGATCAAAGAGTCAGTAGGGTTGATTCCTTCGGGGGGCTGTTAGGAAAAAATCTGTTCCCTGCCTCTCACCTAACTTCTGGTGGTTTTATTATCAGTCTTTGGTATAGAAGCATCACCCCAGTCTCTGCCTTCGTCTTCATTTTACATTCTCTCTTAGCATGTCTGTCTCCAAATTTTCCACTTTCTGTAAGAACACCAGATGACCTCATTTAACTTCCCTACCTCTGTAAAGATCCTATTTCCAAATAAGGTAACATTCTGAGATACTGGGCGTTAGGATTTCAACATATGAATTTTGGGGGCCCACAATTCAACCCATAACGCTCCATGTTAGATATTAACTTTTACATATAGATGCCACTTGGCATCATTACTTTGTCTGGTACAACGTCTGAGAGACAGAGTCAAATTTCATTGTGTGAATTGACATCCTCACATGGCAAAATGGTCATGCAAAACACAGTTTAGGAAAAATAACGGTATGAAGCCACAAATCTTCAGAATTTTATTTTGTGCTATCAGTACTCAAGCACTTAAAAATTGCAAAATTCCCGTTAAGAACTCTGTGTGGTACGTCACTTCACTTGTTCCACTTAGAATTGACCAAAAGCTACTGCTACCTGCCTGGTTCACTGCAAATAAAATCTGAACACACAGTGCAGAGTGCAGCCTAACTCATACCAACAGTCAGCACCAACTAAATCATAGTTTTCATGTCACAGGCAGTAAACAAAGCACAAATCAAATAGCAGTGAAACTAGAAAGTACTATCATTTTAAGCTATTAACAGCAAAATTCCTTATCACTTCCCTGCCAAGGTTAGAACAAAGCAACCGATACACAAAGAAGTTAGAATATGTCTATCTGTGAAGATGATAAGAATGGCTTAAGGTCAGATTCTTATCTAACAGGGGTTTTTTTGTCTCTGCTAAGGAACAGTTAAAAAAAAAAAAAAAGGACCAGTTATCTGTCACCCACAACATAAACCTCAAAACAGTCTTAAGCATCTTTGTATTCAAGTCAGTCAGACATTCAACGAATATTTATTGCACATCTATCACATGCCAAGCATTCTTTTAAGCTCCATTACATATCTAATAATAAATAAAACACAATCTCTATTGATAAAAAAATCTTAGTCTTTTTAATGATTCTAAATTAAATTACTTCTTTCCAGTTTCTAGGAATATGCTCCTACCAACAGATTGGAATTGTGTGTGTGTATGTTTGTATGTGTGTGCTTAATGTTTTTTTGGCATAATTCTTATATTCTAGATTTTAATTCTTATGGTAAATATTAAAATATATTTCTTCTTAATTTAACACATATTAAGTTTTTAAATTGAGTATTTTAATACAGGCTGGTTCAAATATTTTTAAAAGATATTATTTATTCATTTGAGAGAGAGAGAGAGAGACAGAGCATGAGCAGGGGAAAAAGCAGAGGCAGAGGGAGAAGCAGACTCCCCACTCCCAGGACCCAGAGGCAGACACTTAACTGACTGAGCCACCCAGGCGCCCATGGTTTAAATATTAATACATTTATAGAAGGAGTGTATTCTATAGAACAGTGGTACTATTAATAGACTCCTAAGTCAACACTAGGAAGGAAAGCATAATCTAATGAACCAGTATTTTCCAAATTACCAATACATGATAATAAAAAAAAACTTGCATGGGTAAAAGACAGTCTCCAGTGCAAGAAAGAACAGTGGATTTCAATGTAACAGAGTATAAGTTTATTGATACGTTTCAAAATACTGTAACTTAACCTTTCAGAGACTACCACTTGTCAAATTTTGTATAGGATCAAATATCCACAACTATCTGAAAAGGCTTTTAAAATACTCCTTTTTACAACTACATATCTACATGAAGCCAGATTTTCTTCGTATACTTCAACCAGAACAACATATTACAACAGGTTGAATGTAAACAGTGTATTAGAACTTCTCTGTCTTCTCGTCAACCAAATATGGAAGAGATTTGCAAACATATAAAACAGTGCTTTCTGGGCACCTGGGTGACTCAGTAGGTTAAGTGTCTGCCTTCGGCTCAGGTCATGATCCTGGGGTCCTGGGATCAAGGCCCGAATCAGACTCCCTGCTCAACAGAGAGCCTGCTTCTCCCTCTGCCCCTCCCCCCAACTCATGTGCATGTGCATGCTCTCTCTCTCTCTCTCTCGCACATGTAAAAGTAAAATCTTTAAAAATGTATATATAAAACAGTGCCTTTTATAAAACAGTTTTATTAAAAATGCTATTTATGTTAATATTTAATGGGCTTATCATTTATTTTTAATTAATAAATAAATACAAGAAACTTTCTCATTTAATTTCTATTAGAGTAAATATTGATAGCTATAACCCATATGAAACAAAACCTCTCTGAGGTCCACAGTAAGTATAATGGAGTCCAGAGACCCAAGAATTTAAGATTTACTGCACTGATATATATTTATTAGTGCATTGCAATCAGCAGTGCAATAATAATAAGAAGAAGAAGAAGAAGAAGATGCAAACATTGCCTACCTGGGCTCCTCCAAGCCTGGTCCAGAGTGGGGATGATCCTCCCAGAGCCAGGGGAACAGGTGGCAGATGCTGCACTTGCCAGAACCTAATGCCATTAAATAGTGTCATATATTCTTTATCTCTGCTCCGTACTCACCAAGCAAACTTCTGATAATATGATTTTCTAGTTTTTCTGCAGAAAAGTACTATATAGCTCTACAGAGAATTTTATTTATTTAGAAGTTATATTTTTTTCATTATAAATAAACAAACAGATTCTAATTTTAACCATCACAGCTATTTCAACCACTGATGATAAGGCTTTGGTCACTTCTGCACAAACACTAGGCTCTTAAATCCTTTCCCATCAGTGGAACTTGGTAAGGGTCTTTCAGATTTTCCTAATCTCACATCATGATATTAGTCCTGTGTATTCCAGAAAGCCCTGGAACACCTTTGCAAATGTTCCTCCTCTACCTGTAAGACAATGAATTACAAGGAGTCTCAGAAAGGGCAGGCAGCCTCCAGGCCCAAAAGATGCTCATCCGCAGAACCACGATGGTGGCTGCCTTAAGAAAATCTGCTTCAAGATAACTTTCTCTGTGAAGAATAGAACCTGAATTTTTTATTTCTGAGAAGAAAAAAAATAATCCCTGCCTCACCAATAATCAGGTATGTGTTTTCAGACATCATAGTTTAATGATTTAATTGGAATTGACAGGATTCAGGTGTGCTGATTCACCAAGAAGGATAAACAAGAATTTCAGAGCATACAAATTCACCAAAATGGAACCAAATTGTGAAGATATCTTAATTCACACACATGTGAAAACAAACAAAAAACAAACACCATTGCAAAGACTGGTGAATTCACCAAGATAAACTGTAATAGATTGTTTTATTAGGAGTTTCTGGTACTTCGCAATGAAGGAAGTAGTAATAAGTCTTCATTAACATGGCTAAAGGAGTTTCCATTTCCTGATCTCTGCAATTTTTCTTTTTGTAAGCATCTGTTCTCTTTTTTAATATTCTACTCTGTAATGCCATAATGCTCAACAGTCTCCTTTGGGATTGCAGCTTTCAGGAAAAACTGTAGGAAATCTTTAGTCTATGCACTTGAAAAATGATTTTATTTTATGACAATTTTATCATTCTACTGTTAAAACTTTCCACTTTCTCCTATACACTATAAAAACACTAGCAGCCTCCTCTGCTTTTAACAAGAAATGGTAGAATCATTCTGTACTCTGCCCTTAGCTATATTTTGCTTCTTCGTGACAGTATACTCTTGCTATAGAGGGCTTATACTAAATTCCACTGAAAAGAATGAACTGCTACTCAATGGTGTTTTACTCGACAATAGATGCCCAGTTGAATAAAAACATGGACATCTGGGTACTTCTTCCAATATTATTAACTCCCCCTACTCCTCAGTTTGCATTCAAAGGGTGTTCACTTTTAATATTTATATGTTTAATATGTATCTTCCTAGAATATCATATTTATTGTTCCACCTTCTGGGACTTGATGATTTATTAATTCTTGGCACCATTCATTCTTTCATTCAACATCACATGAATCTAAGTGTTGTGATGGATTCTGAGGATATAAAAATGAATTAAGCATTATCCTTGTTCACTAAAAATTTTAAGTTCTAACATGAAGAGTGTGACTACCAATATAAAATATAATATAATATAATATAATATAATATAATATAATATAATATATAATATGGTTAGTTTATACAAAATCCTGTGAAAGAATTGAGAAGAAACAATTATTCCTGGAAAGTAACAAGGGAATATCTTATAGAGAAGAGAGTAATTAATCTGTATATTGAATGAATGACAAGTAGAAGAACTTCAATGAGGAAATGGGGGAAAGGTGGGATCATTGGGGGCTGTACAAACTCACAGAGCAGTGCTAGAAATGTGTGCTTGGGGAGGAAAGAGGAATGCAGGCTGCCTGCAGGGTTACATATATCACAGAACTGAAAGGCATGAGGAAGTGAAATTAGGCTGTGGGCAACTACGAATGCCATCTAAGCAATATGGTTTTTTTTTGTTTTTTTTTTTTGTCATATAAGCATCATGAGTGAGACATTCAGTTTTGTATTTTAGAAATGTGAGTCTGACAGGAATATGGACAATGGATTATAGTGGAGAGAATATGGGAACATGACTCAGTTTGATAAGGCAATAAAAACGCAATGTTACAGGAAGGAAATTCAAAAGGAATATTCTGAATTAAGTTTTATTGTTAAAAGAAAATTGGGAATATCAATCATCTAAAGATTGACACAGATAACTCTTTTCCTGTGCTATGTTTTCTATTCTCTTTCTAGTTCTTAGGACATCAACAACCTATAGAATTTTTTCTTGTAGTTTTCTCTTAATATCCACATTTTTATCTACTTTTATATAGCCAAAACATGTTTCAGTCATGAGTCCCATTAGATGATGATGTAATAATAATAATAATACAATAATAATAGAGAAAAAGTACTTGTGCACAAGAATTTTTAACTATAAACTCACTTTCAGGGGTCAAAATTTATATTTATAAAATTCACATATATTAAATTAACTTTGTCCAGGCTTGATAGAAATGCCCATAACCTGGGAGAAGCAAATAAAAATTTCCCTTAAAAAAGCATCTTTATACTAGAATTAAAATTAAAAATTTTTCACTTTTTCCCTGCCTCTGGAGTCCCACAGATCAAGTACAGCCAAATATATGTTAATTACCAAGAACTACATAAAACTAAAAACCACAAAAAACAAAAAAACATGATTGAACAAAAATGACAGCAAAAAATTTTAAAAATTAGACTCTCCAAGAACTTCAGTTACTAGATTTATCACATGTAGAATATAAAACATCTTGTGTATAAAACCTTAAAGATATATAAACACACTTGAAAATGGTATGCAAGGAACACTGGACAAGTTTTAAAATGAACCAAAAAGAATTTTAAGAATAAGAAATAGCATGACTGAAATAAAAACTCAATAGACAAAATAAACGTCATATTAGACATTTAGACTTATGTTAGACACATATTTCTGAGGAAATAAATAATGACTTGGAAAACATATATTTGAAATACGCAGCACAGACAGACAAGAAAGGAATATGGAAAATGCATGTGAATCTAAGAGATGTGAAGGTTGAAATAAGAATGCCAAACCTAAGCTAAAGTAGAGTTTCAGCATGTGAGAACAGAGAGAAGAGGAGAAGGAAAATGTTTAAAATAATACTAGCTGAGAATTCTCCATAATTTGTGAGAGATGGGAATCATGATATTCAAGAATTACAGTGTATTCTGAGAGAGAGAGAGGTGAGCAGGGAGAGGGAGAGGTAGTGGGGAGGGAGGGTAGGGGAAAGAGAGGAGAGGAGAGGAAGAAGGAAAGAAGGAATAGAGAAAGGAGAAAAATGTTAAAAGGCCCTGGCAATTGGTTTAGCTTGGGAAAGACATCTTAAACTGTTAAATTGGACCTTTTATATGCTTTGTTTTAATGTAGATCTTAATGATCGCTTTCATACATCAAGGTCTTTTTTAGTCTACATTCAGTATTTTTTTTTCAATTCAGTAGAAAAGGATTACATAATGGGCTTAAATAGAAAATCTATGCTGGACTGGAAGCATCAACATTGCAAATGTGTGTCAACATGAGCAGGTTCCTACTTTTCTGAGCCCAAGATTCTCTCAACTCTAATTGCTTTTGGCATAAGATGCAGAAAGGCAGAAGCACATCTTAGTTTAGCTGTGTTCTTGGCATGAACAGTTGAACTGTTGATAGCATAGGGACTTTTTGTAGGATTTCAAAGTCAGTTTGCTTAGAAATATGCATATGTCTAAGTTAACACTTTCCCCAGTACCAAAAGAGAGTATCACCCATGTACGTGTCCAGATATTAAAAAACAGAAAGTGTAGAATTTAAGAAAGACTCCAACTCTTCCTACCAAGATCCTATTCACATTGAGTTTTCCAGAGTTCTAAAATTAGTACATTTTTCAGATCTATTGGAAATGAAAGAGAACTGAATGGAGTGATGAATAAATTCTGCATTGGAAAAATGCAGTTAGTTTTATATATAGGATACTAACTAAATTCTTCTAAATAAGAAACCTTTTAGCCTTTTCTCTTCCCCTTCCTCTTTTCTTTCCATTCCGGACAACTCAGTTATAAAGCCTTTAGGTGGACCGAGCAAAGCAGGCTTTCAAGCCAATGGGGGTGAGGAATAGAAGTTACTATGATCTAGATTTGTGTGTTACAGTCTGAATGGTGTAGCAAGGCTGACTGGCTCAGAGTGTCAGGGCCTGAGCAGAGAGAGGAAGACCTCCACAAGGTGTGGCCCAGCATAGGGTGTGAGAACACGTTAGTTGAAGAAGACATGAGGGAGAGAGTATGATCCACATAGTGTCAAGAGCCTGAGTGGGGTGAGAAGGGCACCCATGGCAACCAGCATAGGATGCTGGAGTGCAAGTGGAAAGAAAAGACCATTCTTTGGGGAGACAGTAGGCTGTATGATGTCAACACCTAAACGGAGTGGGTGATGCATCCACATGGGGGATGGGAGGCAGTCTGGCCTCAGGAATCATAACCCAAGCAAGACAAGGAGGGTGCCCACACAGAGCCGTCACCAGGCGTGGGCTGTCAGTGCCTGAGCAGAAGGACACCACATGCCAGGCGTAGGTGTGGGCCAGCCCACTGTAAGATGGACTTAGTGCCCAAGTAAGATGAGTGAGGAGGATGGCCCATGAAAAAAGATGTGTAGGTTTTTGGAGGGAGCCTGAGCATTCTGAGGAAGGTGAACACACAGCCCAGCTCAGAGTGGCAGAGCCTGAGAAGGGAAAGAACAGCTTTCACGTAGAAGGTAGAGCCCCACATAGGGTACTGGAGCCCAAGATGGGTAAGAAGAGTGTCTGCCTGGGGGAAGCACAGCACGGAGGGTCAGAGCCCTAGTAAGTAAGAGTACCAGCTTGGGGGAGGGTGTGGCAGTAGATATGGGAGATTGGTTGCATGATGAAAGAATGATCAAATTATTAATATATTAAATGTAATGGAAATCAGATTTATCACTGTCAGAGAAGGGAGCTAAAGGAAGAAAAGGAAGAAAACTAGAATGAACCCTATTTGATTGGATTGGAATTGGAAATATTGATATGAATTCAATGTTTCTGATGGACAGAGATAGAAAAATGAATGTAAATAATAAGGTGTATATGTCATGTGCATATGTGTGCATTATATTATACATATAGTTTATGTTCACACATGTATGTATGTGAGTATGCATATGCATGAGTTTATTCCCTAATTCTGCTCACTGAGGGGATGTAGGATAAGCAAAACCTCAATAATAATGAGCACATCTGATGCTAGGTGTTGGCTTCTAAATCCTCAGAGAAATGCTTGACTCTACGGCTGAGGTACAGAAAATAGGAGGTGAGCCAGGAATATCTGTTTGTGTCAAAAAGCAAGGAAGAGGGGCGCCTGGGTGGCTCAATTGGTTAAGCGACTGCCTTCGGCTCAGGTCATGATCCTGGAGTCCCGGGATCGAGTCCCGCATCGGACTCCCTGCTCAGCGGGGAGTCTGCTTCTCCCTCTGATCCTCCCCCTCTCATGCTCTCTGTCTCCCATTCTCTCTCTCAGATAAATAAATTAAAAAATCTTTAAAAAAAAAAAAAAAGCAAGGAAGAGTTCAAAAAAAAAAAAGTCTGGTACATATAAAAAGGAAACAAACATGGCTTGAAAGGGCTCCTCTTGCTCATATCAGGGACAATTTAAACATCAAAATAAAAGCTGATAATAACAGATCGAAACCCACTGAATAAAATAGGAAATCATAAATCCAGAGAAATATTAATTAATTAAATATCTAATGAATATAAAATTTATATAGATTGGAAGTAACTGCCCACAAAATACATTATAATTACAAAGGGGAAATAGTAACTTTACATTGGATAAGCTGGACATGCACCATCTTAATCCAGTAATTAAACTGAACATCACATATAATGAGATAAATCAAAATGTCTTCCACCTTAATGCAGATGAGAAAAGCACATCATTTTTATGATTATTCCAGCCAGAAATGCATAACCTGACTCTAATTATAAGGAAATATCAAACCCAAACTGGCTCACATCCTACAATAACTTTAAAAGTGCCAATGTGAGGAAATTCAAGGAAAGACAAGGAATATTTCCAGACTGAGATATGAACATTAAATGTAAAGTGTTTGACTTGGAGCCGGGTCCACTGGCCATAAAGTACATTAAGACTATTAGTGTAACTGGTATGAGTCTGATGATTAGATGATAAGAAGGTATGAATATTAATATCTTAATTTTGATTGTTGTAAAGTAATTATAAAAGAGACTGCCCTTTATTTGCCCAAAAGTATTTTTGACATGTGATGGACATCAAGTTAAGAAGTGAAGTGACAAATCTAAGCTTGATATTCATTAGTCATTTTTTTTCATACTGACGATTTCTATCCATATGCAGAAGATTTGGAATACATATTCATATCTGTTTTGCCATGATGAAACTTCTTTAAAAATCCAAAATGGAGCCACATTCAAAATAAATTCTTCCTTTCTCTGCTCTAGATCTCCCTGATGCATCCATTCACAATGAGTCCCCTGAGGTCACATAGTTTGTTTCAAATGGAGCATGCAGGTAAGGTTTTCCTAGGTGAGGTGAGCTTGGGTTCTTCGCCACATTGATTTTGTATTACAAAATATTACTCTTTTAAAACCTTCCTTTGGAAGGATTCAGGAGCCTACTCAATAGGAAAAATACGTATATATATCCCTGATCTCCTATCATGAGGTAAAACCGTTCAGAAAGAAACTGAGGAAAAAGCTATATTCACATAATAAGAATATATGATAGTATAACATTCATAAATAATAAAAAGTGAAAAATTCTATCCACTCCATAGCACATTGGCCCACAAACCCCAAGTAGCCAGATATAAAACTGTACGTGATAACATGAACTGTTCCTTAGTCTAGCTATCTGCAGTCAAGAGAACAAAATATAGTAAAAGCTCCTAAAGAGAGTAATAAAAATGTCAAGAAATCTACAAACAATATAGCCACTCATTCAATATAATATTGAGAAGAGTTGGAGAACTCAAGACCTTAGAAATTACTTATTCAAACATAGCAGCGATCTTCAAATATCTGAAGCAGTATCATGTGAAAGAAGAATTAGAAGTAATAAATGGAAATTATGGAAAGACATATTTCTACTGAGTTAAAAAGAAAAGCAAACCTTGAAATGTTTCAAAATGTAAGAGGCTGCCTAGGCAAGTGACTAGTTCACTAGAATATTCACAGCACAGATTAATTGCTTGATAAAAGGGATAGAATAACAGGCTGGTCACAAGGGATCTTTGATATGTAAGCTAACTTCTGATCTTATAATTCTATTGTTTTATATATTCAAAACTACCAGAAATAAGCTAGTAACTCCAAAGTTCATATATCAATCTGACCTTAGAAGGTATATATTACAAGCTTCATTGCTAAAGGTTATTATACAAACATGGTCATTTTTTCTAAAAATAATCTCTCTCACAAAGACAAGCTATAGCCAAACTTCATAAATCCCCTGAAATAGGTTTAAAAGTGATAAACTCAATAGGAATCATATACTGGAGGGCAGACATTGATTGAAAGGAAATATGTTGGCTTTTGATACACTGTGTTCAATAGTGGTTCCACTGCTGAGGAATATTCATTGTCCTGCAGCTAGCCAATTTTACATTGCAGTGACATGAGCAAAAACCTTATTTTTCAATACCTTTTTATTGTAGAAGAATGTGTTTGTTTCCTTAATCATCATTTAGAAAGTGACATTCAAGGACAGGCATGTTTGGGAAATCAGAGCATGACAAATTGCATTACATCTTCAAATCATGCTTTGGAGTTAAAAGAACAGGTAAGCAGGTGCCTTTATGCAACTTGCATTTAAGAACTAATTTCTTTGGTGAAGCATTATCTAGGATGTGTATAATTTATTATTAGTATGACAAACTACCCAAATTGTGTTAAGATAAAAGTCTATGTACCTATGACAAAAAATGTACCATCAAAAATCAAATTATTTCTTTTTTAAATATTTTACTGACATAACACTGTATATCTGTATATATGGAAACATATGAATGGCTAGATGAATTTATCTCTTTTCATCTCAATATCTACATACTGGGCTTAACACTTCTTTATACAGAATTGAAGCATCTTCATCCATCCATCCATCCATCCATCCATCCATCCATCATAAATTCAGCCATAAGTAAGGAAAATGCCTTAGCCAAGAATGTGTGGTTGGATTGGAAATATAGTTTATGAATTTAAGAATGTTAAGTGTATGTGTATGCGTGTGTGTATCAGAGACTGAAGTTTTAAAAAGATGAAAAAGAGGTAAATCTAATCCAAATATAGAATAGTAACTTGTAATAGTAATAATGGTGAAGGTTTCATGAGAGAGGGTACCCATATAATAGAATCACCAGCAAGAAGCTGACTATTCTTCACCACATAGGAGCCGTATCAGAGACTCAGTTTCTGGTAAGTTGAGCACTCAGCAATGGTGATAGCCAAATTGGAAATGCCTCCTATTTTAACAGGGCATAATTCCAAGGCCTTACTTTTCATTAGGCCATTAAGCAAGTACCAGTTTTACAAAACAAAGAATATAGATGATCTCTGCAGAATGGACCATCTTGTTCACTTGATTTGAGACTCTTTATAGAGGTGATGTTTTTTGGTAAATATTCACGTGGGATATCAAAATTTCCAATTCTGAGTTTATTCCAAAATGCCCTTCCCTATAACCCTGTCAAAATTTCTTCCCCCAAAGTATTAATTCCAAGACCTTTATAATCTGGCATAGGAATGTCCATTCCCTATATAAGAATATAAGTTTTGATGTCTGTTTGCTTCAGTATTTATGAAATACTGATCTCACATATATCACTTAATTGAAATACTGAACAGAACATTTAAATTTTTCAGTGGATAGATACAACAACAATTAGTTCAAGATAGACATTTTGTCATACACAGACACCTTGGGATGCTTGTTCACTTGTGCAGGAGTGCTCAGGCATTTGATCTTTACCAGAGTCCTCTAGAATAAGGAGAGTTTTCTCAAAATGAATCTACTGAAGAAGGTACAGCATTTCCTGAAATCACAGAAGACTCCTCAGTAAATCTCCTGTTTACCATAGATTCCAAGCAGCATATGGATCTGCTAGAATGGGCATACACTGACTCTAGGAATAAAATAAAGTTCCTTTATTTTGAATAGGTTAACAAGGATGTCCTAGAATACTGAAAGTTTATTTATATTACCTTTGCTATTCCTACGTTATTTGTGCCCTTTGCTATTCCTACGTTATTTGTCTTTCAACTCCCATTAGGCTTGTCTAATCAAGACATAATGATTAAAGCTAACATTTATTCTCTCTCACTATGTGGCAGTTACTCTTTTAAAAGGTCTAAGCACTTTAAATATATGAACTCACTGGAACTCCAAAATAACTCTATGAGATAACCACTATTATTAACCACATATTATGGGTAAGAAAAATGAAATACAAAGATGTGTCCCCAGTCAGATAACTAGAAATTAGGAGAGCTCAATTTAGACCCATTTATTTTTCTCTCAAGTTCATAATTACTCCTTTCTCTTTTAAAACTTTCTTTCCCTTTATTACCTTTTCCCTTTCTTCCCTCCACTTAGTCCACTACATGGGACTCTTGCCAACATATTTTTTTTGGAAACATGATAGTTTAACTTTGTCTTAGAATACACTTTAAAGCAACTTATATAGACCTCCCTTTTCATTACTTACAGAAAGCTAATGACTTAACAGTGTAGTTTGTAGCCTGAGTTATTATCCTTCTCTCTGCTACCTTCATCTTAGTTTAAATATGATAGATTCACTATGAAGAGTAAGCAAATTAATCCTAAGGGCATTGTTAAAATATAAAACCAAACAAACATACATGCACCAATGAATTTTTGCCCAGTAAAAAAAAAAAAAAAAAAAAAAAAAAAGTTATATTCACTTTCTTAATGTCCTGGGCAGATTGTGATATAATCACCAAATATCATTGGGAAAAATTTGGGGATGTTAAGAAAACATCATTCTGGGAAAGCTCCCAGAATGTAACCTTAAGGCATACCCTGGTAATAGATCCTTATTTATCACTACCATGTTCTTGAAATTCTCTCACTTCCTCCTGTCCACCATCAGGTATCCTCAGCTCTATTCCCTATGAATGTCACACAATACAAGAACCAAGTCATATTTTTCAGTGAGCACTACAAACCACTCCCCATTTCTTCACCTTCCTCTAAGTTAAACTGTTGGCTTCCTGAACAGAGAGTGACTTTTTCCCAAGCGGTTTGTTAAGAAAATTCCTGTGATGGATCAGGGATTAGTGCTAGTGACAAGCTGACAAAAACATAGTCCTTGTCCAGGAGTGTCATGTTTTGTACCTGAGTGAGTCATAATAAATTGAAAATCTTCTTCTGCCTTCCCCCCATCATGTGCCAAATGTTCCTGTAGGCATAATCACTCATTCATCCATTGCTTAGGCAGTGACATGTAATTAAAATGGCATCATACAAATAGGATGAGAAAGTGTGAATTCCCATCAGATAATAACAACTTGCAAAATATTGCACAGCACATCTTATTTCATTTGTTTTAAATTTTAATCAAGCATGATAAAGCAAATGTTTACAAAAGAACTAAGCTATCCATGTTAAAATATGAATATCAACATATCTTTATAAGTGCATACATATCATATTTATATTCATTCAGCATTCAAACAGAAAACATTAACTGAACATTTACTGAACACTAGGCACAACATACATCCTATGGCCCTAAAAACATCAGTAATGATTATCCTTGGGTAAGATGGTGGAAAAGTAGGGTGACCTTAAGCTTGACTCCTCCCTTGAACACAGCTAGATAAATATCAAAACATTCTAAACACCCAAGAAATAGATTGGAAGTTTTAGAGAACAAAACTGCATGTCTACAAACTAGAAAAATGACCATGAAAGAAATAGCAATTTTTAATTTAATTTTGTTTTATATACTTTTAATTTTTTTTTCTTTTCTTTTTCCTTTCTTTCTTTCTTTGTTTGTTCTATCAAGGTTCTCATAACAAGCAGACCAAAACACACTTAGGATCTAGTTTCCTTTTTGTATTTAATTTTATTTTTTAATTTTATTTTTAATTTTTTAGTTTGTTTTATTTTGCTTCTTTTTTCTTCCAAACTGACAAGACTGAGGAATTCGCCCCAAAACAAAGACCAGGAAGAAATGATGGCCAGAGATTTAATCAATACAGATATAAGTAAGATGTATGAACTACAATTTAAAACAATTATAACGGGGCACCTGGGTGGCTCAGGCAGTTAGGTGTCCAACTCTTGATTTTGGCTCAGGTCATGATCACAGGGTCATGAGATAGAGCCCCACACTGAGCTCTATGCTGGGCATGGAGCATGCTTAAGATTCTCTTCTCCCTCTCCCCGCCCTCCTCTAAAAAAAAAAAAAAATTAATTAAATAAATAAAACAACTGTAAGGATACTAACTGGGCATGAAAAAGCATAGAAGACACTAGAGAATCCCTTGCTGCAGAGGTTAAAGAACTAAAATCTAGTCAGGCCAAAATTAAAAATGCTATAAATGGATGCAAACACAAATGGATGTCATAAAAACTAGGATGGATGAGGTAAAGGAACAAATCAGTGATACAGAAGATAAAATTGTGGAAAATACTGAAGCTGAAAAGAAGAGGGGAAAAAAAGCCCACTATCACCAAGGCATATCATGGTCAAATTCACAAAATACACAGACAAGGAAAGAATCCTGAAAGCAGTAAGGGGGAAAACATGTCCTTAACCTACAAGGGAAAACAGATCAGGTTTGCAGCAGATCTGTCCACAGAGACCTGGCAGACCAGAAGAGAGTGGCACTATATATTCAGCGTGCTGAATGGTAAAAACATACAGCCAAGAATACTTTTTCTAGCAAGGCTGTCATTCAGAATAGAAGGAGAGATAAAGAGTTTCCCAGACAAACAAAACTAAAGGAGTTTGTGACCACTAAACCATCCTGCAAGAAATATTAACGGGGAACACTTTAGGGGGGGAAGAAACAAAGACAAGAATGGACCAGAGAACATCACCAGAAATACTAATTCTACAGGTAACACAGTGACACTAAATTCATATCTTTCAATAATCACTCTGAATGTAAATGGACTAAATGTGCCAATCAGAAGACATAGGGCATCAGAATGGATAAAAAAAAAAAACATGATCTATCAATATCCTGCCTACAAGATATTCATTTTAGACACACCCACAGATTGAAAATGAGGGAGTGGAGAACCATCCATCATAATAATGCACATCAATAGAAAGCCAGAGTAACCATACTTATATCAGAAAAACTAGATTTTATTTTATTTTATTTTATTTTATTTTATTTTTTTTTAAAGATTTTATTTATTTATTCATGAGAGACAGAGAGAGAGAGAGAGACAGAGGCAGAGGGAGAAGCAGGCTCCCCGCGGAGCAGGGAGCCCGATGCGGGACTCGATCCCAGGACCCTGGGATCACGACCTGAGCCGAAGGCAGACGCTTAACCGACTGAGCCACCCAGGCGTCCCAGAAAAACTAGATTTTAAAACAAAGGCTATAATGAGATGAAGAAGGGCATTATATCATAATTAAGGGGTCTATCCATCAAGATCTAAAATTGTAAATATTTATGCCTCCAACTTGGGAGCACCCGAATATATATATCAATTAATAATAAACATTAAGAAACTCTTGAATAATAGTATAATAATAGTAGGGGACTTGAACACCCCACTTACAGCAATGGACAGACACCTAAGCAGAAAATCAATAAGGAGGGGCGCCTGGATGGCTCAGTTGGTTAAGCGACTGCCTTAGGCTCAGGTCATGATCTCAGGGCCCTGGGATCGAGCCCCACATCGGGCTCCCTGCTCGGCAGGAAGCCTGCTTCTCCCTTTCTCACTCCCCCTGCTTGTATTCCCTCTCTCGCTCTCTCTCTGTCAAATAAATAAATAAAATCTTTAAAAAAAAAAAAAGAAAATCAATAAGGAAACAATAGCTTTGAATTACACACTGGACCAGATGGACTTAACAGATATATTCAGAGGATTTCATCTTAAAGCAGAAGAATACACATTCTTTTCAGTGCACATGGAACATTCTCCAGAACAGATCACATACTAGGTGACAAATCAGCCTTCAACACATAGAAAAAGATCTAGATCATACCATGCATATTTTCAGACCACAACACTATGAAACTAGAAGTCAACCACAAGAAAAAATTTGGAAAGACGACAAATACATGGAGGTTAAGGAACATCCTACTAAAGAATGAATGGGTTAACCAGGAAATTAAAGAAGAAATTTAAAAAGTACATGGAAGCACATTTTATGTGAAAAGAGACTCAAAAAAAAAAAAAAAGTACATGGAAGCAAATGAAAATGAAAACACAACATTCTAAAACCTTTGGAATACAGCAAAGGCAGTCCTAAAGGGAAGTATATTGCAATACAGGCCTACCTCAAGAAGCATGAAAAGTCTCAAATACACAACCTAACCCTACACCTAAATGAGCTAGAAAAGGACCAGCAAATAGCCTAAAGCCAGCAGAAGAAGGGAAATGGTAAAGAGCAGAAATAAATGATATAGAAACAAACAAACAGTAGAACAGATCAATGAAACTAAGAGCTGATTCTTTGAAAGAATTAATAAAATTGATAAAGCCCTAGCCAGGATTATCAAAAAGAAAAAAACCCAAATGGATAAAATCACGAATGAAAGAGAAGATATCACAACCAACACCACAGAAATACAAACAATTATAAGAGAATACTATGAAAAATTATATGCCAACAAACTGGGCAATCTGGAATAAATGGACAAATTCCTAGAAACTTACAAACTACCAAAACTGAAACAGGAAGACATAGAAAGTTTGAAGAGACCCATAAACAGCAAAGAAATTGAACCAGTAATCAAAAATCTCCCAAAAAACAAAAGTCCTAGGCCAGATGGCTTCTCAGCAGAATTCTACCAGACATTTAAAGTGTTAATACCTATTCTTCTCAAACTGTTCCAAAAAATAGAAATGGAAAGAAAACTTCCAAACTCATTCTATGAAGCCAGCATTACCTTCATTCCAAGACCAAGACCCCACTAAAGAGAATTACAGGCCAATATCCCCGATGAATAGAGGGTGAAAAAATTCTCAATAAAATACTAGCAAATTGACTTCAACAGTACATTAAAAGGATTATTCACCAAAATCAAGTGGGATTTATCCCTGGGCTGCAGGGGGTGGTTCAATATTCACAAACCAATCAACGTGATATATCACATTAATAAAAGAAAGGTAAGAACCATATGATCCTGACAATAATGCAGACGAAAAACATTTGACAAAATACAGCATCCATTCTTGATAAAAACCCTCAACAAAACAGGGATAGATGGAACATACCTCAACATCATAAAGGCCATATAGGAAAGACACACAGCTAATAACCCCAATGGGGAAAAATTGAGAGCCTTTCCCTGATGGTCAGGAACAAGACAAGAATGTCCATTCTCACCATTACTACTTAACATTAGTACTGGAAGTCTTAGCCTCAGCAATCAGACAACAAAAAGAAATACAAGGCAACCAAACTGGCAAGGAAGAAGTCAAACTTTCACTATTTGCAGAAGACATGATACTGTGTAGAAAACCCAAAAGAATCCACGCTATAACTAATACAAGAATTCAGCAGTTACAGAAATAAAATCAATGTGCAGAAATCTGCTGCATTTCTATATACCAATAAGGAAGCAGAAAAAAAAAAAAAAAAAAAAAAAAAAAAATCAAGGAATTGCAATTGCATGAAAAACAATAAGATAGGAATAAACCTAACTAAAGAGGTAAAAGATCTGTACCCTGAAAAGTATAGAACACTTATGAAAGAAATTGAAGAGGACACAATGAAATGGAAAAGCATTACATGCTCATGGATTGAAAGAATAAACATTGTTAAAATATCTATTCTACCCAAGGCAATCTACACATTTAATGCAATCCCTATCAAAATGCCACCAGCATGGGGTGCCTGGATGGCTCAGTCAGCTAAATGTCCAACTCTTTTTTTTTTTTTTTAAAAGATTTTATTTATTTATTTGAGAGAGAATGAGATAGAGAGAGAGCATGAGAGGGGGGAGGGTCAGAGGGAGAAGCAGACTCCCTGCTGAGCAAGGATCCCGATGCGGGACTCGATCCCAGGACTCCAGGATCATGACCTGAGCCGAAGGCAGTCGCTTAACTGAGCCACCCAGGCGCCCAGTCCAACTCTTGATTTTGGTTCCGGTCATGATCTCAGGGTTGTGAGATCAAGCCCTGTGTCTGGCTCCACATTTAATGCACAGTCTTCTTGAGATTCTCTCTCTCCCTCTCCCCCTCTGTCTCTCTTCCTTGTGCTCTCTCAAATAAATAAATAAATATAATCTTAAAAAAAATACCACCAGTATTTTTGACAGAGCTAGAACAAACGATCTTAAAATTTCTATGGAACCAGCAAAGACCCCGAATAGCCAAAGCAATCCTGAAAAAGAAAAACAAAACTGGAGGCATCACGATTCTGGATTTCAAGCTCTATTACAAAGCTGTAATCATCAAGAGAGTACGGTACTGGCACCAAAAAAAAGACACACAGATCAATGGAACAGAATAGAGAGCCCAGAAATGGACCCACAACTATATGGTCAACATCCTTGACAAAGCAAGAAAGAATATCCAATGGAAAAAAGACAGTCTCTTCAACAAATGGTGTTGGGAAAACTGGACAGCAACATGCAGAAGAATGAAACTGGACAATTTTCTTACACCATACACAAAAATAAATTTAAAATGGATGAAAGACCTAAATGTGAGATAGGAAACCATCAAAACCCTAGAGGACAACACAGGCAGAAACCTCTTTCACCTTGGTTGCAACAACTTCTTAGTAGACACATCTCCAGAGGCAAGGGAAACAAAAGCAAAAATGAACTATTGGGACTTCATCAAGATAAAAAGCTTCTGCACAGGGAAGGAAACAATCAGCAAAACTAAAAGGCAGCCTATGGAATGGAGCAGATATTTGCAAATGACATATCTGACAAAGGGTTAATATATACAATCTATAAAGAACTTATCAAACTCACCACCCAAAACCCAAATAATCCAGTTAAGAAATGGGCAAAAGACATGAATAGACATCTTTCCAAAGAAGATATCCAGATGGCTAACAGACACATGAAAAGATGCTCAACATTACTATCATAGGGGAAATACATATCAAAACCATGTGAGATATCACTTCACACCTGTCAGAATGGCTAAAATTAACACAAGAAACAACTGCTGTTGGTGAGGATGCAGAGATAGGGGAACACTCTTGCACTGTTGGTGGGAATGCAAGCTGGTACAGCCACTCTGGCGAACAGTATGGAGGTTTCTCAAAAAGTTAAAAATAGAACTATGATCCAGCAATTGCACTACTAGATATTTACCCAGAGGATACAAAAATACAGATTCGAAGGGGTACATGCACCCTGATGTTTATAGCAGCATTGTCAACAATAGCCAAACTATGGAGAGACCCCAAATGTCCATTGACTGATGAAAGGATAAAGAAGATGTGGTGTATATATATATACAGTGGATATTATTCAACCAACAAAAATAATGAAATCTTGCCATTTGCAATGATGTGGATGGAGGTGAGTATATTTTGCTAAGTGAGATAAGGCAATCAGAGAAAGACCATAGATCTCACTCACCAGTGAGATCAGACCAGAGAAAGACCAGAGAAATACCATATGATCTCATTCACATGTGGACTTTAAGAAAGAAAACATAAACATATGGGAAGGGGGGGGGAGGAGAGAGGGAAACAAGGTGTAAGAGACTCTTAATGATAAAGAACAAACTGAGGGTTGATGGAGGAAGGTGGGTGGGGGATGGGCTAGATGGGTGATGGGTATTAAAGAGAGCACCTGTGGTGATGAGTACTGAATGTTGCATATAAGTGATGAGTCACTGAATTCTACTCCAGAAACCAATATTGCACTGTATGTTAACTAAAATTTAAATAAAAAAAATACAAATGTATGGAATTGTTGAATCACTATGTTGTACACCTGAAACTAATATAACATTGGATATCAACTAGACTTCAATAATAAATTTTTTAAAAATAAAAAAAGATAATGATTATCTTTAGATGGCGAGCTTTCAGGTGATTTTTAAATATATATTTCCTCCAAGTTTTTATGATTATTGTTTTTTTACAAATATTGAAAATTACTAATTTTTAAAGCTACAAATTTTGATATATGTAAATAAATGCATACGGAGTCTTCATTTTCACATAGCTTATTACCTGTTGAAAACTCCAAAGGTAGCAAAACCAGGTTAATAATTATTAGCTAGTTTATTTTCTAATGTTTACCAAAAAATGAAACTATTGTGCATGTCCCTAAATAATAATGCTGTAAAAGTAGGTTTCAAGTAGGGCTAAAATTCTGCCTTTTAGAAAACTGGTAAACTGGGAAAATGACTGATTGAGAACTCTGACTTTTATTCTCATTGGATTTCTAGTCACTTTTAACTGAGTGAAACTTGACCTTTGATTTACTCATGTCCAGTAAAAACTCAGGTATACTGTACCTGTTGAGCGAGTAGGACAAGAGGCAATTTCCCAATTGCTTGAAAGGGGCCAATAGGGCATAAAAATCCCTATGAAAACAGCAAAGGGAAATTTGTAAAGAATCTGATGGTGTCTTCAACACTGTGAGGTGGTATCACTGGCACAAGAAGAATCTTGCTGGGACTTAAAGGCAAAGGAATCTTTCCAAACTGTAAGAAGTGTTACTGTGTTTTTGGTTTTGTGCAGCTATTTCAGGGAGGTAAATTTTATTCTTTCTTAGTTTAAGTGAACATACATCTTTTGGTTGTGAATGTTGCTAACTTTCCATCCATTACATCATTATTCCATTAGGACAACAGCCTCCATGAAATGGAACTTATATATATATATTTCTTTTTATGTTAGCCACATTAGAATCAAAAATCAGTAATTTAAGATAGATAATTTCTTAATTATCTAATCTATTATTTACTATCTAATCTACTATTATACGATTTAATCTACTATCATCTAATCCACTATTATACTATTTATATTATAAAAATATATATATTTTTTAAAGATTTATTTATTTCAGAAAGAGAGAGAGAGAATGAGAGAGAGTGAGCAGGGGGAGGGGCAGAGAGAGAGAGAGAGAGAATCCCAAAGCAGACTCTCTGCTGAGCGAGGAGCCCAAGACGGGGCTCGATCCTAGGGTGTCAAGATCACGACCCCAGCAGAAATCAAGAGGGGGCCACTCAACCAACTGAGCCACCCAGGAGCCCCTTTATCCATATATTTATCTGTGTAGTGCATAATTACTGATTGTCTCCTCAGAAGCATTCCTACATTGTACTTTTGATAACCTTCATTTCCATTTTTTGCAAGTTAAATTTATGCCAAATCCTGCAGGGGCATGTGTAGGTTAGGCTAAGCCAATTGAACATTCCATTCCTCTAGCCATCATGACTGGTTCAATGGTAAGTGTGACTTGTGATCCCGTCCACTTAAAATGAAATTCATGACATTACGTGAGGATACTGGGGAAAAAATTCCCTATCATTCCTAAAAATAAGTAATGAGGAGTCAAGTAGACTAGGAACTTCTGGAAGACTTTTAGAAACACATAGAGAGTTCATCTTGGTATAAAGCAGAGTACAGTTGACCCTTAAACAACATGGCAGTTAGGGAAGCCAACTCCCCACCTCCTCAATGTCAAAAATCCCCAAACAACTTTGACTCCCCCAGAACTTAACTATTAATAGCCTAGTGTTGACCAAAAGCCTTATCCATAACATAGTCAATTAACACGTATTTGGTATTTATATGTATTATATACTGCACTTTAACAATAAAGAGAGTGAAAAGAAAATACTAAGAAAATAATAAGAGAAAATAAATTTACAGTACTGTACTTACCAAAAAATCTGCATGTAAGTGGAACCATGCAGTTCAAACCCAGTTGTTCAAGGGTTAACTGTAATTGAGAATTAAAAAAAAAAAAAAAATGGGTACCATGTTAAATAATTAAATCATTAAATTTTCTTTGAAAACAAAAGCATCTACATTTTATATAAATAATCTCATATAAGACTCTTAAAAATTACAAATATCCTATCACCTTCATATAAAATAAAAATGTAAATCTAAATTAGTACTACATGGGATTTCTTGAATCAAAGCCTGATATCATTCAGTAAGGTGTGCTTACCAAGTGCATGTGTATTCCAACCTTGCTCATGTTTAACTTGATTATCGAATGTTTATTTCTTTTGATACACGGAAAGACATTCAATAAGCTATAAGGATACATTGTCCTATTTCTCACTTGTTTCATCTCAATTTTTGGGATAGCACAATTATCTTTATATGCCATTAGGAACTCTAATTTGGAAGAAAGTTCATACACTTGTGTATATCCCCTGGCCATAAAAATGCAGGTCATAATGTCACCTCCTTTCTATAACTTCTCCTCACCTCCCACAACTGGCTAAAGAAATGGCTCCAAATAGCTCTCTGCAGCATTTGATGGGTACCTGATGCAGTATATTCCATTTATTTGTCTAGACGCCTATCTCTTCTTCTGAAATGCAGACTTTTTGATGGTAAGGATTATGTCTTATCTATCTCAATATTTTCAGTTACTAATTTCCAATTAGTAACTATCATTACTAACGTAACATTAGTAATAATATTACTGACATATAATAGTTACTCAATAAATATTTGTTATATTGTGTTAAGAGTAGATCAACACAGTGAAGACTGCTTTATCTGTTTTGGTTTGGTTTATACAGTGAAGAAATTACCATGGCAATTCTTCTCTTTCATGTTGTAAGCATAGCCTTTATATTGTACAAACATAGCCTGAACTTAAATTTGTTTTGATCATTCAGGGAAAAAAGAAAAAAGAAAAGAAAAGAAAATATCTGTGAGAGCCTAAAGAAGGCAAATCCTCTATCTTTTTAAGACAGTCTATATTTATGTATATTTTAACCAATAAGATTTAGCATTTGTACATCTGAAGGGGATGTTATAACAAATTCATTTTTGTTAGTTACTTGTTGGTCTCTTTCAGGCACTATTTCTTGTAAACAAATAAATAGAAAAAACATTATTTTTATTTCATTCTAAAGCTCACTATGGAGGCACCTGGGTGGCTCAGTCGGTTAAGTGCCTGCCTTCGGCTCAGGTCATGACCTCAGGGTCCTGGGATGGAGCCCCATATCAGGCTCCCTGCTCAGCAGGGAGTCTGCTTGTTCCTTTCCCTCTGCCCCTCCCCCAGCTTGTGCTTGTGGGCTCTCTCTCTCTTTCACAAATAAAATCTTAAAAAAAAAATAAGGCTCACTAGAAATATAAGAACAAAGATGTTCAGAAATACACTCCACTTGGCTATTCTCAACAGTAGAGCGTTGTGTACATAGTACGCAGCATCATTTAAGAATTCAATTACTGCAGCTTTTTTGGCCAGGTAACAATTCTAAACTTGAAAATAACAGTGTAATATATAAAATATTCATGTTTTTCTTTTTAGACTGTTTAAATCTAAGGGAACAAATCATTTAGCCGTCAAGAGAGAAGGTAAAGATATGTAATTAGTTTCGCTCCCAGATCTTTCACAATCCTGATGTGACTTTCTCCAAACAAGCACCTTAGATTCATTGATTATTTCAGTGATGAAAATCAAGCCAGCAATCCTTCTTCCTTTGTATCTCAAGAAATACAATAATGATTAATATTTATGGGAAGACATATGTAGAGAAAATTAGTGATCCAAAAACACAAATGTGGTAGCTAGATCCTAAAAAGCAACCACTTTTTAAATCACGCCTCCTGGTATCCAGACTTTCACACTGCATAGGAGCTGTCTCTGTGTATCAACAGAATGAGGGTGAAAAGTGACAAGGTGGGGCTTGCAAGGTTATCAGAAGCCTTGAGGCTTCTGCTTTGGTCTCTTTTGGATACTCTCTTAGGAAAAAGCCAGGTACCTATGCAAGTCCTACTTCCCTGACATGGCTCCAAGCCAGCCACGTGGAGAGAATATGTAGAGAACGAGACGCCGGGTCAGCCTCAGCTGTTAGAGCCTTCCCAGCCAGGGACCCAGACACATGAGTAAAGAAGCGTTTGGACATTTCACCCCAGCAGACTGATGTGTAGATGAATGAAGGAACCTGTCTGACAGAACCCAAGACTACAGAGATGCTCAGCTATCTTCAGCAGTTTGAACCACAGCACTTGATCCCCTAGTCATTACAGATCAGAGATATGCTGCTCTTGTTGAGCTCTGCCCAATTTTCTGACTTCCAGAACTGTGAGTACAATAAAGTTGTTGTTGCTTCATACCACTATGCTTTGGAGGGTTTGTTAGGCAGAAAGAGAAAACTGGAAAAAATCAATAAGGGAAAAGAAGAGATAGGCATGAATAATAAATTTTGATAAAGATATTAGTTTAGTGCCAGTAATTATTTTCCAAAATAACATTCACCAGTTACTTCCTTCTAGTGGTCTAGAAAGGAAGCTAACTTTTCGGAAGTATGACACATATGCTGGATCTACTGACCTACCTCTACAGGAAATGAGGCTTCTAGGACACCTGAGATATAACAGATGGCCTGCCAGATCCAATCAAGGCTTGTTTTTGCCTCCACAACAGGACTAGTGACCCCTGAAATTCAGCTTGTTGCAACACGATTCGGTTTCATGTGTTTGACAGCGTCTAAGGGATTTCTATATCTTCCTATTCTAGAAAACAGAGCAATTAATTGAGAAGACATAAAGATGACTTGATAAAACACATAAAGTGTGAAATAATACATATATGAACATTACAAACATCTGAGTGTTTCTAAATCCTTCACATTTTAACATTAAAATACAGTGGTAATAGCTAGTCCATATCACCTATACTATGGGAAATACTGTACTCCATACTTTTCTAATAAAAAAAAAAGGAAAAACCTGAATAGGCCTTTTATTGACCTCTTTATTTTCTCTGTAACAAATTGTTTGAACTATTCAAAATGTCAGAGTAATCCCTATGTATGTAAACACCCCCTTCCCTATGTATGTGTTCAGTGATTATGTCAATAAATTATGTCATTCTGATACCTGATTGAAAATAAACATTTCATAGACCTTCTAGATTTTTCCAACATCTGGTAGTATATGAAGAACATTTTCCATGATTGACAAGATATTTTAAATACTTTCTATATTTAAGCACCCTTGCAACAATTATTAAGTACCTATTATTTATTTACCAAGCACTGTGCCAGGAACTGAGAATACAGCTACAAGCAAAACAATGCTTTTGCCCTAATGGAGTTTAGAGCCCAGGGTAGGATTCAGTTATTACCTATAACACATGAAAAAAGTGCTACAAAGGAGAAAGAAAAAAACAAAGAGCTTTGTAATATGGGTGTCAGTAAAGACTTCTTATAGAAATGACCTTTCATTTGAGGTCTGATGGATAAGAAACCATGTCCTAACCAGAGCAGGTAGCAAAGTGACTCATGTTCTGGGTCAGAAAAGAGTATGTGGAAGGCCAGTAAATGGGAGAGTGCACAGGATACTCAAGCAACTCAAGGAGACACAGGCTGATGGATAGAGGACATAATGGTATGGGACAGGCCTGTAGAAATAGACAGACCAGATCTTACATGACTGGTAGAACCTATTAAGGATTTAATTTTTGTTTTATAAAAAATGTGAGGCATCGGAGGATTTTAATCAGAGAAATGACAAGACTTGGATTAAAAATGCAATGTTATTGGCTATGTTGTAGAAAATAGATTGTGAATGAATAAATAATTTAGAAGACTACTAAAATAGACCATGTGATAAATGATGGTAGCTTCTAACATGTGTTGTATAGAGGATACGGAAATGAATACACTCAAAATGTTTACAAGAGGAAGAATTATCTGCATTTTGAACTGAATTAAATAGGACAAGTGGGAAAGAAAGGTGTAAAAGGGTTTGAGCTTGAATAACTGTAAATATGAAGGTGGCTCTCAGCTGAGGTAAAGAACTCTGGAGGAAGACTAGGTTTTATTGTGGGACTATTTGATATACTGCCATTTTATATTTGTGGTGCCTTTGGGTCATCCAATTAGGGATATAAAATCATCAATTGAATATGTAAACAAAACTCAGAGGTGTGGCCAGAGCTGGGCATAAATATTTTGGAGTTACTCTATTGGTAATTGAAGCTATGGTAAAAAGAAGAGCACCTAGGAGGAGAATATAGAATGAGAAGAGAAAGGGACTTTGAATAACCTGAAATTCAAAGGCTAGATAAAAGAGCATAAGCCAGCAAAGAGACTGGCAAAGTGCGGCCAAAGAATTTGGAACAAACCCTGGAGAATGACATGGAATCCAAAAGAAGAATTTCAAGAAAGAGTGTCAAATGCTGCTTGAGAGGTTAAATATGCATTGGCTGCAGTTATAAGGAAGTTATTGGTTACCTTAGTGAGATGCCTGTTAGGGAGGATGAGGAGTGATGGTAATGTGAGATCTAGATTAGAGTGACTTGGAGAATACATCTGGGGTTTATAATTGAAGATAGAATACACAGATAACTCTTAAGAAATCTAGAAGTGGAAAGAAAGCAATAAATAGAGGAACGGTGAAAGGAAATGTGGTATTGGGGAGGTTGTGGGCATGTGTATGTATGTGTAGAACGTGTATTTTTTTTTTTTTTAAGATGAGAAGAGCTGAGCATGCTTGAATACCTTCCCCCTAAGGGGACAATCTGGCCAAATTGCTCCCGTAATGCAATAAAGGCATTGCAATAAAGAAAGAAAGAAAAAAAGACAAGGACTTAGTAGGAAGGGATATGCTGAAATAGAAGGAAAAAAAAAAAATGAGAAGTAATTCTAGAGTAAGGATCCGGAAAAGCACAGGAACCAAAAACAGGTGTAGACAAATGGCTAGCAGAGCATGATCACATCAACCAGTTTATAAATATTTTCAGATAGTGTGTATTTCCAGTCTTCTGTCCCTATCTTCCAAAGTCCCTAGCATTAAATGAGAAAACTAACATATTTAAATTGCTATGAGTAAATTCACATCTCCATTGTCATAGGAACAAATTTAGTCCACAAATAATACAAATAAACATGTTCAATTGTAAATTTTTTCATAAAATAATTTAATGATTCGATATTTAATATAAATGTATTATAGTTGTATGACAAGTAAAATTTTTTGAAAATTCCTATTTAGAAGTTTGTATTTCTCATTAAATCACACCTGATTAATAATTTATTTTTATTAAAAAATATTTTAAATCCAAGTTACTGCAAATTCATAGGAACATAATGCTGATTTCCTTGTTACTTGAATTAAAAAGAGTTGTATTTTTCTTTTACTTCTTAGTTCTACAAAGAAGACAGATTAAAATTGCTTTTTAGACAGCAACAAAAAGGAAAGAACTATAGCTACATGAAACATCATAAAAGAATCTCAAAAACATGTGAGCAAAAAAAGCCAGTTACAAAAGAGTTGTACATTTTGATGTGTTGGTTACATAGCATATACATTTTTATTATCAAGCTATACACTTAAGATCTTCACATTTTATTCCATGTAAATTAGGTCAGTACAATTGCACTTAAGTATTTCCATTAGAATTCAATAACAAAAGGAATTTTCTATTTTTAATTAATGCTGTTTTTGTCCTATTACTTTCCAAAAGAGATCAGTCTCCCTTCAGAATTGGGCTTATTTGGGGAGGGGGAGCATCCATTCTTCCCCAGCCTGTATTATCTGTGGTCACATTTCTATGGTAGGCATTAAGCCATTTCAGAGTCCCCATGTATATCTGAGAATCAAGCAGGGGACACTCTGTTCTATCATGAACAAACAAATACCTCAGTCTTGTTTCCTCTCCCTCAACCTCCACACTCAACCACCATTCCTGACCAGCTGGCAGCTTAGGAACCACTGTGTCCCTTCAAGAAGAGTCTGACTGTTGGAGAAGGTCAACAAGAAGACGTGACCACCAGTTGACCCACAAGCTGGGCTTGGGCAAATGGGGGCTCCCCATCCCCTCCTGTGTCCTTGGAATGTGTATTCCACTTGCTTTCCCTGCTCCCAGGAGCTGCACCCAGGATATAGCCTTGAGATAGAAATGCGGTGTTGAGGCTAGGCAGACCGGGTACATAACTGAACCCAGTTAAGGCCTCTATATAACTTCTAAGATTCTGGAGGGTGGGTGCAGAGATATACTCTGATTGTGGCTGCCCAAGACAAGCCTCATATGTAAGTTCCCTTGCTTATTAAAACTGCCGCCTACCAATCTGGAGTGGTTGGCCTCTTTCTCAGGTCTCTTCCCAGATGACATCCAGGAAGCCCCCGAGACTGTGAACTAACAATGACTCTATATTAAGGTGGTTTATTTGGAAGGAAGTAAAAGAGCAGTACCCTCCTTTTGCCACATTTCCCAGTCATGCAGCAGGCTCAACTCTTCAGTTCCATATCATGGCTGAGATTTCTTCACTGTGTACTTAGTGCCCTAAGAGCCTAGTGATCAGCCTTTCCTTGCCAGATCCAATCATCCTGAACAGGAGAGCTCTGAGTATACTAATAATTGTCCGTATCTTCAGCCATCAATTCCTACCCAAGGATAAGCCTCATCACAGCTTGATGATTCTGTGGGAACAGTTGTTGCTTTGGGAAAACTACAATCCCTTAAAAGCAGAGTTGTGTACTCCACCATGCATCCAAATAGGACAAGTGCATCAGAGCTGAAGAGTCTAACTGCAGGACAATTTCTTTTATCTAGATATAAGTAGCTACATACTAACTGGTGTTGAACTTTGCAGAATAGCAAATTCTTTTTTAGCTGCTTCTTCAACAAGAGGTGATGATTAAATCTAAGCATCTTCCTACTTTCCCAACTCTTTCACCTTTCATCTCAGACATACACACACATAATCCATACAAAGGAAATAAAAAAAGTCTCCAACATATAGCTGGCACAGCCATTTACAATATTCCACGTTATTGGATGAGAAAACTGGATTCTCAATTGAAAATGTTAAGTGCTTATGATTTCACTGTTTATTCAGTAATAATGGGTGGTTTTATTGGCTTCAAGAGTGTAAACAGGGCCCCTTATAACACACTTTCCCCTGAGCATTTCTGCTTCAAAAGACTTTTTCCAAATAAAAATTCAAGGATCCATTCCTTGAAGAGACAAAAGTTTCTTCAAGTCTTTAAACCATAGTTCTTATCAGTGCCTGCCTTTAAATATTTTTTAAATTCTTAGGGATGAATCTGAGATAGTTCATTCTATTGACAGCACAAAAAAGTCATGCTGGCATGTCTTTCACAACCATTTCAAAAACCACAAAATATGAAAACTTTATTTGAACTTTATTTGAATGTATTAGTGAGTATATCTAGGCCCATCTATATCCTCCAAAATGGTGCCAATAGAAGATTCATTTAGTATGTGAACACCCTAATAATGAGATTTTGAAGGAAAAAGGAAGTTAATAATAAAAAAAAATCAGTGAAAAATGGAGAAAAGGGAACTGGTGAAAAAAAAGAAGGATAAAAAAGTAGAGACTAAGAACAAAAGGTGAAAAGAGTCGGAAGATGACCATGACTGAAACATATTTAAATTTGTATCACTCTTTACAATAACTTCATAGAGCATTTTCATACTACTGTGGTTTTCAGTAAAAAGTTCTAAATCTACCTCGTAGATTTTGCTTTCTTCTATTTTATTCAACAAAATAAGCAACAGAACATGTCATTTTTAAAAATGAACATACTTTTCTCAGATTTAGTCTTCATAAATTAATTACATGCTCCCTAGTGTTTTCACAGCACAACATCTAGGAAAAAGATTATATTTGCACAGCTACGACTTGTTCTTCATAGCCCTGATTTCTCATTGTTGTTATCTGCAGCAATGTAAAGAGATCTAACTTCATTCCTGGACAAAGGAATGAAGAGGAGGATAATAATAAGCATATTGATAACAATAACAATTTAATAACTAACATGTTGTCAGATATTGAGTCAAGCTCTTTATAAACCTTACCTTTCAAGATCTTATCAATAATACTGTCAGGCTGACATTACAGTTGAGAAAACTGAGACTCACAGAGGTTAAGAAACTTGATCAAAACTCTAGATGGTATCAGAGTCCAGTCTGTCTTATGGTCGAGTCAGCACACTTTCCACTACACCATCTGAGATTTTTCAAGAGATTCTCAACCATGCCTTTCCTAACCCATCAGGGGATACCCACACCATGCCTTACTTTTCATTCTGCCTCTTCTACAAATCCTACTTATCCTTTATCCTGAAAATCTAAAAAGCCCTTATGTTTGTTCATTCTATTAGCTCCTGTCTAAAGCTAGGGTGATTTTGAAAACAGTCATGAACATGGCTCTGACTCTGTTTGTGCATAATAACCCTGCATTACATCGACAGTGGACTCTTTCTTTCCATTTATTATGGGCCACAAAATCATGTCTAAATAGCTAGTCACATTATTTATAAGACTCTTCTCACTGCAAACATTACCTAAATATGTTCCCAATGGACTATGTTCTTGCCTGGATACACAGTTTCTTTAATGTGTGGGACTCCTAAGGTAGAACTAGACAGTCTTCTGCATGACAGAAAATTGTGGTCTCATGAAGCCAGTTTCTACAAGGCTACACAGACAGACATATAAAGACAGACAGCAGGACTGAGGATGTCAAAAGTCATTTCTGAGGGAAAAAAAAAACAAAATCCTCTCTGATTCGTATATCTGCTTGGCCAAATTTCTATTCAAAAATCAAAGAAATGAATTGGGAGCTCTTGGAAGAAAGCCTTTGAATGCTGTTCAGCCAATTCCCCAAGATAATAGCAGGCATTGTATCATGTTTGTTTGGTCCTTAACACACAAAACCACAAAACTTGTTTTTATTTTTATTTTTTTATAGAAAAGATGGTTAAATGAAAAGTTACTGCCTTGTTTTGCTGAAAAGGAAAAAGGGATACAGGTTTTTACTTTTCTTTTATGAATTGAAAGCTATTTCAAAATATAGAATAGTCCAAGTATAATAGGAAGGAAATGAACAGAGGCCTTAAACTTCTATCTCTTTTTGTTTTGACACATCCGCAATTGAACATGGCATTCAGTATATCTTACAATGGTGAAACAGAAGAATACAGTAGTAATGAACAGTGCTTAACACTGTCTGTTTCATTTTTTGAGACAGAAATGTCCTGTAGAATGAGTTTAAAGAAATGAAGTTTTATAAAAAGGAGATAGAAGGGAAATATTGGGCATAAACTGTGACCCTTCTAAGTTTCTGAAGCCGTAAAGCAGAAAGAAAAAAAGAAAAAAGAAATAAATCTATAGAAATGTAATTGGCATGCAACTGTTTAGAGAGAAAAGATATTTGAACAAGAACTGTATTAGCAATTGCTGGAATCCTGATCTTGTAACAAGATTTAGAAATGAAGGAAAAAGATAAAAATTAATAAATAAGGAAGGAAACTAAAGGAAGGAGAAAGAAAAAATAAGTTGCAGAAAACATGGGAAAAAGTTTAGACATTTTTAAAGAAAATAAGTTTTTTAGGGGTGTCTGGGTGGCTCAGTTTGTTAAGTGACTGCCTTCAGCTCAGGTCATGATCCTGGAGTCCCAGGATCGAGTCCCGTATTGCCATCGGGCTCCCTGCTCAGCAGGGAATCTGCTTCTCCCTCTGACCCTCCCCACTCTCATGTGCTCTCTCTCTCTCTCTCATTCTCTCTCTCTCAAATAAATAAATAAAATCTTTTAAAAAAATAAAGAAAATAAGTTTTTTAAAGAAAAAAAATTGTGCACATGGTGAGAAATAGGGATAACACATCATCATTAGTTGCCTAAAGGTGTATCACCTAACATTAAAAAAGAAATTTGGACAACTTCACTAACCCCACAGATAATTCCTAATTATGTCAAAAACAAAAACAAAACACCAACACCAAAAAAGCAGCAATTGTTCCTGTAAACACTCATGTTAACTGTCTACTCCTGAATGAATCCATAAAATTTTTAATACAGTAAAGTTACACTTTATATTTAACCGAGTCGGGGCTTTCAAATTTCTTTCCATGAACCATTTGAATACTTACTAAGTAAATTATTCAACTGATATAGACTTTAACTGATATAGCCTGCTAAGAATTAAGACATTTTAGATCTGGAAACAGATCTAAAACTCTAGACGGTATCAGAGTCCAGTCTGTCTTATGGTTGAGTCAGCACACTTTCCACTTGGAAACAAGCTTGGCGTTCATGTAGTCATAAAATCACACAAAATTAAAATTGAAAAGAGAGATCATCTCATGTATACTCCCATATGGGGATGGATTTTTCCATACACTTTTTCCATTAGATAATCATTAAACCTAAGTCTCAACTACTCACTTATTTTCAGATCCTTCATTTTACAGGTAATAAAGATACCACCAAGGAAGATTAATATTTTGTTTCAGTTTCAAAAGAGTGCTGTGATATATATATATATATAATTCTTAGAATCAAATAGATTTTGAAGATGTTGAACTTCAAACAGCATTAGAGATGCTAATCCACTGCAGGGCACTGTAGGACTTTATTTTACTAATTTACATTATAGTTCCCCAAGAGAGAATACAGTGTGATGGGCTTCTAAAAACGATCAAATACTTGTTTTTGTTTTGATGAAGTTGGGAGTAGAGAGTGAGATAGGACTTGAGGGGTAGAATTTGTGAGACTAGTTTTCCTCCGAATATATTTTGAGAATATTGATCTAAGTGGCTTTTCCAAGCACATATTATGTGTAACCTAAATCTCAAAATTCTCGGGTACTAGTTTTAAGCCCATGTGTTTTTGTGCTTGCATTAGACATGAAAATTAGCTTTTGATCATTTTCTACATAAAAGATTTTCAAATTTCTTTGAGTTCAATAAACTTCCTTCTATGACTCTATGGATGGTTAAGCCACGTATGTCCGTTTGATGAAAATAAAAGAGGGGACTGGAGGATTGCTTATGTGTTCCTCAGTCTCAGATGATCTGCCTACACCTATCTGAACTTGACTAATCAGAGGTTGATTTGAATGCACTGGAAAATAGAATTTGTACCCAGAAAGCTTGAGCTTTGGGTGTCATCCATGCCTCTGTATTCCAACTGACAAATGTTTCTCTAAGGAAATTAAAGTTCTGTTAGGAGAGACCTGAGTGAACTGTCAAAATAGGAGTCAATAGGTATCAAGAAAAAAGCATAAGGAACTACGCATAGGATAAGGAAGGTAGAATCTAGAAACTGGAAAGGAACCGAAGAAAATATCAGCTTAAATTCTGCCTAGACCAATACGGTAACCCGACGCTGCCCCATTAATGATAATTCTGCTCTTCTAGATCCTGCTGAAGTGTTCTGTAGTATTCAGTGTTCAGTTTGAGGGCTCCAAAATTTGACACAGGACTATATTAGGGTTTTTATTTAACATAATTTTTTTTCATTTTTTCACAGGCATGTGTCATTTTGGCATTGTGAAAAAAAAATCTTCTAAAATGCCGAAAGATACTTAAGAACAAAATCTATGCAATATTAGAAAACTACAATAGGCCACTTACACGACTCCATATAATCAGAAAACAACTTCATTAAATTTTCATGATCCTATTCCCTAATAAATTATCTGCTGCCCTTTCTCTTTAACAACGGCCATAATAGCAGTCACAGAAAAGAACAACTTCCTCAGAAACAAACGACAAAAACCCCACTTCAGCCACTGTTTAGCAATGTGAATTGGTGAACAAAGACAAGTATTAAGTCAAAGATCAAAAGTCTTAATATAAGAAAATGTGGCAGTAAACATATCATGATAAAACATTTTTTAGGCACCCCATGATTAAACATTTTATGTTGGCTGATGATATAATTATGAAAAGTGGCATCCTTCCCCATGTAGAAAATCTCAATAAAAATTTCCTAAGAAGAAGTTTATTTGATTTGTATTACTCTCATTCTATTACAAAGCCCAACAGTATCATCTAGTGCCAATAATATCAACTACTGGTCATTCCTTGTTTGGGATCGTTATTGCCAAAGGAATAAAAATGTCACTGAATGATTTGTTTATTCAATAACTCAAAATATCAAAAACAATTTGTCTAATTCATATAGTACTTGACTCTTCCACATATATCTTCGCTAATTTTCCTTTAATTCAACATTCACTAATTAAACACATGTTCTCACTGAGGCCCAGCCCTCAGTCTCCACAACTTACCCATGCTTGAAAGCTACTCTAAGAGCTCTGAGTGAAAGAAAAATGCTGCTCTAATTTCACCTAAAATGAGAACAGCTAACCTGTGATAAGAGCCAGAGCAAATCGTGCGTTGACAAGAAGTACTTTACTTCAAGATTTAATTTTGACCTCAAAAGTGTATCATTGCCAAGTGTCTAAAAAAGGACTCACTCCAGGTGTCAGTAAACTGACTTCACAAGACACATGGTGACATTCAAGTACCTGGCTAAATGTAGAACTTACATTTTCCCCCCATGCTTTATTGAGAAATAATTGGTATACGTCCCTGTTTAAGTTTAAAGAGTACAGCATGATGGTTTGATTTACATATATTGTGAAATGATTACCACTATAGGTTCAGCTAACATCCATCTTCTCATACAGATTCAGTAAAAAGAAAGAAGAAAAATGGAAAAAAAAAAAATTCTCCTTGTGATGAGAACTCAGGATTTAATTTCTTAAACAACTTTCCTGTATGTCATACAGTTAGCTATAGTCAATTGTGTTGTACATGACATCCCTAGTACTGACTTATCTTATAACCAGGGGTTTGTACCTTTTGACCACCTTCCTCCAATTCCACCACCCCCACATTCCACCTCTGGTAATCACAGATGTCTTTTTCTATGAGTTTTTTTTTTTTTTTTTTTAAGATGCCACATATAAGTGAGATCATACAGTAATTATCTTTCTCTGATTATTTCACTGAACATAAATGCATTCAAGTTCCCTTTGTTACAAATGGTAGGATTTCCTCATTTTTTTATGGTTGAATAAAATTCCATTATACACACACACACACACACAAACACACACACACACACATATATATATATACTTCTGTATCTATCCATCTTTCAATGGACACTGAGGCTGTTTCCACGTCTTGGCTATTATAAATAATGTTGCTGTGAACCTGAGAGTGCAGATATCTTTTCAAGTTAATGTTTTCATGCCCTTTGAATATATTCCCAGAAGTGGAACTGTTGGATCATGTGCTATTTCTATTTTTAATTTTTTGAGGATCCTTTATACTGTTTGCTATCGTAGCTGTACCAATTTTCATTCTCACCAGCCATACTTAAGTGTTCCCTTTTCTCCATATTCATGCCACCACTTACCTCTTGTCTTTTTTTTATGATGGCCATTCTAACAGGTGTGAGGTGATAGCTCATTGTGGTTTTAATTTGCATTTCCTGAATGACTAGTGATGTTGGCCTTTCATGTATCTTCTCTGGACAAATGCCTATTCAGGTCCTTTGCCCATTTGTTAATTGGGTTGCTTTTTTGCTATTGAATTGTATGAATTCTTTACATATTTTAGAACTTAACCCCTTATCAGATATTTGGTTTGCAAACATTTTTTTCCCATGCTGTAGGTTGTTTTTTTACTTTGTTGCTGTTTATTTTGCTGTGCAGAGACTTCTTTGTTTGATGCTGTCCCGCTTGTTTTATTTTGTCACTGATGCTTTAGGTGTCATATTCAAAAAATCATTGCCGAGACTCACATCAAGGAGCTTTGTTTCTGTTTTCTTCATGGTTTCAGGTTCTACATTTAAGTCTTTAATCCAGTTCAACTTAATTTTTGTTAGTGGTGTGAGATATGGATCCAGTTTAATTCCTTTGCATGTGAATATCTAATTATCCCACAACCATTTATTGAAGAGATGGTCTTTTCTCCACTGAGTTTTCTTGGCTCCCTTGTCAAATATTAGTTGACCATATATGCTTGGGTTTATTCTGGGCTCTTGATTTTGTCCTATTGTTTTGTCTATTGTTATGGTTAGCTTCCCTGGTTAGACAGACTAAAGGCTATATTCAGCGATGACTAGGGCAACAAATTAGATATCCTGCCCAGGTGCCGTGGAAGAAGAAGCTTTAAAGCTGGTAAAGCTCTTTGTGGAGCGCCTGGGTGGCTCAGTGGTTAAGCGTCTGCCTTCGGCTCAGGTCATGATTTCAGGGTCCAGGAAGCCTGCTTCTCTCCCTCTCCCATTCCCCCTACTTATGTTCCCTCTCTCGTTGTGTCTCTCTCTGTCAAATAAATAAATAAATCTTAAAAAAAAAAAAAAGCTCTTTGTTTGTTATCTCAACTCAAGCCAACCTGCATCTCAAGTTCCCTGGCTGAGCCAGGGCCACAGGCTTCGTTTTGCCAACTACTGATTCTGCTTGCCCTTCGCTAGATTGGAGCACCAGGGGGTTGCACAGCTTCCAGGAGTTGTCACCCCGTCTCTTCTGGTCAGATGGGACTGGAAGAAACTCTCCACAGTAGGAAGGGCTATGTCTCAGCTCTCTTGCCTGGGCAAGAGGGGAGGGGCCACTCTAGGCTACACTCAATTTCCCAAACAGACTCTCTGATTGGGAGGGGCTGGGAGCTACCTTCAGCCTTGGCTATGAATTAATCCCCCTGCTTCTGATAGCATGGGGAGTCTCCATGCCCAGCACTGACTTAGCTCTAGGAGTGATTAATTTTGCCTGAGTGCCCCAGGGCCACACAGCTTCCAGGAGTTGTGGCCAGCCCTTCTGCTCAGAAGGGGCCAGAAGACCCTCTCCACAACAGGGAGATGGTGATTCTTCTCCTTGTGTGGGTGTGAGCAAAACAGGCTTGAGGGTAGGCAAAATTTCTCTTTTGAGTATCTGAATCAGGCACATGTACACCCCACCAAGTTCCATGCTCAGAGTGCATCCCCATCCCTGTTCTCCAGATGAGCAAAACCATTGGCTGGGATTACTACTGAGCACTGCAAATAAGAACTCAGTCTACTAGATCTGTGTGCTGGTTGTTTTGAGCTCCTCCCTGCTTCTCTGTGATTACCACTGGTTGAGCCCCCAAATATTTCTCTGCAATCCCCATGGTGTGAGAACAGAGTAGAGGTCCCCACAATGTGACCCTAATGCTGGGGGGAGGGAGCTGGCTGTCCCCTGCCCTGTTCTCTTTCCCACTGCAGAAACCAGGGGCTCAGGGGAAACCTCTTAAGGTGCTGGGCTGGGCTGGCCTGGAGGAGGGACAATGCAGTCAACATGCAGCCACTCCTCTTACCCCTCTAATGCAGTCCATCTTGGTCTCTGTGGTGCAGGGTAGGGGGATGTTTCAGCCTCACCCCATGTTTGAGGATTCTTCGAGTGGTGTCTTGTTCTGGAATAGTTATTAGTTGTTCTTATGAAGGAAAACAAAGTCAGTATCTTATGTTGCTGTCTTATGACATCACTCCCATAACTTAATAGAGGAAGCACTGAAAGTCAGGCTTCAAATCTGAACTGTACTTCCATTTCCTGTCTTCACTACTACAGGATTTATGGCTCCCGTGGCATACATGAGAAGAATCAAGGCAATTCTGAGCCAGCAGTCTCAAACAGATGGCATCTCTTCTGTCATAATTAGGCAAAATGTACATCATAAGAGAGGAAAATATAATTTTTTTTTTGCACATTCTCCCTTGAGTTTTTGCTCCTATTCTTATGTTGTTTCCATTGCCAGTGTGGAGGAAGGAAATTGTCATTATGCATGTGTTATGGGTTGTAGGAGAGACCTTTTTTTTTTTTTACAAATCAAACATTTCAGAAGTTTCCTTCTAATAGATTTTTTTTTCATTTTCCTGGTAAATGTTTATTCCCAGTTTGAAAATGGAAACTGACATTAAAATTACTCTTTTGTGACCATAGCTGTATTTTGGACTAGATTTTTTTTGTGTGGAAAAAAAAAAAGGAAACAAAAAAACAACACAAAAATACTTGAGCAACAAAATATAATGAAACAAATTCATGTTTATAAGTAATTTAGAGAAAATATTGCCAGCATAGAAGAAAAAAAGAGGAAGTAATTACAAGAACACACAGATTATATCTAAAACACCTCAAAAAATTTAAGTTTGGTTGAGATCAGTAAGATATTTTCCATGTCTCTCTTGCTCTGTTCTTTGGATTTACTTCCCCTACATACAGTCCTTTGCTCAGTCTTGGATCTCCACATTTCTTAAAATACAACCTGAAATCACAACAAAAGAATCAGAGCCTATCTTGTCCAGGTCTGCGAGTAGGTCATATTTTGGTTGCAAATTCTCTTCATTACAAGACCTCCTTTAATGGAGGCCTAATGCTATGATATGTTGATATTTTTAGCCACAGCAAGAAGTACCTAAAGCCATCCTACCTCTGATAGAAATGATATAGTAAGAAAAGGAATCTGACAGAATTAGAGATCATTTTGAGTTTGAAGTAATGATGGGAAATACCAAATAGATATATAAGTAGGGAATATAGACAGTAATATTCCAAAGACATCTGCAAAAGGTAGAAATTGAAGTGAACAGAAGGTGTTTGAATTGGTTTGAGCTCCAACAGAAGTAGATCTTGAGACAGGATTCAATGCAAATAGTTTTATTAGGGTTGATTTGGGAAATACCTATAAATGAGGAGGAAAATAACAAAGGGAAGGGAAAACAATCAATATAGAATGCATTACCCTGAAATTCACTGCTGGAGAACGATGGGAGCCATTTTAGAGCACAGACATCTAACTTATCCAATCAGACTTGAGGGAGATGGTGAATTTATGCAGCAACTACTGTCAGTAATTGGTCAAATGCAGCTGCCAGGGGAAATCAGTTCTTGGCACTTCCGGCTCAAGTAGAAAGGGATCCCACATACACAGATAACTCTCAGAGAGATGCAAAAACTAGCTGTTGGAAATGAGGGCAGGGTGCAATGAAACTGTATGGTCATAAGAAACTTGGACAAGGCAACAATAGCTTCGGCCAGAGGCAGTGGGGTGCTGAAGTCAGCTCACACTCACTTCCAAGACCTTACTTACTTACTTACTTCCACATCTTTCCCTAAGTTCCCATTTGGTGACTTCACATGGGTAGCTTGAAATCAGCTGTGGTGGAAGGATTTATACCACGGAAATCAGCAAATGCTACATATCAGTCTTTTTTTTTTTTTTTTTTTTTTTGTCTTTTCTTTTGAGAAACATTCTTTTGGTAAACATTTACCAGCACACCACTATATAGAGCAATATTTACTGAAATATACAAAAGATGAAAATCTTGCTAGAAATTTTTTTTTTCTTTAGAGAGGGAGGGGAGAGGGGTGGAAGGAGAGGGAGAGAGAGAATCTTAAGCAGGCTCCATGCCCAGCACGGAGCCCAATGCTGGACTCAATCTCACAACCTCGAGATCAAGGTCAGACGCTTAACCAACTGAGCCACCCAGGCACCCCCCCCTTTTTTTTTCCTTGCTAGATAATTTTTTTCTAAGTTACCTGCAGAAAAAATATTATGAATATATGAATTCCAATGAGCTTCAACACTTGTTTGATACTCTCTTTTCAAAACATCTTCAAACTTTTGATAACATAACATAACATAACTAATGCTTAAAATGACTACAAAAATAAGGATTTAGATATGCTTGCTCTGGGTGAAGTGCTCTGCTAAATGCAGAGTGTGTATGTAGGCAGTGGAAAAGTAGTAAGAAGCAGCAAAGAACAAAGGCAGGGAAATCCAAAGGGTGACAAGGCAGAGCACCTGGCCTCTGGAGCTTGTAAGCAGATAGGAAGATAATTCAATCAGTAATACTTGGCATTTCTAAGATATTGCTAGCCTCTTTCAGAAGTTCACAACCAATAACAATGAAGCTGCATCACATCAAATTGGATAGCCCAAATAGATGATCTAATATTAAAATGTCACCCTTTCTTTAATGTCACATTTTTGGACTAGTGCTTGCCAGATGCAGGCAGGGTGGGTGGCATGCGAAATGGGTGAAAGTGATCAAAAGGTACAAACCTCCAGTTATAAAATGAATAAGTCATGGGGATGTAATGTACAGCATGGTGACTATAGTTAATGATACTGTATTGCATGTTGGAAAGTTGCCAAGAAAGTAAATCTTAAAAGTTCTCATCATAAGAAAAAAAAATTTTCTAACTGTGGATGATGACAGATATTAATTAGACTTAACTGTGGTGATCATTTTGCAATATATACCAATATTGAATCATTGTGTCATTATGTTGTACATATGAAACTGACATAATGTTATATTTCAATTATACCTCAATAAAAGGAAGTCACTTTCTTTTTTTCTTTTTCTCTTTCTTTCTTTTTTTTTTTTTTAGGTTAATGATATAAAAGCTTCCCTCTCACTTTAACAGTTTAAAAATGGCCAAAGTTCACAATTTTCTATTTTTCTCAGCATTTAAGCCAGGTATATTTTACAATTTCAATCTCTCAACAGATATTATTACCATAATTATCATTCTGATCTGCACACAATCATCACTAGGAATTTGCTTCACCAACAAAAGCAACCACATTGTCTGTTACATTCTGAGTCTCAGGAGAGTAGCTTTCTACAAGCAGGAAACCCCTGTATGCCGGATTCTGTTTTTTAGCTTCAAACAAATCTTCATAATCATTATACTGACAATTTTAGCACTCAATTTTAATTAGGCAGAAACTAATATCATATTAAATTTCAAAATATCCAATAAATGAGAAGCAACAGCAGGACCTGAACAGTTTCTCAAACACATTTAATTAAAGTATCTAGGGCACTTTCAAAGTTTGTTTCGAATGATCTCCCCACAAGTTATTTGAATCCACTGTGTACTACTTTAAAAAATATTCAAATGCTAATACCACATGGCATTTGACATAGGATATTAAAAAAAAAAAAAAAAATTAAGTTACTTCTAAAACAGTACCTGGCAACAATTAAAAGCTCAAGGAAAAGAACCCACAAAAGGGTAACTTTGAATTTGGGGTTGACAGACACTAACATGGCAAACTATAAAAGTCCTGAAGGTAGAAAGACTATTGGCAGCAACAACTGTAGCAGCAAGAGGACTGGTGACAGATTGAGAAAATGCAAGTCAGCTGGTGTCCCCACTGGCACACTAAGGAGATAAGAATCTGTAGTTTATTCTTGTGCAAAAGATCAGACACTGTCCTTCCCTTAGGAGAAATACTTAGCTGAAGAGGGTTCTAGCTTCATATTTGACTATACTCAGGACTTAACTCATCTCCGAAAAACCTATAAGGATCTCAGTTTTTCATTTCACTTTGCCCCTGGAGATAGCAAACATTGGGCAAAAAATACCTAGTTGTTGACAGAAAATAATTTCCACTCTCAGACAGCTAAATAAACTGTCTACTTTGAATGAGATATCATTAAATGCATCCAGTTTTCCAAAAGTCTTTGCATGTGAATTGTCTGGGGATAGACATCTCACATTATAGTGAGGTGAATTCATTCCAAGGCACTGTGTTCCATACTGAAGAGGATAAAAAAATGGAATAAGAACCAATAAGAACCAAGAACAAGCTAATTTGATTTTAGAATTTGTGTGTGTGTGTGTGTGTGTGTGTGTGTGTGGAGTGGGGAGGAACTATTAAAATCACTAGCAGGGTCTCAGAGTTTAATAAAACCTGAAGATCAGTGGTGAGGTCTATCAAAACAAATTAATTTTAGAAGTTCAGACTATAGATTATCTATGTTCTTCACACTGTGTATTGTTGAGACATCATCGGCTCATTTCAGAATATAAGACATTGTTTTTTTCTATTTCAAATTTTAGTTTTTCATTGGTTTACAATATAATTATGAGAGAACATATAATTTTTTTCATTACTCCATATAGTGTTATACAACTGAAACCAGACTCCCAACTGAAAAACAAATTCCCAGTTAACAGTAAGCTTTTCCTCTGTTGGTACAATTTGAACAGAAAGATTCTTCCAGATGATTTTATTGACAGGAGAGCACTAAGAGCTCCCTGAAAATATAGGGAAATTAATTAAAATCTGATTCACATCCAGACTTCCTTAAAGCTTACTAGCTCTTTTTTATATTTCTCTCTGTAATAAAATTTATTAGATTGAATTCATCTATAATTACCAGTTCTCCCACAACCTTTTGGATTGATTGCTTATTTTTAGTCAGCTTTGCCAATCTCTCCTTTTCTCACTTCATTGTGACTATTATATTATGGTTCAACTATCATGACCTTAAAGGAGAGAAAAAAAAAAAAAGGGAGCAAGGAGAAAAGAAAGGAGAGACTAAGAAGTAGAGAGTAAAAGAATCAACAGAAAGAATGAGGCAGATGTTTGTGTGTGTGTGTGTGTGTGTGTGTGTGTGTGAGAGAGAAATAGAGAAGCATATAGACATGAAGAAAAAGTGATAACAGAAAACAAGGGCAAGTAACCAGAGCCAGAGACATCAAGAGAGCAGAGCCTTCCTAAAGAAACAGTCCCTTCTTGGATCATTAGGATTTTACTGCTGATAGTATTTTACATTTTGAGACATGTTTACAACCCTTAGTATGGAGATTAGATAATAAAGCCCTGTCTTACCATTCCTTCATCCCCTCGACCTGAACTCTTTACACAAGAAGTTCATCCTTGAACTCCATTTGACCTTCACCTATAGGGATAAAATCTCTAATTCTGCCTCTCATCTATACACCATTCTAAGTTTCCAAAACCAATGCAAATTTTCCAGCAAATGGGCCATGATGCCATTTCAAACCCTATTTTGCCATATTTAGCAAGTCAAATGACCTTCCAGGATCACTGATATAACAAATTTTAAGCTTTGCGCAGCCAAATATAATATTCAAATGAAATAGTATGGTTTGTTTTTATGTATTTAACATCTGTACATATATTGAAAGGAATTTTATTTTTGCCTGGAAATGTTTTTTCATAAGTGTGTGTGGTGGCCATGAAAACAGACCATTCACATCTCCTGCTATGGGGAACATAATTGACAGACAGCCTCAGCTGCTGTACTCTGAAGCCATTGCAATTGTACTGAGACCATGCTTCCCACAGCTGCTCCCAGAAAATTACTGAGTATGGCAGGGATACTAAAGCAGGTCCATTCCTATGAGAAGTGGGACTCCTCTGTCGAGTGACTTTGGTTTAAGGACTCCCCATGGGACTGGTCAAAACTTTCCTAGAAATGTATTGCACTCTGAGACTCCCTCTATACCACCCTTTCTTCTCTACCCCATAGGGGTTATTCCTGCATTACGGTCTCATAGTTTTACCTACCACCTCCTCTGGCTCCATCCCATTTTCCCTTATAGGCATTTCCCCCAAATAAATCCTTAGATATACAATCCTGTCTTAGCACCTGCTTCTCAGAGGACCCAAACTAACACTAGTGGTACTGAGAGTGGTCCAAGAACACAGGTAATAAAATTTGAATTTAGGACTCATTACAAGTAGACAGAGAAGACAAATGAGGTACAGATAGTCCCTGGCACAAGACAACAGTTAAAACTTTCCCTAGTAATGACCTGGGAAAATGTCCCAGTAGAGAGGAATGCCACTCTAGGTCTAGTGATCCAAACATTTGGAAAATGGGGGGAACCCACACATACAATGACAGTGAAGTTGACTGGTTATTGCTAATTTGGATGAATGGCTTGAAGAGAGATTATGAGAAACTGAAAACCACTGACAAGTAGTAAATGGTTTGTTTTGAGAAAGATAATCAAGAAAATGAAGACCTGATAGAGTTGCAGAGCTCGAGAGATGTTTGAATCTCAGCCATGGCAGATCTGTTTTGTTAGGATCAAGGCCCTGGTTATGAGTAATGTGGGATTCTGAGACATGACATAAGGACATCTGTATGAACTCCCCTGGGGAGCTCAGCAGATGACCTCCAATCCTTTGAACCTGACAAAGGCAGTCCCACCTTTCCCCATTCTGGAAGATTTTCAGATGTATCTCCCCAAGAAGGCAACAAGTGGCACAGATCATTCATCAAGGTCATTATATATGCTTTAGTGAATGAAGGACCAGTATAAATAATAAGTCCAGTATGGTCCCTCCACAGGTCAGGGCTGATGGAAGGAGAGGCAGTCATAGAGCTGGCCTCATTAATATCCATGGGGATGATGGGATCAGGGGTCAGTGCTTAACTACAAGAAGCCAGGAGGCCTAAGGTAAGATAAGGTGAGGGAAGAGGAGCACTGAAGCAGGCTGTACCCACCGCACAGATGGTTAGTAAAGCATGGTGGCCTCCCTAGCAGCAAACTAGACAACATGTAACACAAGTGCTGATTAGAATCCAGTACAAAAATGTAAAAGACAAGAATGAAGGAGAAGGGATTTAAGGACACTTGTCCCAATATAAAGTCATGACCTATTGCTAAGTTCCCAGACCTAAGTTTATTTTCAGATCTAGAACACATTGATACATATATTGATACATATGATACTGTGATAAGTATTTAATATGATGTAATGATTTCCCCAGTCCTTCCCCAAAGGAACACAAAACCATTTACTTGGTTTGACTACACTGTGAAAAGGAGAATACCCAAACATTTTGAGTACTATTGGAAATAGGTTATTGATATCTAGAGATCCAAAGCATCATTATGGCCTGCTTTTAGAATGGGAGCTAATGGGCACCATATAATAAAATGGAATTATGACTAAAGTCCAAATAGGAGTGGACCCATTGGGTCTGTATACCCACCCAGTGGTAATTTCCCCAGTCTCCAAGTACATAATTAAAATTGCAATACTTAGCAGTTGAAGTAAAACCCAGCAACACATTATTGACCTATAAGGTAAGAGCTTTCATAGTGGGAAAAGCCAAGTGGAAACATCTGAAACTTCTCACTACTGACCAAGATATTAAGTCAAAATCAATATTGTATTCCAAGGGAGATGGAAGAGATTGGTACCACCATTAAGGTCCTCTAGGATGCACACCTGGTAGTTTCTATCTTATCTCCATTTAATTCTACCATATTTGCCCCTGCAGAATCTGTATGGATCCTGATGAATGACTGAAGACTGCAGGCTTAATTAATTAGTTGCCCCAATATCAGTTGCTATGTCAGACATGATACAGTTAGGGTGGATTAATAAAACTTCAGGTACATGGTTTAGATAACTGACTTGGTAAATGCATTCTTTTTCATTCTGATTGAGAAAGAAGGCTGGGAACAGTTCATATTCACATGAAACAGATGATAGTATTCATTTACAGTTTTCCGTTAGATCTACATCAACTCTCCCACTTTGTTATAATATAGTCCAAAGAAATCTGGACTGCCAAGACATCCCACAGAACATTGCACTGATGATACATTCCATCAATGATATCATCTTGACCAAATAACATGAAAAGAGGTGGCTAGTACACATGGGCTTTGATAAGACACATGTGTTACAATAGAAAAGAGAGAAATCTTACAAAGACTCGGGAGCTACCACTTCAGTGAAGATTTTATGGATCTAATGGTCAGAGAATATCAGGATATTATCTCTAAAAGTAAAAGAAAAATGTTGCATCTTGCATCAGCAGTGTCTAGTAAGCTTTTTTGGGTTCTGGAGGCAAAATTGTCCATGACTAGGAGAATTTCTCTAGACTTCAGTCCTGGTGATACGTATGTTTGCCAGCTTTGAGTGGGACCTGGAGCAGGGAAAGAGCTCTACACGGTGTCTAGGTTAATTGCAATCAGCCCTACCATGTAGACCATTCATGTATCCATGGTCCAGTGGATCCCATTGTATTTGTGGGGAAAGAATGTGGAGTTTTTGGCAAATGCCAGTAGGAGAATCATTCTGAAATAAAATCATGTATAGAATGATGTGCCATGTCACTAGGCTCTGTTAAAGACAAGCCATTTAACCATGGCCATTACATGATTATACATATGAAGCTGCTTAGTATGAGTTGTGTTCTGTTGGATGCATCAATTCATAAAGCGGGATGGGTCCAATAGCAATCCTTAATAAGAAGGAAAATGTATGTCTGGGATAGATCTTGAACAGGACCAGATGAAAGCATGAGCAGAAAGCACAAACGTCCATGTCATTCACCACAGTTGTACCAACACCATTCCCTGGTTTGCACCTATGACCTTATAATATAAGAGGTCCCATACAACCAGCTGAAGGAAGAAGAAAAACCTGAGCTTGGATTTTAGATATGCATGCAAGCCAAAAAATAGACACTAGTTGGATTACAATTCAGGTCTATAACAGAAAGACAGCAGGAGAGGGAAAATATTCTTTATGGGCAGAGTAGTGAATGGTGCACTTAGACATTTACTTTATATGAAAAGAGAAGTGGCTCAAGGCAAGAATATATAGAGATTTCTGGGCAGTTGCCAATGGTATGACCAAATGATCAGAAGTAAAAAGAAAAAAAGAAAAAGTAGAAGATTGAAGACTAGGAAGTCTTGGAGACAAGATGGAGAAATGAAAAGGGGCAAAATGTGTGAAGGTTTTTGTATCATGGTGTATTTTAGTCTATCACTAAAAAATTACCCTCCATGGAAGAGGCACCACACAAACAAGTACCACAAACTAGGCCAGTTGATGTTACCTGGCCTTTCTAACTGGCTACTCCAGCACTGGCATGATGAGCACTTGATAGAAGTGGCCACAGGGGTAGAGACAGAGGTTACACATGGGTCCTCTAGCCCAGACTCCCTCCTAGCAGGGCCAATCTAGCTACTGCTGACCCTGAATGTCCCATCCGCTCCCACAGACACCAGTGTTGAGCCCCTAATGTGGCACTACTTAAACTTTATCAAAATTAAAAGTTTTCTCTTTGAAAGATACTATTAAGAAAATGAAGACATAATCCACAGACTGGGAGAAAATATTCTCCACGTAAATAACTGACAAAGAACTTGGATCCAGAATAATATAAAGAAATTTTAAACTCAATAATAAGGAGATAATCAATAGAAAATGGACAAATATTTGACCAGACACTTAACAAAAGAAATACAAGAATGGCCAATAAGCGCATGAGAAAGTGAAAAGGAGCAGATCAGCGGTTGTCTGGGGACAAAAGCATTGGGAGGAATAAAATGTAAAGGACATGAGGAAACTCTTAAGGGTAACAGAAACGTTTTATTTCTTGACTGTGGTAGTGGTTTCATGGGTGTGTATATCTGTCAAAACTCATAAAATTGTACACTTAAAATAAGATGCTGTTTTTGTAGACAATAATTATACATATATTATACCTCCATAGAATTGACAAAATAGCATTACTAGGTAATTTGAAAAGAAAAATCTATTTTTTTTTTAAATCCTATGTGATATACTGGGATAGACAGGATAAATACAGGGTTATTATTTATTATTTTAAATTATTTTTTCCTATTTGATTTAACAGCAAAATAATTCTTTCCACTTATGTAAATAATGAGATAATGCTAAAAATTATTACCTTCTCAATTTGGTTTCTCAAAGGAAAGATCACCAGAATGAAAAATAATGCTTGTTGAAAATGGAAGTCTCTGGGCCTTATCCCATGGCATTAAATTAAGATTTGCAGGTTCCATGTGAAGCATTACCAGTATTTACAAACAGATGTATTTTACCTGTTGTAGCAATTCACATGTTTGGCCACGTGGGGAGAAGCAATCCCTGCCTCCCACCTCTAAATTATAGACAGTCACAGTATTAGAGTAGTCCTCAAGCCTCAAAAGCTCCCTTCCACTTTGAAGTTCCTAGAGATAGCAAATTCACTACTTTATCCTCCTCAAAACTGAGCATGTTGAGATTTCCAGTGGTTTCCACAGGTTGCCAGCAGAACTCTATTGTGAGAATCACGTTGAGATTTCCTAGCACCTCCTGGAATTGGGAGGAATTCCACCATGACTACCTGGTATGGAGAATTCTTCAAATCCCACTCCCTGACATGGGTTTCCTAGGGCTTCGGGGGATATGCTATGTAGTGTGAATGACACAGTGTCCCACAGAGAAGTCTTACACTCCTCTCACTTTCAGTCTCTAGTCAACTTTAGCCAGGATCTTCAGGGAAGGAAGGGTTCAACTATTCTAGAGTTCTGATGAGCAGAACGCCTGGATTTAGGTTGTAAAAGCAAAATAGTACTGCACACATATTTTTATTGTGTGTTGTTGATTCCCTAATTTCAAAAAAAGAAGGCATAGTAATTAGTGTAAATCACTGTAATTATGTACAGATTATATATACAAATTATATACAAATACAACCAAAGTAATGTTACATACAAAACTAATAACAGATTTTTAAACAAATCAATTTTTTTATTGAGACAGAAAAGAGGGGTGGTGAGTAAATGTCTACATGTATACAGAAATGTGTATTTACTCAGACATAAAAGTAAATCTTTAAAAAATATCCACTAAGTAACATGGACTCTTGGCATTTCTTAGTACAGTTTGGACAACAGCTACAAAATGCTGGTTATACAATTCAATGTAAATATTTTGCTTCAACTGTTTAGATACCTGTAGCTCTGTAAGCCTAACTGGAAAAAAAGGCTAATATTTATCCTTCTGGTTAAACCACAGTGCAGAGAGAAGGCTGGTCCAACTAGGTTGGAACAGTCACTTTGAATGTGTTTTTTCCTCTGGTCTCTAATTAGATAATGCACTTAAAAAGATGATGAACTCATGTATCACGGTCGGATGTTTCAAAAATAGGGTTGCTGTAGTTAAACAAGAAAACTCGAGGTGGTGGCAGCTAGGAGGAGACAGTCAATATTTTATCACAGGAAATATAAGTAAATCAATGACATCTGTGCAGTGGAAGAAACTCTCTCAGTTTAGCTTCATCTTGGAAGCAGTTCTCTTCTTACCAAAATCAAGGAGCTGTGAAAGTCCTACCAAGTAGCTTAGTTTAGCTGAACTGGGGGCGGAGCTCTTATCACAGGGCAGAGAACAGAGGCAGGAGCCCAGCATTTTGTAAAGACCATGTATTCGGAAAGGGAGCATGCCTGGAGAGATTAAGTGGCGAATATAGTTAGTAGAAACCTTTAGAAATTGTTTAAAGTGATCCTGAGAATTCCTGGATAATGACATTAAGTTCCTTAATAAAAGAAAGTGGCCATCCAATAGATCAGAGCATAATTAAGGAAATCAGAGAAAAGCAGACTCCAATGACCAGATCCAGAATATCAGAATGACGAGAACAACAGCAATCACAGCAAACAAACAAAACTAAACTAAACAGGTCTCTTTGAATTGAGCTACCTGGTGACTAGATTCCTGAGGTATAAGACAGGAACAGAAATTAATAGCCAAATGTCACAGTGCATATTAATTTTACCTTGTTGCCTGAGCTCCTATTAATGCTTGCTATACACTTCTCATCGCATGTTATAAATTCCATTCTTAGCCTTTTTCTTTTCTATTATCTTTACAATGTCCTGATTTAAAGAATCCTACCATGTGTTACTAGAAAAGATACCCAAAAAAGATAGATCCTAACTTGTAGTGGCATTTCAAAATTCTGGTTCCACAGTGTGAAGAGAGGAAATTTCTATCTTAACAGAATCTTGAGGGGACACACACCATAAGACATAAGCCACTTGAACTAAAAGTGTACTTATGAAGGAAATAAAACCTCCCCTTCTTTGAGTTACCGATATTTTGTAATGACATTCATCACCTTTCACCTTTTATTATAAATATCTGCACATACATATCCCCCGATACAGAGGGATATGACTTATTTGTATAAGCATGCATGTCATATAATATATACATATTTATAGACTTGAATAACTGAATGAATGAATAATGTGTGATATGCGTATTATTTTTTTTCCTCAGGGCAATTGAAAGAAGTGGAAAATATACTTGGGACAATAAATTCTGGATTTGCATCTTATTTCTGGGGGTATTAGACATTTGGCCTTGGGCAAATCATATGACCTATTTAGGCCTCTCTCAAATTAAAATTTTATTTATTTCTATTTTTTTTAAGATTTTATTTATTCATTTGAGAGAGAAAGAGCACAAGCAGGGAGGAGGGGCAGAGGGAAAGGGAGAAGCAGACTCCTGCTGAGCAGGGAGCCCGATGCGGGGCTAGATCCCAGGACCCTGGGACCATGACCTGAGCTGGTGGCAGACGCTTAACCGACTAAGCCACCTAGGTGCCCCTCAAGTTAAAATTTTATTTGAGTGATGTGGAGGATATTAGAGAATTCTACTGTTATGAGTTGAATTGTATTGTCCCTCCCCAAATTCATATATTAACATCTGAACCCCCAGTACCTCAGAATGTGACATTATCTGGAGATAGGACCTTTATAGAGACAATCAAGTTAAAATGAGGTCATTAGGATGGGTCTTTAATCCAAGATGACTGTGGGAAATGGGAAATTTAGACACAGAGACACATACAGAGGGAAGACAGAGTGAAGAGATACAGGGAGAAGATAGGCACATAAGCCAAGGAGGAAGGCTTAGAATAGACCCTTCGCTCACAGATCTCTAAAACAACCAACCCTGCCAACATCTTGATTTTGTACTTCCAGCCTCCAGAACTATGAGAAAACGAATTTCTGCTGTGTAAGTCACCTAGTCTGTAGTACTTTATTATGGAAAGCCTGTGAGCAGTGTTGGTAAGAGAGATCTTTATAAATTTTATAACTAGCCATGTGGTTCTTGGCAAATTGTCCTACCTAGTTCTAGAGCAGAGACCAGCAAACTCTTTTTCTGGAAAGGGCTAGACTTCAGGCTTTGTAGGCCACAGGCAGGTTCTGCTGCATATTCTATTTTAATCTTTTAAAAAATGTAAAAACAATTCTTAGCTTGTTGATTATGCAAAATTGGGCTGTGGACCGCACAGGCCCACAGGCTTTAGTTTGCCAACAGCTAGAGCACTGTCTCCTGTCACAGGTCAGGTTTTAACAAATCTTGTTTGGTAAATCCTAACGTGCCATTCAAATGCATTTTACAAATAGTACAAATCTAGTTCAATAAAAGCTTCTCAGTTATTTTCAGTAAAATGTTATTTTTCATTCAACCCCTTGTCTTTACCCCTCAAAAGCTGTAATAAGGCCTTAAATTCTTTATTCGACCTTTCATCAACTATGAAACTTTATTTTTTAAAGAAGTACTTCAATATTAGGTTCTCATTTCAAGTGATATGAGTGACAAATAGAAAACTTTCTGTGTACCTGTTTAAATGAACACATAAATTTGACAGCTTGATCCTCCCTACCCAAATATGCCATGATTTAACAAGTATAGTATCAACACGGCACTAGACATTACCTTCAATGCAGAATCAGCTATATTGATTCCTCAATGACGTCAAAGTATACTTTGGGTAAAAAAAAAAACGTGATTAATATAGCCTGTAAAAGACTTTACAGACCAAAGCCCCAAAGCCACTTCAAAAATATATAGTCCAATAAGCACAGGCAAGGCAGTTTGCTTGCTAATCACAAAATCGAATTTGCTCCTAAATGCCGAAATGTATGTGCTGGAGTCATAACCGCAGCCCCGGTGCTCACAACTATTTCTTAGGAAATCAGTTATTAGGTTTGTGAAGTGATAAACACGTCCTTGTTCTGCTGAAGTAACTAACCTTTATTCTTTATCGATCTATCTCTAGACATTAAAAACAAATCTGTCCTGCTGAACGCAAAAACTTTTTTTGCATTTAATTCTAACCAAGCTTCAATTGTGAAAATGAAAATAGAAACTTATTGTTGGCAGATGAGTAAACTAGCACACAATTTTTTAAACCAGCAGATATTTCCTCCTTTATCTATGAACATCTTGTCTTATTTCCTTCCAATTACATTTTTTTTCCTTCCATGAACAGCAAATACGTCATTTCTATCATTCTCCTGCTGGTGGCCTTCTGGAAGATGATTGAATTACCCAATCTTTGGAAGGAACAAGCTGTTTTATGTCTCGAGTGCCATGGATTTTGTAGATTCTCTAGCTCTGGGGTCTTTCTCAGGGTATTACAGATTTTAAGCTCCTTTCAGTGAGTAATGTTCTCCTGAAGGAAATGAAGGAATGACAACTCTGACTACATGCAGTTCTCCCAGGCACAAAATCACAGTGATGAGCTTTTCCTGCATCTTAATGAAAGATGGAAATTGTGAAAAGTAATTCAGGGTTTCTCAAACTACTTAAGGGACTCTCTGCGTCAAATTCCCCCGTATTATTTGTTAAATTACAGACTTTGGATTCTGATCCCAGATTTTCTGAATCAAGATCTACAAAGGCGAGTCCCATGTATTAGTTTTCTAGTGCTGGGTAACAAATCACCACAACAAAGTTGCTCAAAACAAAACACATTTATTATCTTGTACCATCTCAGAGTTCCTGTGGGTCAGGAGTAGTTCAAGCCCTTAGAAGGCTGAAATCAAAATGTCAACCAGGCGATCTGCTTTTCTGAAGCTCAGGGTCCTCTTCCAAGCTTGTATGGTTGTTGGCAGAATTTAGATTCTTGAGTTTGTAGTTTTAGGACTGAGTCCTAACTTTTTAATGACTGTTGACTGAAGGCTATCCTCAGTTCCTAAAGGCTGCCTGTGGTTCTCTGCCATATGTCCTTCTCCATAGGCAGTTTATAACATGGCTGTTTGCTTCTTCAAGGCCAGTAGGAGGCTCTCACCAGTCTGCTAAGATGGAGTCTAAATTATAAATTTAGAATTTAGAGCCAGAATTCTAAGAATGGCTCCCAAGATTCCATGTCTTAATCTCCTGTATTAGTAATATACTGAGATATTATTTCCATGAGTGTTATTTTATACAGCACAAGTTTACTTCAACATAGGAATATTATCCATGGACCTGATTTAAAGCACACAGGCCCTGTTAAAAACAAGAAGTGAGGTGGAAACACAAAAAGGGACTTCAACATGCCATTGGTGGTCTGAAGATGGATCAGGCCATGAGAAAAAATGAGGCCAGCCTCTAGGAGCAAAGACCAGGCTCTGGCTGATTGCAGGCAGGGGAATGATGGACCTCAGCCCAACAACTGCAAACAACTGAATTCTGCCAACAGGGAGAATGATCTTGGAAGCAAATTCTTTCCCCTTCTTCCTTCAGTTAGAAGCAAATCATAGGTTCCACCTGCACTTTTGGAGAAGGGATTACTCCAATGGGAATAATTCCTACCCTAGAGCCTCCAAAAGCAATTCAGTCCTGCTGACAAATTGATTTTAGCCCAGTGAGAACCATTTTGGACTTTAAAACTCTAAAATAATAAATTTGTGCTGTTTAAAGTCACAAAGTTTATAATAATTTGTTACAGCAGCAAAAGTAAATTATGCCATTCCTGCTGATTAGGATATCAATTTTTTTTTCAGTCTTTCACATTTTCTTTCAGATTATTCTTCTCTCTATTCTTACAAATCTTAGTTTATAGCCATTAAATGATACTTAGTGTATGATGTTCTCAATCATATAAATCTAAATTTATCTCTCCAAGTGTTAGCTTCTCTGAGGCAGGAACAATATTTAAACAACTCTACATCCAACACAGTAACTGGCACAAGGCCCCTGGTGCTCTGGAAATGCCAACTGAAAAAGTTGTAGTTGACTATTCTACAGCAAAAAATAATTTTTTAAAATAAAAATTTAATGATGGGGGGTCTGTGTGGCTCAGTCGGTTAAGCATCTGCCTTCAGCTCAGATCATGACCTCAGGGTCCTGTGATCCAGCCCAGAGTTGGCTTGTCCCTCTCTCTCTTCCCTCTCCCTGTGCTGTTTCTCTCTCAAACAAATAAATAAATCTTAAAAAATAAATAAATAAATAAATAAATAAATAAAATCTAATGATAAGACATTGATAAAATTTATCTCTAAAAGAGAAGGATTCAAAGTTTCTTTGATATGGCTTTACTGAAACATTTGCTAGAGATCTACATGCAAAAAGAATGACCAAGTATATCCAAAATATAAATATTGTTTCTGCCAGTTACTTGTATCTAAGAAAGGAATGCATTCAACTGAGAAGATGAGAGATTTACTCAAGTAAGGGAAGTTCAGATATCTTAACTTAGTTTGAATCTTAGTCTTGTATGGCTGCAGACATGTCATATATTTCATAGGGTTCTGTTTTGAGAGTGACCAGGACATTCTTGCAAGTAATTACAAATTTACTCTGATGGTCTTTTCTCCTCTCTTGTGTTGGTGCTCTTTCAGCAAGTTTAATGTTACTTTTTTCAAGAGCATTTGCAATCCATATGCCAGTTAAGGAAACTCTGTTCACTAAGATAGATACAACATTGTTTGAATCTTATTCCAAGGGATTTTGTTAAGATCTGTACTCTCCCCAAATTGCTGGATTCCTAGTGCCCACACATATACTTGATATAAAGGGAGTGCTCAATACATAATCATTGAATGAATGAATCATTCACCTCTAGTTTTGAACCAGATTAATCTTCTGAAGGATTAATTCAGTATAACATCCAACTGTTGTCATTCCCTGAATGCATTGCACTTTCCACTTCATACCACTTCGATCAGGACCAACCTCCCCCACCACAACAAACACACATACACATGCAAAGCGAGTTTATGTATGTAACTAATTTTCCTTAAAGCCTGAGAGGAAATATTATTTACATCCTAACAATGTAACCAATTTTAAATTGCATACAAAATATCCATACTCATATGAGAAACAGAAATTTGAACACTGACTAAATATTTGATGATGCCAAGGAATTATGTTTTGTTACCTTGTGGTAATGAAGTTATGGTTATTATATATATCAAGAGATCTAATCTTTAGAGATGAAATGATCTGATGCTGGGATTTGGTTTAAAATAATCCAAGTGGAGGGAGGAAGGAGCAGAGAGGATATAGATGAAACAATTAGCAACATGTGAAGTAGAGTTAGGTACATTGCCAGTGGTGGAGGGGACGAGATTCATCATACTATTTTCTCTTTGCATGTTTGAAAAATTCTATACCAATAGGTTCTTAAATAATCTTCTTCTGTAAAATATAATCTAATGAAAGATACCTCAGATACTCTCCCTCTTGAATTATGGTCTCCTCACATGTTTTTTGACCCTATCTTTCTCTCCTTGTCTTTGCTATTACTTCTCTCTTTTCTTGCTCTTTCTCTCAGTAACCATAACAACACACAAATGCTTAGATTTTATCATGAAGAGCAATATACTTCTTCTAGTCCTTAACTGTAAGTTCAGACCTCCATTTAAATATCTGAAGACCTAGGTCAAATAATGTAAATAGGAGCTAATATTTAGCACTTACTGTATGCCAGGCCGTTTTTATGTTTTGTTTTGTTTTTGATGATTTTTTAAAGCATTTCTTTTTTTTTAAACTTTTTTATTTAAATTCAATTTAGTTAACACATACCGTATTACTAGTTTCAGGGAAGAATTTAGTGATTCATCAGTTACGTAAAACACCCAGTGCTCATTACATCAGGTATCCTTAATGCCCATCACCCAATTATCCCTTCCCCTCATCCACCTCCCCTCCAACCCTGTTTGTTTCCTATAGTTAAGAGTTTCATGGATTGCCTCCCTCTCTATTTTTATCTTATTTTATTTTTCCTTCCCTTTCCCTATGTTCATCTGTTTTGTTTCTTAAATTCCACATAAGAGTGAAATTATATGGTTTATGTCTTTCTCTGACTGACTTATTTTACTTAGCATAATACCCTCTAGTTCCATCCACATCATTGCAAATGGCAAGATTTCATTCTTTTTGATGGCAGAGTAATATTCCATTGTACATATATGCCACATCTTCTTTATCTATTCATCTGTCGATGGACATCTGGGCTCTTTCCATAGTTTGGCTATTGTGGACACTGCTGCTATAAACATTGGGGTGCAGTGCCCCTTGGAATCACTATGTTTGTATCCTTTGGATAAATACCTAGTAATGTGATTGCTGGGTCATAGGGTAGCTCTAATTTTAACTTTTTGAGGAACCTCCAAACTGTTTTCCAGAGTGGCTGCACCAGTTTGCATTCCCATGAGAAGTGTAAGAGGTTCCCCTTTTTCTGCATCCTCGCCAACATCTGTTTTTTCCTGACTTGTTAATTTTGGCCATTCTGACTAGTGTGAAGTGGTGTCTCATTGTGGTTTTGATTTGTATTTCCCCGATGCTGAGAGATATTGCGCATTTCTTCATATGTCTGTTGGCCATTGGTATGTCTTCATTGGAAGAACTGTCTGTCCATGTCTTCGGTCCATTTCTTGACTGGGTTCTTTGGTTTTCTGGGTGTTGAGTTTGATAAGTTCTTTATAGATTTTGGATACTAGCTTTTTATCTGGTAAGTCATTTGCAATTATCTTCTCTCATTCTGTAGTTTGCCTTTTAGTTTTGTTGACTGTTTCCTTTGCTGTGCAAAAGCTTTTTATCTTGATGAAATCCCAATAGTTCATTTTTGCTTTTGTTTCCCTTGCCTTTGGAGACATGTCTAGCAAGAAGTTGCTGTGGCCAAAATCGAAGAGGTTGTTGCCTGTGTTTTTCTCTAGGATTTTGATGGTTTCCTGTCTCACATTTAGGTCTTTCATCCATTTTGAGTTTATTTTTGTGTATGGTGTAATAAAGTGGTCCATTTTCATTCTTCTGCATGTGGCTGTTCAAATGCTAGACTCTGTTTCAAATGCTTTTACATCATCAATCCTCACCACTTACCTCTGATAAAGGGACAATTACTACATCCCCTTTTAATGCTGGGGAAACTGTGGCAGAAAGAGATTTTAAAAATTGGCTAAGCCACACAATGAGGAAGTAGTGCAACTGGGATTTGAATCAAGGCAATAGGGTTCTAATCAACTACTATACAACACTACCTCTGTAATTGGAAGACTGTAGGTAGCAACTGATTCCAGGAGAAAGGCTATCACCTCCTGTAGTGGCATGGGTGGAGAAAGGGACTGTTTAGTTTTGTGTTTCTAGTTAAATATTCACTTCCTTGATAGACACATAACTTAACACATCCTAAGCTTTGTTTCTAACCTTTCAACATTTTCATCTCACATTTTTCTAAGTTTTCAAATTTACACTGCATCATGTTCTTATTTCATATATTAAGATACCTCATGAGTGAGGAGGCTATTTACCAGAATAGACAAGCTTTCAACCTCCATTACTTTCAGAACTATTGAAGGCAAGCCAACCCCTTAGGTTGTACTATTACACTCCAATGCTAATTAGTTTGTAATAAGTGTAATAAACTCACAAATGTGAAGTGCACAGAGCCATGTTTCATTGATTCAGTTATGCTGTCTGAGCATTGATAATTCATAGTTAATTACATATTTCAGCTTTTATTTGTCTATTTTGAAAATGCTTACATGTGTTCATAATTTTAATAAGCAATCAAAATGAATTTTTGGTATCTTTCTGTAACATTTATTATCTTTAGCCACCATAAGAACTACATAAGTTCATAGATATATCTAAAATATAGAACTTAAAAAAGAATTATATAGGTGACAAAAGTTTTTTATAGATGTTTTCATTTTGAAGTTTCTGATATTGATGTCTCTCAGAAAAATGAAGTTGAAGATAGATGATTAGTTGATATTCTGAGGAGTTGTATTTTTTGTTATAGGAAACTTTGTAAGTGCTCTTTACAAAGTCATCATTTTTCTTCACATTTACCAGTGAAATTATTCAAAATGTGTGCAATGATTTCCATGTTAGAGGATGGTGAGTAGAAAGACATTGCTACAGCTCCCAGCAAGTGATAATTATTCTAATAAATTTTATCCTATAAAAAAGTTTTAAAAATGAGATGTAAAAGCATTTGAAACAGAGTCTAGCATTTGAACAGCCACAAAATGTGTGCAATGACTACTCCATTCTTTACTACCTATTTTATCACTAATCCCAAGTCTGATTTAAATTATGGCCAAACAGGGCGCCTGGGTGGCTCAGTCGTTAAGCGTCTGCCTTCGGCTCAGGTCATGATCCCAGGGTCCTGGGATCGAGTCCCACATCGGGCTCCCTGCTCTGCGGAGAGCCTGCTTCTCCCTCTCCCACTCCCCCTGCTTGTGTTCCTGCTCTCGCTATGTCTCTCTCTGTCAAATAAATAAATAAATAAAATCTTTAAAAAAATAAAAAAATAAAAAAAAAATAAATTATGGCCAAACAATTGACAGTTCGCCAAAAAGGCCAGTGATTCCTTGTGAGATTATCCACTATGCATTTACTGATTCTTGCCCTGTTCTGTTTTTCTTCTGCTATCACGGAATAATTGGTATAGTCTCAAAATAAATTCTTAGCTCCTTCAACTCCCATAAAAATTTTCTCTAATATTTCCTCTACCCCCTTTCTTTGACTCTCTTTTTGTTGCCATTTTTTTTTCTTTCTGACATGCATATGATGGACATCTTAAAGTTGAAAACTTGACTTCCAGTTTCTAGCTCTACACATATTCATCCAAAACGACAGCTCTTCCGTATGAATGATTTTAGCAGCCACTTCCTTCCTTTCGACTTCAGCATCTAAGTTCTTACTCTTTGGCCCTTCATTATCACCTGCCTATAGGTAATCTCCTCTTAGATATGTCATCAGCAGAAACTCAGTTTAGAACTAACATTTTAAAGTAAAATTTATACTAAAGTACAAAATAAATACAAAATATACAACCATATTTGCATAATTTAATGAATTTTTATAAATGGACCATGAGGATTTGTGGGGCAAACATATAAAAAGTGTATCAGTAGCATCCAAGAACTCACTGTTGTGCTTTGTATTAGCCACTATCCCTGTAACAGTACTCATTATCCTGACTTCTAACATGATCAAATAGTTATGCCTTTATTTGTATTTAAGTGGAATCACAAAGTATATACTCTTATGCAACTGGCTCCTTTCACTCACCGTTATATTTAAGATGTCCATTATGCTGTTGAGTATAGTTGCAGTTTGTTTATATTCCTTGCTAAGTAAAATTTCACTGTATTAATATACTAAATGTTTAAATCCATTTTATGGTGAAGGGACTCGGGCAGTTTCCAGTTTGGGACTACCATGAAGAGTGGGGGTTCTTGTTTATGGCTGTGGAGTGTACGACATTTCTATCATTTCACTACATGTAGTACTGGCATGACTAGGTCACAGAGGATATGTCTATTTCCCTTTAATAAATACTACCAAATACTTTTCCAAAGTGGTTGAACTAATTTATAATTCTAATTGTGTATCTTGTACTTGTAGAGCTAATATTTTTAAAATATCCATGTTTTTACTCTTCTGTTACTATCAAATGACAGCAAAATTCTAAAATTACAAATATAGGAACTCAAAGTTATGTTTAACCCCTTTATTTGTGTGTCCTTTTTGCACACTAATGAGTTATTCAGCAAGCATTTTTTAACTTTTATCATACTTCTCAAATAGTGTGATTGCCACAAAAGTTACACAAAAGTATTATGGGGAAAGCCAAAATACTAACCTAGATCCATGCCTCTAGGACTGGACTACAGACTATGAACATTTTGCGACACTAGAGAAAATGTGATGAAGTGTTTAAATACTCTTACAGCAATTTGACATTGCTACAGCTCCCAGCAAGTGATAATTATTCTAATAAAGAATTTTTATTGAATTTTATAAAAGTATGGCCCACAATGGATTAAAAGAAGGAAAAAAAAAAAAAACTGGCCTTCTCCACAGATAGTTTAAGAATCACTGGCTGAGATAGTAATGTTGAAGCTAGAATGTAAAATAGGTTGTGCGGCATTCTGAATTATTTGAATTTTATCCTATAAAAAAAGTTTTAAAAATGAGAATAGACACATATTCACATGATAGAGAATTCTAGCAGCTGCGCGATGGTGGCGTCAGAGGAAAAAGACACTGGTAACTGCAAACCTGTTAGAAAGTGATTATAATCATTCAGGCAAATGACAGAGAATACTCGAAGAAGTCCAGATAGAAATAAAAGGGTAGACTTGAGAATCATCTCAGAGAAAATTTACTAAACTTGATGATAACTGGCATGGGTAAGGAGGGATGGGTTGTCAGGAAGAAGTGTTAAGTATAATTACAAGATTTCCATGTTAGAGGATGGTGAGTAGAAAGTTTATAGGGAAAACAAAAGTGTTTGGTTTTAAACATTTTGTGTTTGAGTTGACTGTGGAACTCAGAGGCAGAAAATGGAATAAAAAGGGGCATCTGAGATAGAGAATGTGAGATGGAAGACCTTGATACGTATGAGATTGCTTACAGAAGAGGCATATGTTGTAAAGAAAAGAGGTTTGAGTTCAGAACCCTCCTTATATTTCCACTGAAAAGGCAGACACTACTCAAGAGAATGCCAACACTAATAAGTGAGCTGAAAAAGAATAGCCAGGAAGAAAAAAAAAAAAAGGTGGAGAATAAAAAAATAATAATAATCCAAGTTAGGAGAAGAAACAGGAAAGAAAAAGAAAAAGATTTTGCTAAGAAGAAAATGGTTTCTAAGAATATGAATACAGTGAGGGTAATTACTCTTTCAAGAAGTATGTTGTAGCAAAAGGGAGGTGTTAAGATCTTGTTTGGGTAAGCAGCACCTGGGTGGTGCAGTCAATTGAGCATCCAACTCTTGGTTTTGGCTCAGGGTCATGAGATCGAACCCTGCATTGGGCTCCGCACTGGGCATGGAGTCTGCTTAAGATTTTCTCTCTCCCTGCCCACTGTGCTCTCAATCTCTCTCTCTCTCTCAAATAAATAAATCTTAAAAAAAAAAAAAAAAGACATTGCTTAGGTAAGAATAAAAATTTAAGGAAATGTCTTGTTCATGGATGAAGATGATGGAAGCAAATCTGTAAATTTAGAAGAAGCCAGTAGAGATGGACAGAGAAAAAGTATGAATCCAGTCACCATTATTATTATTATTATTTTTAACACATTTCCACAGGAGACTTGATAGTGATTGCTTCTTATTCACGTATTGCCATACTCTGGTCCAGGCTCTCTTCCTACCAACCTATTATCTTAAGATATCAACTTTCTGCATGTTTCAGAAATCCGTAGGCTGTTCTAAACTAGCTGCAGCAATCTACCCCTCTGCTCAAAGATCCTTTAGCTTTAGGTTAGGCTGCTCAGTCTAGCTCAGCTTCCAACACTTGCCCTTCACTTGCTTCCAGCTCAGCCAATATTTCAGGCAGAGCAGTCACCAAACTGTACCCTGTAGGAACCTCCATGCTATTTTACTATCTCAACATGCTCTTGTTCTTTCTATCAATACATATATTTTTAATGGACTTCATTTTTTAAAGTTTTAGGTTAACAGAAAAAAATTGAGTGGAAAGTATAGAGTCCTCAACACCCTACATACAATTTCTCCTATTATTCACATTTTACAGTAGTGTGGGGCATTTTTTTATAACTGATGAGCCAATATTGATATATTATTACTAACTAAAGTCCATAGTTTTAGTGTTCACTCTTGGTGATTATTTTTCTGGTATAATCTTAGCCAGATTCTTGGTCATCATTTTGCCTCTGACATGCTATGAAGCATTGTTAGCCAGCCTTCTCATGTATACTAAGGGCTTCCAGGTATCTTAACAATATATCCCTTAAAAAAAAAAAAAAAAAAGTCTAAATTAGCCCAGTTGTTTGTAACAAAGAAATCTGCCACAAAAACTGGTACTAGGAGTGAGATTCAGGATCCAGACCCTTAGGGAAATAAAAGAAATCTAGGATACATTATCTATCTTAAATGAATCTAAAATCAGTGAAAATCTATGAATATTCAGAAATTAGAATTTTATCCATACAAAGGAAAAGCCATTAACTGAATTATAACTTGGGTTTACCTGGAAGTAAGACCTGTGGGGCTGCACATGTAGCTGGAGCCAAGAATATGTTATGGGTTGAATTGTGTAACCCTGAAAAAGATGCATTAAAGTCCTCACCTCCTGCACCTCAAAAAGTAAAATTTTTTGGAAATAGGACCATTGTGTATGGAATTAGTTAAGTCAAATGAGATCATACTGGAGGAGGGTGGGACCCTAGTCCAATATGGCTTGTGTTCTTATAAGAATACAGCCATGGGTGGGGCGTCTGGGTGTCTCACTAAGTTAAGTGTCTGCCTTCAGCTCAGGTCATGATCCCAGAGTCCTGGGATCGAACCCCACACTGGGCTCCCTGCTCAACAGGGAGTGTGCTTCTCCCTCTGCCCTTCACCCCGCTTGTGCTCTCTCTCGCTCTCTCTCAAATAAATAAATAAAATCTTAAAAAAAAAAAAAAAGTATACAGCCACGGGAAGACAGAGACACACACAGGGCATATGACAATGAAAGCAAATGCCATGTGACAAAGAAAGCAAAGATTGAACTTAAACAGCTGTGAACCAGAGAACACTGAAGACTGCCTGCAAACCATCAGAAGCTAAGATGAGGCAAGGAAGGTATTCTCTCACAGATTTCAGAGGAAGTACGCCCTGCCAACAACCTGATTTAAGACTTCTGTTCTCCAGAACAGTGATACAATCAATTTCTGTGGTATTTAGCCTCTTCGGCTTTGTGGTATTTTGTTATGGTAGCCCTAAGAAACTAATACAGGATATTTCTTTAAAAAATGAGAAACTCAAGAAATGTGGAGCAATGTGATTGCTCCTAACACTGTTTGACAGATTCAGAGAGCACAAAATCACATTCCTAAGTTTTTAGCTCAAGTAATGGACTTAAATCTGGAGACTCTTTGATGGTGTTAAAATATCTATTATCACCTGTAGTCACAGACAGATAGTTGAAAACCAAATGCAAAGATTAATCCTGTAAGTTGCTGATTTATGACAGCTGCATTTGCAGCCAAGCTCTATCTTTTGTATAGGATATGGTACTGTTTTAGAAAACCTAGGATCCTAAAAACTAGAAAGTATATATTTGAACATCTGAATGGCATGGAATACTCTCTGGTATTTCCCCAGCAGTCCAAGCAGCCCCTTGTCTGAAAATCTTTTTTCCCCTTATTTTAAGACCTTATCAGAAAAAAAAAAAAAAAAAATCTTAATGCTCCATCCTCACTCCCATGTCTTATTGACTCCAGAGATATAACTAGAATCAGATTCCAGAGTGACTGGGATGGGATTGGGTAGAATAGTGAGATCATGTCAAGGATAAATGGCTTATGCACTAAAGTAATCCCAAAGTTTGCTAATTTTGTCAAGACATTTGTGAGTAGTATGAGAAATAAATTAAAAGAGGTGCTCCAGGGGCACATGGATGTTGCTGACGGTTAAGCATCCAACTCTTGGTTTTGGCTCAGGTCATGTTCTCAGGGTCATGAGATCAAGCCCCGCATCAGGCTCTGCACTCAGCATGGAATCTGCTTGAGATTCTCTCCCTCTCCCTCTGCCCCTTCCCACTCATGCATTCTCTTGCTCTTTCTAAAATAAATAAATAAATAAATAAATAAATCTATCTTTGGAAAAAAATAAACAAAATAAGAGAGGTGCTCCAGAAGCATATTTGAAAAGCATTTAGGGACTGTTCTCTGTGGCCTTTACAGCAATGTCAGGGGATTCTGAACCCATGTTTGTTTACATTTCTAGTTCTTGAAGAAGATACTGACTGGAAAAATTCCTACATGTCTTCTTGTCCTATGAAGGAGAATTATGATGGTAGAAATAACAAAGATAAAGTCCTATGAACTCCCGCTTTCTACCAAAATAATAAACCAGATGGTATATCACATAACTGGGAAAATGACAGAGATGAGTACTACCACTGAAACTTGAAAGATGAATATATATTGACTGCTTCACCAAATTAGCTGGATGAGTATTTGAAAAGGAGAGTAAATTTTTATAAACTGTACCAGAGAGTGACTCCAAATTATAATTACTGTTCCATATGTGGTCTCATTTCCAGAATAATTTAATTCAATTCATGAATCAACTATATATTTTAAAAAGATATATGAATGAGAAAAAGTTAGAAACAAATCCCATTAAAAAATATATGTTTCAGGTTTTAAGCATATCAGGACTTCCACCTAAAAATGAAGGGTAAGTTGCTGCACCCTCATTCTCCACAATTTGGAAAGAGACAATATTTAGAGAGCATCTTTGTAGTTTCAAATAATATAAACTACATTTGGTGACCCAGTGAGACCTATTTACAGATGTCCTAAAAACTTGTAGTCTTTGAATTGGATCCTATCACCACCAAAAAGAAGATCTCCAGTGCCTAAGAACGTTGTCTGGTATCTGGGATGAGGTCAGTGGGTATTCTGAAGGTTTTGTTGTATGTCTCCTTTACCAACTCTCTCTCCTTGGCAAAACAGTTTCTGATTTGCTGAGAAACCCTGAGAGAGCCTGAGCAATTTATCATGGAATAATAAGTGACCTTTTGACCTGTCTCTAGTCATGAATTAGATGTTATTTTATCCAGACAAATATTTTAGTACTGCAAAATATCACTCAATTATAAAGTAAAAGTCATACATATGGAATAATGCCCAGGCTTGTGCAGAAAGTACAGATGGTTCCCACTGGGAATTCCCTCATATTTCCAAGGCATGTATTCCAGGTATAACTCAACTCCCCATCAACATAAACCAGTGAACCTATGAGGACTCTGTGTCATCAGTTGTCCAAAGAAGAAATAAATTAATTGAACCTGATGGCTCTGCACAAAATGCTGGCATTGCACAGATGTGGACGGCTAGGACATTGTAGCTCCACTAGTGGTAGAGAAGCTAATTAACCTTATTAGGAAAAGCTTCAAGCTGGCCACCTGATTATCCACTTTGCTTATAAGAAGAGGCTTGCAGTTAGGATATTTATTGGTCCATAGGCCGTGAGTAATTGTTTAGGTTAGATGTTCAGGCATTTTTAAGAATGAATATTAGAAGATTGTTGACCTGGAGACTTGGAAAAGGAGATTGTGTGTGGATCTCTCCAATGGGCCCACTTTTAAAAATATTTAGGTCATGTTTGCACTCACATCCAATAGATTGCCATTTTGTATACAGATCTGAATAATCAAATGGAAGATGAACCACTCTGTGCATGTTTGTCACCATACTTTCTCAGTCACTATAGTGCATGTTCATTGATCTCATGAAAAAGCATCCCTAGCAATGGAGATAGTCTAGGCATGGGCCCACACAATGGGCTTTCCCCCAGTAATCCAATCAATCACCAACACTTAGTGTAAGATTTTTCCTTAGCAGCCATCAAAAATGCAGCCCTTATGGGTTTCTCAAATTGTAGTGTTGGAAGAGCCATATGATAACTTGATAGCAAGTTGATTACACTGGGACCCCACCCATAAAGCTTGGATGAACATTTTCCTCCACTAAAATAGATACTTATTCTAGTTGTGGAATTGCATTTCTTATCTGTCATTCTTCTTTTATCACTACTAACCGTAGACCAACTAAATGCCTTATATGCCATTATAGTATCACATACAACATTGATTTAAATTAAGCAACTTAATTAGTAGCAAGCAGTTAAGCAACACTTTTACATCCAAGGTCTCATCTACCACATCACACAAAAATGATTGACCTTAGGGAAAGGAGGAATGATGTACTATTACTTTAAGTATCAACCATTACAGTGCTGCAAGACAGAGTGCGGTAAGCTCTAAGCCAATAGCCAATATGTGGTGCTGTTTCTCCAACAATCCTAATAGAACCAGGTGGTATAAATAGGGATCATAATTTTCATTATACACCTAAATACTTACTGAAATATTTCTTTTCAATCTCACTATTCTCAAATCTGTAAGAAGTCTGATGCCCAAGAAGGGAATGCTTCCACTAAGAGACACATCAATGGCCCCACAGAATTGGAAGCAGAGACTCATCTAGCCTTTTAGGGTTCTTCATGCCACTGCATAAACTGAAGGGGAAAAATAAGATTTTCGCATTTGTTCTGATAATTCCTTTTGATCATAAGAGAAAATATGTGTTTTGTATTAAAAAGCAATACAGGAGCACCTGGGTGGCTTAGTCGTTAAGCGTCTGCCTTCAGCTCCGGTCATGATCCCAGGGTCCTGGGATCGCGCCCCGCATCGAGCTCCCTGCTCAGTGGGGGGCCTGCTTCTCCCTCTCCCACACCCCCTGCTTGTGTTCCCTCTCTCGCTGTGTCTCTCTCTGTCAAATAAATAAATAAAATCTTTAAAAAAAAAAAAAAAGCAGTACAGATGGAACCCAACTGATCCCTAGGTCTTCTCCTTATACTAATGTATACAGTTTTACAGTTTAATGGAACACTGTATTAACCCTACACAGAACTACAAAGGTTCAGATCCATCACGATATGGTAAAGAATCCTACCAACCGTTGTGTTGGCTGAAGTAAAAAGGAACTTGAAATGTGTAGTGGGAGGGAAAAATCCAAATATAAGTAGAGACCAGAAGACAAATGTTTGTGTGTGTACCCAAGACTTCAGCAACATGGACAGGCTTCTGCATATTCTATGCCCCTATATTCATTGACTACATTTTCTTTAGCCTCAACTGTTCAAATGATCCCTTAACTTGTCTCTCTATCTCTGGGCTTCTCCTTTAAATAAATGACCTAATTTTGAAAAATTAACTTTTATTATTTATTTGTGTTACCACATAGTGATCATTTTATATGATCCATTTATTTAAATATTTTGAAGATTTTCTAGATACTGCATTCTTTCACATATAAGTTTCCTGAAAGAAGATAGCATTTTCATATTAATTTTATATTCCCAGTGTTGTACACAAAATGGATGTTTAATGAATGCTGGTCAAAATTGAATAAATCAATAAAAATTTATGTTGTAGATTCAGAACATATTATTAAAATCCATGAAAGAGATATGATCAGCATCAGAAAATGTCCAGAAATACACATCTAAGTTGCTTTTCAGGATTCCCATCAAAGTGGCACCCTATTGATACAGAGCACTTAGTGTTTTTTTTTTTTTCAAATAATCAACTATATTCACAAACTTTATTTTAACACTCTTCTTTACAAAGAACTGAGAATTCTGCCCTTACAATGATAAATGTTTTGTACAATTGAATTATATCCATCCATGCCACTGATTTCATTTTGACAACTGTCTTCCCCAAATCATTTGTAAAGCATTTGCATTTACATCTCCCCAAGAACATATTGATGAGAAGCAAATAATTTGACTATCCTGAAATTGTGAGGTTTTCAGCTTTTAGTTTCTTTGCTGTATTTATTTTTGTTCATTTATTTTATTTTAGTGTAGGGTAGCATGGATAGATTCAGTCAAACCTAAACAAAATTTTTTGATGATTACTAATATATCTTTCTTTCTTCTTCTCATTTTCAAAAATCAATAGGACTGCTATATGACCACACAACTTTAACTGATTCATCCACTGAAAGAAGATTGAGTGGATACAATCTCTAAGCTTAGCACTTGTTAGCACACACTAAAAACCTATGAAATACAGAAAATGATTCTTCAACTCCCTAATCAACCACTGTCTAGTAGGAGAAATGCAAACAAATATTTACAACAATCACTGCAAAGAGGTATGCTTAAAAATATTCTGAATATTCTGAAAGCACAAAGCAACTATTTTGAATACAATACAGATTTAATAAACTCATTCATGAAATTAAAAAATATTAAACATCATGTTATTAGAAGGCAAGCACTTTTTTTTTTTTTTAACTGTTATAAAATCTCCAGAAACTAGTCTAGTCTCTAACTTTTAAAGGGATTCAGTGCATTTTTGGTGAATTAATGAATATGAATGACCACAATAACAATTAAATGAGAGCCCAAGTCGTTTTTGAAGTTTTACACTTTGAATGGTTTATAATATTGTTAGAACACATTATCCAATCTATAATTCTACCTTTTATGAAATATACAGTAAGTCTGGACTCATTAAAATTCTGTCACCACCATACTGATTTGATTACTACAGCATGTAGTATATCTTGAAAACTGGAATTGTGATACATCCACACTTGTTTGTCTTTCTCACAATTGCTTTGGCTTTTTGGGGTCTTTGTGGTTCCATACAAATTTTAGTATCATTTGTTCTAGTTCTGTGAAAATTACTTGCTATTTTGAAAGGGATTGCATTGAATCAGTAGATTGCTTTGGATAGTATGAACATTTTAACAATACTTTCTTCCAATCCATTAGCATGGAATATCTTTTCATTATTTGTATCATCTTCAATTTCTTTCATCAATGTTTTACACTTTTCAGAGTAAGAGTCTTTTACCTTTTTTAAGTTAAGTTTTTTCTTAGGTATTTTATTATTTTCAGTGCAATTATAAATTGAATTGTTTTCTTAATATCTCACTCTGCTACTCCATTATTCATGTATAGAAACACAACAGACTTTAGGGTGTTAATTTTATATGCTATAACTTTACTGAATTCATTTATTATTTCTAATAGTTTTTTGGTAGAGTCTTTAAAGTTTTCTATGTATAGTATCATGGCATCTGCAAATAGTGACATTTTAACTTCTTCTTTTCCAATATGGATGCCTTTTTTCCTTCCTTGTCTGATTGCTGTGGCTAAGACTTCTAGTACTATATTGACTAGAAGTGGTGACAGTGGACATCCTTATCTTGTTCCTGACTTTTTATAGGGAAAACTCTCAGTTTTTCACTATTAAGTGTGATGCTAGCCATGGGTTTTTCATATATGGCCTTTATTATGTTGAGGTATATTCCCTCTACACTAACTTTGTTGAGTTTTTATCATGAATGGATATTGAATTTTATCAAATGCTTTTTCTACATCTATTGAGATGATCATAAGATTTTTATCCTTTGTTTTGTTTATGTGTTATATTACATTTATTGATTTGTAAATATTAAACCATCTTTGTATCTCTGGAATAAATCTCATTTGATCATGGTGAATGATCCTTTTAATGTATAGTTCAATGCAGTTTGCTAGACACATAGATCAATAGAACGAAATAGAGACCCCAGAAATAAACCCACGCTTATATGATCTATTAATCTACAGCAAAGGAGGTAAGAATATACAATGGAGAAAAGGCAGTCCCTTCAATAAATGATATTGGGAAAACTGGACAGCTACAAGCAAAAGAATGAAACTGGACCACTTTGTAACACCACACACACACACACACACACAATTTTAAGATGGATTAAAGAGACCTGAAGCCATAAAACTCCTAAAAGTGAACATAGGCAGTAATTTCTGCTAAAAAAAGCGACATTTCTCTAGATATACCTCTTAAGGCAAGGGGGGGATAAAGCAAAATTAAACTATTGGAATGACACCAAACTGAAAAGCTTTTGCACAGCCAAGGAAACTATCAACAAAACAAAAAGGCAACTTACTGAATGGGAGAAGATACTTGAAAATAATATATCTGATAAGGAGTTCATATCCAAAATATATAAATAATGAATATACCTCAACACCAAAAAAAATTAAATAATGCAATTAAAATAGACATTTTTCCAAAGAAGACATACAGATGGCCAGCAGGTACATGAAAAGATGCTCAACATTATTAATCATCAGGGAAATGCAAACTAAAACCACAATGAGAGATCACCTTACACCTGTCAGAATGGTTTGAATAAAGAAGACATGAAATAATAAGTGTTGATGAGAATATAGAGAAGAAGGAATCTTTGTGTGCTATTGGTGAGAACGTAAACTGGTGCAGCCATGGTGGGAAACAGTATAGACGTTCCTCAAAAAACTAAAAATATAAATACCATGTGATCCAATGTCTCCACTACTGGGTATCTATCTGAAGAAAATGAAAACACTAATTTGAAAAGATATGTGCACTCCTATGTTTATTGCAGTATTATTTACAATAGCTAAGATATGGAAGCATCCCAAGCATCTATCAATATGGATGGATAAAAAAGATGTGGATTGTATGTATGTGTGTGTGTATACAGTGCATATATAAAATATATATAATGGAATATTACTCGGCCATAAAAAAGGATGAGATCTTGCTATTTGTGACAACATGGATGGACTTAGAGAGTTTATACTAAGTGAAATAAGTCAGACAGAGAAAGACAAATACTATATGATTTCACTTATGTGTGGACTCTAAAAAGAAAAACAAAACAAATGAATAAACAAACAAAAAGCAGAATCAGACTCATAAATACAGAGAACAAATTGATGGTTGCCAGAGGAAAGGGGTGTGGAGGACGGGCAAACTGAGTGAAGGGGTGTGAGAGGTAAAGGCTTCCTGTTATGGAATGATAAAGTCAAGGGAATAAAAGGTGTGGCACAGGGAATATAGTCAATGATACTGTAATAGTGTTGCATGGTAACATGGTAGCCACATTCCTGGTGAGCACAGCATAATGTTTAGAGATGTTGAAATGCTATGTTGTATACCTGAAACTAATGTCACATTGTGAGTCAACTGTACTCAAAACAACAACAACAAACTCTGTCATCACTATTTTACTTTTCTTATTCCTCTGAATTTCAGATAGAATAATCAACCAGAATTTTCTTATTCCTCTGCATTTCTGATAGATTAGTCAATTAGAGTTTTAAAACTTGAAATAAATCTTGATTTTTGTAGTTCACCTAGGAAACAATATGATTACTCTCACTTTATCCACTTTTCCCTCTAATCAATCAGTTAGAAATCATTAAATACTGCTTTATTCAGCCTGTATTCTGAAGTTATGGTGACAATTAAAGTCAAAATAAATTATTTGTAAACAATAGTTTCAATTTATTTGGACTTTTGAAACATTTAAGTAATTTGTGTTTGCTTTGTATGAAGCAGACCACAACACAAATAAACAGTAGTTTACTCCATGGCCTGCATAAATAGGAGCAAATCTTCAATGCAGTTTCTCTGAGGTCAAAATGCTAAGAACCCTAGGTTAATTTTTTGCTGTTAATTAGAATTACAAAGAAGTATGATTACTTAAGACTTCTAATATCAGAGACTAATAATTCCTTTCTAGGTCTTCTATAGCCTGGTTTTGTGAATAACTAAAATAACTGGTATCAGCTAAACTTTAAAACTCTGGCTTTGCTCCTAGTGATTTAATCTATATTATACTCGACTTTAACTGCTATTTATTAGGAACAATCCATAATTATTCTTCTCAATGGCATATTTTGTCCATCAGCTGAGTCTTTTAACATGAGATATTCACATTTCCTTCCAGATGGACACAGAGTGAACGTTGAGAAAATGTTCTTATTTTTAGCCTTAAATCAAAGTATAAATAAGAAAGAATTAAAACTAAGCCATAGACAAGTATGCACATTATTCACTACTGCATTTTTTCTGCAAAGACATTTTTATTTCCATCTAAGCATTCATGATTCTGATGTCTCATATTACATCAAAAAATGAAGAAAAAAAATAGTGTGAATCCCAGTTGTTGTTACTGGTCCTTTTGTTACTAACATTGCACTAGTTTAAATAGAAATTCTCTTGCTGTCTCTTTTCATCAGTTCTACAATGATGCTGAATTTTAAATGTTCTAGATCAGTGGTATTTATTACTGTGAAGTAAATGTGGCTTGCAGGTTGAACATCCTGTTTTAACTTACATATTAAACTAAAAGGTAACAGCAGATGGAGATGTTGGAAATGTTTCCACTATAAATTTTATCTGAGCAATATATTTATCATTATTGCTTATAGCAGAGCTATGAAAATTGAAAGTTTCCTCCAAAGCAGAGCCCAGATTTCTCCAGTTTCCTTGACTTTTAAGTGGCTGTACAGTAGATAAAAAGAAGGAGGAAACTATAAATTATTTCAGCATGCATAGTGAAAGGGACTCATGCTGAGCTGTCAAAAATATCTGACCCTAAATGTATACACAGTGTCATATAATTTAAATTACTTTATCTTACAAAATAATATTATTTTATAAATCTTACATAATACCACTTAATTCCAAATCAAACTTATTTGAAATCAAACTTATGTGCATAGCTTTACTGCAATATATGCTCTCAGCCTACATTCATATTTTCAAAGAAGAAACAAAAGACGATTATAAAGATCAAATTATTCTTTAATCTGAGGAAATTACCTACATGCTATGATAGAGCTGCAGATCACTTATAGGATAAATCATAGCATCCCAATGTCTGAATTTCATGTTTGCACTGAAAAAGTTGGATCATTTGGTAAATTTGAGCAGCATAAACCCAAATACAGTCTCCAGGACTGAATCTCTTATTCATGCTATTTTCCTGAATCATATAATCACTATGTTAAATATACATGTACTACCATCTTTCTTGTGTGTACGGAGCATCCTTAGGAAATTTGGTAACTGTTGCATCTTAGAAACTACGGATACACCCAATCAGGAAAAAATGAAATTTCTGGCTATATTCAGAATTTCATAAAAAGTCAATGAAAATAAAGTGCACTTGGCATCTCCACCCACTTGCCCCTCCAGTTCCACTCTCTTGTCTATTTCATCTTACTCTGTGCCTCAAGAGGCTGACCTGTTGAAATACATCATCAGATCCCCTGTGCCCTCTACTTCTAGCTGGAGAGGCCCGGGGAAATTTTGGAAGAAAGCAAGGTCAGCTTTAATTCTCCTGATTCCCTTCCTTTGAAGTCACCTCAGGCTGGCTGTCCCTCCTGAATAGACAGCACTACTGCACTCAGGATGGCCCATTTTATATTTCCTCCAGTCCTGAAAACCTCTCCTACCACACATTTTAGACCTTTATACCTAAGGAGGGTAACATTTGCTTCTGGTAGCAAGGTTCTGGGATTCTGCACTTATCTTTGTGGTTTTCCAAGACTCTGGCCATTGCTTTTTTTTTTTTTTTTTAACATCCAAATGCATTTGTTTTATTTTATTTATAATTTATCACTATGTATAGGAAAAGATATGAAGAGGTTAAAGAAGTCGCAATAAGATTGCTAAAATAAAAATAGGAAATCAAACCAATATGAAAAACGTAGAAACAAACATACTAATCACATAGGCTAATACAATAACCATAATTAAGAATCAGAATTTAGATTGGTCCATCCTCAGCACCTGGTTGCACCTGAGGCAATTGGCTTCATAAGGTGATGAAATCATTTCCAGAACTATCTTGTTTTCCTTTCCTTCCTTCCAGATATGTATCAAGGCTTATATCTCAGCATAGTTCAGACAGTGTGGTACAAGGTCTGTTCTAGAAGGAGATAATGTATACATCAAATGAGTTAAAATCATTCACAAATCTAAGTTGTTGGGAGTCTGGGAAGCATGTGCAGTAATTGGCTCTAAGTCTGTTAGACCACAGATATAATTTAAGATTCATTAGGTTCTAATTAAAGGCATGGATGCACTCACATTGGTTTCAGAATTTGTTGTGCAGGCTTGAGCACTGGTGCAGGACATTAATACTCTGCTAGGTTGGCTAATCTAAGCCTTCACTCAACAAAGAGTTATGGTTAATGAAATTGAAAGGCAAAAAAAACTACCTGTCATACTCTAAAGGAAAACTGTAATTCTTAAGAAAATAGACTTGATGGAATAAATCTATTAAGTGGAACCTTCTCAGTCACTGCCTAGCCATATCCCCCTGGGATATCTGGGAGCACATTCCCTCAACAAGACATTAAGAAACGCCTTCGTGAGGGAGCCGTGGGTATTCTCAATGATGTCTCTAGTGGTTATACTCTGTAGGCCAGAGATGCCAGTATGAGATGCTACAGTAAAAACTGCCTCTATGATCTCAATGGCAATAATGGGACTCTAGATTAATGGCATCTGGAGGCATGCAACTACTAGAGAAAAGGTGTGTGCCATACCATTAGCTATAGGTAGAAAATGGTCATCATCACCATAGTGTTTTCACTCATAGTAATCTGTGGTTATTACTAATTATTCATAGCTTCAGAAATTAAATAAGTGGATCTCTAGGAGTCAACTTAAGTGCTTCTTAACATATATAGGATGATAAATTCTAGATTTGCTGGGCAAAAATTTGACCGTAATTGCCACTTTGGAGATTATTATACCTAAGTCAGTTGAAGACAAAACATAGCCCCTGATAAAGGTTGAGGCTGATCAGTTTGACAAAGAAAGCTGCCTTAGGTTCCCAAATGGACCCATTACCATTTACCAGAATGCTTTTAGAAAGGGAAATACCCATACATCAGAATTTATTAAATACTGGCTCTGAACTCATGCATATTCCCAGAGACCCAAATGCCATCATGTTCCACTAGACAAAGTAAGCCTTGTGTTGTTCTAGCAATGGTCCTAGAGCCTATAGTGGAAACCAAGTATACTAAGCATGCAGGATTCTTATACTGGTTCCCTAATACTTGGAACAGAGCTATTACTATAGAACCAAAGAAAAGCCTCTGTATTTCTTCTCTCATTGAAAATAGTAAACCAAAACATCCTCCCTGGGGGAAATACAGAGATTATTGCTACCATCAAGGACTTGAAATATGCAAGGATTGCGATTACTAGCACAGCACCAATTGATTATTATGTTCAGTCAGTGCAAAAGCCTACTGGGTCATGGAGAATGACAGTAGAATATCAAAAACTTAATCAAGTGTTGATTCCCATTTGGGGCTATGGCTCCAGATTAGGTATCTTTATAGGCACAACTCAACACAGCTTTTAGTACCTGTTATGCAGCAAATAATTGATTTTCTATTAAAGTCAGTAAGCAAAATCATAAACACTTTCATTTACAAGTCAGAGACAACTTTATAACATCACTGTCTTGCCACTGGGTTATGTCAACTCTAGCTTTCTTTCCTAATAGAGAGGTTGTTAGTTTGCTACTTAGCTGGCACTCTGGACAACTTAGTACAACAAACCTGTGCCAAAAGAGAGGAGATGAACCACCACTGTTCATGAGTCTGTTCTGTCGGTGAGGTTTCCAGGAGTCCAGTGACTTAGGTCATGTCAGAATATTCTTTCTAAACTAAAAGACAAGACCAACCTCAAAAAAGAATAAGCACATTGTTCTGTGGATATATTTGGATTCTGGAGACAAGATATCTAGTATTTCAGTGAGCTTCTTGCACCCAGTTACCAGGTACCTCACGTGCCTGTGTTGAGTGTGGTCTGGAGCATGAAATTTCACTTCATCAGGTTTAGGTTGTAGCACCATTCTGCTACTCCTGGGCATAATGACTCAGTAGTTCAAAGGGTTTTGGAATTGTCTGTGGCATACAGATGATATAAGAAATTTTTGGTAAACCCCAGAAAGAAAATAAGTAAAATCCCTAGGGCTTTTTGAAATAAGATCATGTCCTCCTCTTTTGGCAACTGTTCCACATTTGAAAAGCAGCTCCTGGCTTGTGAGTAGGCCCTTGTATGGACTAAGTGACTGAACATGAGATATCTAATGACCATAAACCAAAATGCCCATTATGATGATATGTTTCCTGATCTAACAAACCTTAGCATTGGTTTGCACAGCCGCATTCCTTTATAAAGTATTGATGAGATATATAAGACAAAGCTCTAATAGGTCCTAAAGACGTAGGAACTGCATAAGCAGATAACTAAGACTTTCGTGGTACCTGTTCCTACTGTTTAACTGCCTCTTTCTCAACCTACATCTTTGGTCTCATGGAAAGTTCCCTATGACAAGTTAATAAACGAGGAAGAGGTGTGGGCCTTATCATGGATGGATCTGCTTAGTGGGCTAAAATTAGATGCAAGTATGTGGCTAGTGTTCTACAACCCCACTCAGAAATGGGTCTGAAGGCAGGAAAGGCAAGCCCTCTTGTATGGAAGTGCCTTTCCACATGGGTCTGCTGGAATGGAACTCAGAACAAAGTGGGAAAGTTAATGATAAAGTGACTGGTAAAATATAAATGAGAAAAATTGCTGTAGTCATGAAAAGATTCATAACTTAAAAGGAATTAGCACCCAAGAAAAACAGATCCATTCCCCCTATTCTTAAGTAAAACAAAAACCAAATGTTTTTTAAAATATAGAAAAAAAAATTGAGCATTATGAAAAAAAGAATAATTTATTTTCTTAAATTTGCTGTCAGTTATAGTAAGGCTATGACTAAGCTAAATTTCCCAATATAATGACTTTTTTTTGTTGTTCCCTTGAGCAATTGTCAATGTTTGCTTAAATTTATCAGTGTAACAATACACCAAATCACATTCTTGATCATATAGGAGCATAATGATCAATAATTATTTCTGTCGTTTTTGCAAATGCTAGAAAACCGTCTTATATATTGAGTTACTGTATAGGCCGTGGCTCATTACATTAGAAGCAGGAATTCATGGTCTGTATAAACCCAATTTAACACTGAGTTTTGCTACCCAATAGATCCTGGTAAGTGGTTGCTTAGGGCAGTTGCAGGGTCATGTCAAGGTTCTTGAGCTCAGGATCATTTCAACAGGCCTGAAATCATGACAGACCAATTACTTAGTGTTTAAATGCCCTAAGTTTTATCAAGGCCTATACCGACATCAGTGCATCTTAGCATTTTTCTCCTGTAATTAATAATATTATAATTGACTTAATTTCTTTCTCTTATTATTAAAAGATATAAGGCCACTCTGCCAAAGGTCATAACAACATTGGTCAGAAATCTGCATTTACTATGATAAGAAAACATATTATTTAACCAATTAAAAGTCAAACAAATATTAAGAAATATTATCAAGACCACTTAAAGAGGACTATATCTGTTCACACACAGATTGTTTGGACATACCCCCTTTCACTTATGAATCCAACAGAGAAGTCCTTTCTTTGCATCATTAAAAAGCTTAAGTTAAGGGGCACCTGGGTGGCTCAGTCGTTAAGCATCTGCCTTCGGCTCAGGTCATGATCCCAGGGTCCTGGGATCGAGCCCCGCATCGAGTCCCGCATCGGGCTCCCTGCTCAGTGGAAGACTTGCTTCTCCCTCTCCCACTCCCCCTGCTTGTTTTTCCTCTCTTGCTGTGTCTCTCTCTGTCAAATAAATAAATAAAATCTTTAAAAAAAAAAAAGCTTAAGTTAAGCACAGGGGGGATGCTATCATTGTGCCTTTCTAAATTCACTTTCAAAATACTCTAAATAAAAGGACATTCTTATAGTATGTTATACAGCAAATTAGGATTCCTTCATTCATTTACATAAATTATTTGGCTTGACCTGTGCATATCGTATAGGATATGCAGGGGGCAAGGCAGGAACATAAGAGAGAGTACACAAAGCCTGTTCCTGCCCTTGAACGTCTTACACCCTGGTAAAGACTGATTGAATGCCTGCTATGAGGTAATCTCTAGTGCACAAGCAATTAAACCCATAACTCCCTCAAGTAAGTGCATTCACAGGTACACACACAGAATTTAGCTTTGCCAATTGTTAAATCCCAGCATTGTTCTCCTTCAGGTAAGAACAGCCGAAGAACTCTCTAGCCTTAGAGCTCAACACAAATCCCAAGGACTTGTATATACAACAGCAAATAATCTTAACCTGCAATGTTAGAGATCATTTGTACATGGTTTCCCTGGCCCCTTGACCTACTGTGGCACTCTGGCTGTTATCCAGCATTGTAATTTGAGAAATGCTTAACCACTGCTCCAAAAAATTACAACAGTAACAATGATAATAGTAAGAGAAAAAGTAAATGAGAGCTTGTAAAAGTCTTTAATAAATTTGCAGCTAAAAAATCGTTCTGAATTTGATTAGTCTAAACTGAATGTACTCCGTGGTTAGGGGTTTGGATGAACTAGGAACATCTTCAGATCTTAAGGACACCTAATCAGATTTTTCAGAGCTCTTAGCATCAGGGCCTACAAATTTGCCTGAGGGGAAAAAAAATATTTAAAATACTTTAAATCATCAAAAATTTGGCTTAAAGTCTTTAATAAGTGATTTATTTTTAGAATGTGGTTCTTCTAAAAGTCATCAAACTGATACATGAATCAGAAACTTATACCAGATTATTCATAAGGCTGAAAGTAATATTCTTAGGCCATTTAATGCAGGGTACCCATGAAGTTCACTGTGGTGGGCACAGGGAGATTATAAGACCTCAGATCATTCTGTTTCCAGGGACAAGAATGAAATGCTATAAGGATTTAAATTCTAAGATCTTATTTGATTGGACAGATGTAGAGGATAAAATATTAAAATAAAATAGAAATATTGAAATTATTAACCTGGAATTCTTATGTATTTCTTTCTGTACCCATTAAATATATCCTCCCAAATAATAAAATATTCTTTATTACATATTTCCAAGTTGCATAGACAATTTGCATATGGATATAATGTATTAAATGGCTAACTTATTCAATGTAAAACACATTAATACATATTAGAAACATTCTTTCAAGTCTCCCAATATATTACTATTAATCCATGTTATAAACTCTAAAATTTGGGGTGCCTGGGTGGCTCAGATGGTTAAGCGTCTGCCTTCGGCTCAGGTCATGATCCCAGGGTCCTGGGATCGAGTCCCGCATCGGGCTCCCTGCTCCTTGGGAGCCTGCTTCTCCCTCTGCCTCCCTCCCTCTCTCTCTCTCGCTCTGTCTCTCATGAATAAATAAATAAAATCTTTAAAAAAAAAAAAAAAAAAAAAAAAAACTCTAAAATTTGTAAAACCAGATCTAGATACCTTGAAATTGTCACCTATTTTTTAGATGCTTCCTTATACAACCAGCTGTGATTCTGATGGCCATAAAAGTAGATATAATATGTTTTCTTCCTTCTCTTACATTCTTCTGTATATCTCTATGTTAAATAAAGATATGTCCCAAGATTATTTGTAATATAGATGTAATATCCCATAAAGCTTCTTCCAAATTGTTCTAGTGTTATTTTCCTTATTTGAAAGAAATGGATATTGAGGAGGAAGGGATTCATTCAATTAACTATAGGACATTTTTTGCTTCTGGAGCCTCCACACAGAGATAAGAAATATATAGAAACAATATAAAAGCCCCGTTTCTTGGGTGTCTGGGTGGCTCAGTCAGATAAGTGTCTGCCTTCAGCTCAAGTCATGATCCCAGGGTCCTGCGATGGAGTCCCACATCAGGCTCCTTGCTCAGCAGAGAGCCTGCTTCTCCCTCTGCCCCTTCTCCCACTCATTCTCTCAATCTCTCTCTCTCCCTCTCTCAAATAAATAAATTAAATAAAAGGCCCTGTTTCTTAGGAAACTGTTTAGAAAAAAATATTTTTTAAACTGTAAAAAAATACAAAGAGTATAGTTTTATTGTTTGGTGACCCTGACTGGGTGAACTTAGGAAGAAAACATAAACCTATCTTTGTTTAGTAAAGAAAACTTCAGAGGTTTTAAATACAAGGATTTAAAATCATTTTCATTAAAAACTGTGAAAATGTACTTAAGGTGCTATAAGAGTAGAAGTGGGAACAGAAGGGTGCAAAGTAAAGGAATATTAAGGAAGCTAAAACATGTAAAACAAATATATGTCATGTGTAAATTCTCAAGATAACATTTTTTTGGTATATTTTTAAAACCAATTGAAATGGAGTTTTCCAGTCCTCTTCCCCAAAGTTCCTGAGTGTTTAGCTGTCCATAAATTGGCCATTTACTGTTAATACAATGCACAGTACCACAGAAGCACCGAGGACTACCCTAGTGAAAACCCTGGGCTCTAGACACTGCTTGCTCCCACTGTGTAGCATCAACCCTAATGCTTCATGGTAATTTTCATTAATTACTTCTGGCAAAACAGGAGTTCCTGTTTTTGCTTGTTGGTCCGCTGTGAGGAGGAGCTCAAAACAATTTGATGCTATATAAGCATCCAGTTCAGTGATATCCTTTGTCCCCTGGGCTGACACCTGTGTTACCTCCCTGAAAACCAGGATCCTCAGTTGAACCTAAATTTGCAGACAGTGTAAGGATGTGGATAAGAACCAATACTTTTTCCAGCATTTGTTGCCTAAAACTATATATTTTAGCTTTGGGAGACACCCCAACAGAAAATAAATGGTTAGTTCAGTACATACATAGCCTCTTAGATCTCCGTGTCCTACCTCTGGAGGATGTTGTCCGTATGCTTGCACCTTAGCTGTGCCTTTAGCAGTCCATTCCATCATTCTAACAGGTCACTTGCTTCTGGTGGAACCTATGGCTCTGATGTTTTGTTTTGTTTTGTTTTGTTTTGTTTTGTTTTGTTTTGTTTATGCCTCCTTTGCCATCAGATGGGCCCCTGCATCTGAGCAATGTCCTGTGGGATAACATGTTTATAATCCAGACATCCTATAAGTACTTAGATGGTGGTTGCAATGGAAGTATTATGGATAAAGAACCAGCCCATATCTAGAATAAATATTGATTGTAAAAAGGAAAATTGCCTTCTTATCCAAGAGGGAAGAGGTCCAATGTAGTCACTCTGTGATCAATAGCTATTTGTTTTTCTCAAGGAATGGTGTCATATGAAGAGCTTAGTATCAATCTCTGAAGTTGACAGATTAGACATTCAGAAAAAAAGTAGTAGCTAGTAAACCCTGGTAAAAGGAAGACTATGCTATTGAGTCCATGTATAGCCTCCATCGCTGCCACCATGGCTGCTCTGTTGATGAGCTCATCGTACCATCTTGTGCTGGCATTTTAGGAGTCAGATCCAAGTGCTTTACTCTCCTTTCAGTTAGTGTAGGGAATGACTTTAGAGATAGTAGTTGAAGTGCAAGAGTAGTAAATACCATGGGATTCTAGACCATTTATTCATATAATTTGCTTGTGCCTTCTGGATCTAACTTGGTCCAATATCAAGCGTACAATTTCTATTACTCAAAGGGTTGTTGTACTCATACCTGAACTTATGACACAGAGGGTCTAATATTCAGGTTATTCCAGGCAGCAGTGATTAAAGCTATCACCTGCTTAGATTAAAATAATCAACCTCATCCATCTGGTTTTTGCATGTACTAGAAAGGTGAAGTAAGTAGGGAAATGATGGGGACCGATAACATCTGACTTATCAAGTTATTGATTGCATAGATTCCAAAATTTATTTGTATAAGAGAGTCCAATCCAACTTTTTCTAGTTGTTTTCAGATTAAGTAAACTATTCTCTCTCACTGAATTTATATATCATTTTATAAATACATAAAATTATCATCTATAATCTATTTATAGATTATCTTCCACTGATCTATCTCTTCCTATACTAATATATTCATTTGATTATAGTAGATTTGTAGTATATTCTGAAATCTGTTAAGTCCCAACTCATTATTTTTATTGATAATGAAATTTCTTGGCTATTCTAAATCATATAGTCTTGCATAATATTTTGAGGCTTTTTGATCAAATTTGTATCCTCCCTAAACAGGGCTTGGATTATAAAATATTAGCTACAGGAAATGTTAAGTTTCATATGACATTAAGTCTTCTCATATAAGAACATGATTTTATTTCCTTTTGTTATATCCTATTTTATATCCTTCTATTAAACTAAAAATCTATTTTCCTTGAGTTTCACAGCATTCTTAATGAAGTTATTCCTAAAGATGCCATAGTTTGGGTATTCATACCAAAAAGTTTGTTTCCAATTTCCACTATTAGGTCTTTATTTCCAGTATCAAAAAAAGCTACTCCTGGGGTGCCTGGGTGGCTCAGTCGTTAAGTGTCTGCCTTCGGCTCAGGTCATGATCCCAGGGTCCTGGGATCGAGCCCTGCATCAGGCTCCCTGCTTGGTGGGAAGCCTGTTTCTCCCTCTCCCACTCCCCCTGCTTGTGTTCCTGCCCTTGCTATCTCTCTCTCTCTCTGTGTCAAATAAATAAATAAAATCTTTTTAAAAAAAAGCTACTGCTATTTGTTGTATTAATAAAACTGCATAACCACATTCTCTTATTAGTTTTATCAGCTTTATTGAAGTATAACTAAGGTATAATAAACTGCACATATTTAAAGTGTACATTTAATAAGATCTGGCATAATATGTACCTGTAAAACAATCAAGATTTGAACATATTGATCACCCCCAAAAGTTTTCTCATATCCTTTATACCTCTTTTGCCATCCCACTGACCCCATTCCTCACGCTACCTTCTATTTCCAAGCAACCAATATTTTGTTTTCTGTCACTATAGATTAGTTTGAATTTTCTAGAATGTTACACAAATGGAATCATATGATACATACTTGTTTGGGCCTCACTTGTTTCAGGATAAGTATTTTCAGAATCATTCCTTTTGTATCACGGATCAGTATTTCATTCCTTCTGATTACACAGAAGTGTTCCACTATGTGGTTATCACAGCTCATTCATTCACTCACCTGTGAATGGATATATGGGTTGTTTCCAGTTTTTTTTTTTTTTTAACCCATTACAAATGAAGTGGCTACAAATATTTGTGTACAAGTCTTGCTATGGATGCATGCTTTCCTTTCTTTTGATGTGTGGAATGTGGAGAAGGTCTATATCACATGATAGGTGAATGTTAAACTTTTTAAGAAACTGTCAAACTTTTTACAAAATTGTTATATAATTTTACATTCCCACCAGTAGTGTACGAGACTTCCAGTTCATTCACATCCTCACCAACACTTGGTACAGTCAGTCACTTCAGTTTTAGTTCTTTCTCTTTTTTGTTTTTTTTTTTGTTTTTTTTTTTTTTTAAAGATTTTATTTATTTGTGAGAGAGAGAATGAGAGAGAGCACATGAGAGGGGGGAGGGTCAGAGGGAGAAGCAGACTCCCTGCCGAGCAGGGAGCCCGATGCGGGACTCGATCCAGGGACTCCGGGATCATGACCTGAGCCGAAGGCAGTCGCTCAACCAACTGAGCCACCCAGGCGCCCTGTTTTGTTTTGTTTTGAGAGAGAGAGAGAGAGAGAGCAGGGGAGGGGCAGAGAGGGAGAGAGAAAATCTTAAGCAAGCTCCACACCCAGTGCCAAGCCCCACGAGAGGCTTGATCTCATGACCTTGAGATCATGACCTGAGTCAAAATCAAGAGTCAGACACTTAACTGACTGAGCCACTCTGGTGCCCCTCATTCTTTCTCTTTGTAGCTTTTTCATCTCTGATACTTTGCTCCATAAATTCTATGCACTTACCATGCCCATCTCAGATATATCTCTAAACTTATGGAGACCACTGGGCTTATATTTATATACATTTATATTTATACTCATACACACATACACACACACATATGGTAGGATGCATTAGAGAGGAATCCTGAGTTTAGGATACTCTAATCTTATACAGTGTGGTTGGTGATATATCTATCCTGACAGAAAGAATAGACCTTATCATTAATTTGGAAACACCTGCCACTTTACTATTAGAAAATCTCCTTATATAAACATTCCTTAACTTGGCTGTAAATCTCTTCACTCAGAGGATCCATACTGTGCAGAAGAAATGTGAGATGTTTATGAAGAACTGTCTCCCAACAATAAAGCAATGAAAAGAGTTCCAGTATTTAAAGGAAGATACTAACTTAAGGGAGGAAGATAAAGCTGAACAACTAGAATTGCTCCTATTGAAGAAATTTAACTATTTTCACTAACCTACAATTGTATCACTGTAAACTTACCAAAACTAAAATAACAATAAACTAAAATACAAAATGGTTGAAACTGGAGAAATAAGTTGCTCTACTTTAAGAGAGCTGTCTCAGATTCTTGATCAAAATCTCAAAGAGGTGGGCATGAGGAAGGAAAAGGTAAGAGATTTGAAGGTTAAAATAAAGATTTTCATATTGTATGCATATGTCTAAACTCATCAAATTGCCTATATTAAATGTGCACATTTTTGTGCATCAATTATACCTCAATAGTTATATATAATATATAGGTTCTGGGAATTAGCAAAGCTAAATCATGAAATAACTGAAAGAGAAAAATACAGAAAGGATAAGGCAATAAAGCATATATCCTGGTATGCTTAATTAGGGGGGAAAAGGAAAACAACATAAAATAGTGAGGATTTAAAAAGAAAAGTAACCAAATACACATATTATAATAACTATGAGTTTATTATATACATATTTATAAAAATGAAGAAAAATTATGGAGAAAGTTGAAGAGTTTTAATCTAACTATAAATTACAAAGTTAACTTGAGACAGGAGACAAAATCTGAATAAAAAAGGACTCTAAATCTTAGCATTAATAAAGGCTCGAATGAGGAATAAGTTCACAACTAAATTCTACATAACTTTAAAAGATCAGACAATTCTTACATTATTTAAAATATTCTGGAACATACGAAAACATAGAAATGTTCATAAAATACCACAATTTTATTAAGACTTAATAAAATACAGCAAAAACATAAATCATTCTTGTAGATATATGTGCAAAGATATAAGTGGAGTTTAACAAATAGAATTTAGTATTGTAGCTAACAATCATGGATTTTTTTTTTTTTTTTTACGTAAGCTCTACACCCAGTGTGGGTCTTGAACTCTCAACCCAGAGATCAAGAGTCACATATTCTACCAACTAAGCCACTTGGGCACCCAAAACCACAGGCCTTTAATTCCAGGAAATCAAGGATGATCCAAAAAAGCCAATCTATCAGCATAATCCCTATTTCAGGAGAAAAAAGTCATATAAATATATGCTGAACAGTATTTAACAAGATTCCAGAATCATTCCTAATAAAAACTCTAAAAGGTAAGAGTAGAAGAAACTTAGGTATGATGAAGACTACTCTAAACCAATTTTAGATACTTAAAGTAATTTGTTAAAATTATAGATAACAGGGAAGTCATTATCACTGTTATATTTCAATATTTTAAAGTAATGCTAGCAAATGTCACAGATAAAAAAGTGAAATAATAAGTAGCAATGTCAGAAAATAAAATATAAGATATATATAGATAGATATATACACACACTTACAGCTGTATTTTATGGCTTATTGTTGTTTTGCTAATTACTAATGTTAAATGTTTGACTCATTTATTTTCAATCTTTCATAATTAACAAAATTAGTTAAATATAAATTTTCCCAAGACTATATCATTTGTTGTCTCCCATAATTAAGTGAGTTTGTTTTCATTGAGTCATCAGACTTGAAACGCAGGAATTCCACCAAGTTATCTAGGTAAGTCCTTCCATTTTCAAAGATTCAAGTTTTTCTTCAAAATTCTTCTGCTAATTGATTAATTATTGCCTTTACCTATTTTTTCTTCTTTTAATAGCAAATCTTTTAAAATATCTCTTACAGGTTTATTGAGGTTTAAGTATACATATATAATAGTTCTATGATTATGATTCATGGATGTCTGCTTCCTTCTCTGATGCTAATGACTTGCATTTAAACTTAGCACATATTTTCTCCCTTTATTCTGAAGCAATACTGAAGAACTTCAATGAGATTGAGTAAAACTTTTATAAAGTTATGGAATATTGAATATAGACTAGCTTGTCTCATAAAATCTTAGGAAAACAGACGTGAAAGAGATAACAAAAGTTTTCTGCCATTAGAAATGATAATGGAATTATATTGAGCTATTTTTATTTTCTTGACCTATGTCTGTGATGATCAGTGTAGCCTGTTGGTAAGAATACAAGATTACATATAATTATCTGTAGAATGAGAACAGTCTATATGGATATCAAATCTGTAACTTTGACATGGACAGTGTTACACTCACTCAAAAGAGTTTAGTAGGCTATGTAAAAGTTTTGATCTCCATGAATAGAAAGCTTGTCAGAAGTTATTTAAAAAAATCCATTAAAAAAAAGCTATCAGTTATGATTGACCAAAAGATTCAGATTTGACAAAAAAAAAAAAGAAAAGAAAAGAAAAAGAAAGAAAGAAAGAAAGAAAAAAGGAAGAAAAGAAGAGATGGGATTCTCATGGAAAAGGAATCTTGTCCTTGCGAGGTTCAAATGCATTCATTCAAAAATCATATATTAAGCATCAAAGTATTCCAAATACATGGGGACCATGAGATGCAGGGGGAAAAGCTACCCTAAACTTCAGATAGGAAAATGTCAAAGAAGTCAAGTGAAAGATGAAAATAGTCATGTAGTTTCAGACTGTCAATATAGGGAAAGTTCAGAGAGTTTGGAAATCACTTGAAATTGAATTTCCACCTCTGAAATTACCAAAAAAAAAAAAAAGAAGAAGAAGAAGAAGCCACCTCATCGAGGAGAGTATCTGAAGATTCACAGTGACTCCATAAAGACAACTTGGATGGTTTAAACTTTTAAATTTACATGTAGAAATGGGTTTCAGAGGCATTTAACCAAGCACAAATATGAAAGGAACATGAGCCTGTGAGAACAGTGTGGGAAAACCAGAATGGACTGAGGTTTGTGAATAAACTGCATAAGGAAAATAAAACTCTTTAAAGTGACAGTTATATCCAGAGCAAGAACAAAGAGAGTTTACCTGTAATATGTCTAGCAGGATTTTATAAATTTGACATGTGACACAAAATTGGATTCTGAAATTTTTCTTTTACTTCCATAGTCTCTGACCAGGAGAATCATTTTTAGCCTGGAGAAGGTAGAATAAATATTGGTAAAAGCAACTGAACCTCAAGATATGTAAAGACATGATAAGATAGCATTTAGCTTCTCTAAATGATTTCAAGTCTCTAGGCCTAAGAAGATTACATACCAGAGTATGGTAAAACCTGCAGATGAGATAGTGAACTGCATGAACGGAAATTTCTTATCTTCCAGCCACTGGGGAAAATAGGAGATGTGACCAGGAATCCAAAGTTAGAAACGTTTAGTCCTAACTTTCAAAGTGAAAGGAAAAGATAGTGTCTTAGAAGAATTTATTGTTATAATTTGTGTGTGTTCTCACTGTTCTAAACCAAGAGTAAGGCCGTTAATACATCCTCACCTTTGAGATGGTTACAAGTAGAAAGCAGACAGGGCTTATGATCAGTGGCTCCTTCATTCTTTTGTGAAAATCTATATTCCTTGAAGAGAGGATGCTGAGTTGCAGATGCCACTAGTGCTCATCAAATATTCAAAATATTCTTCTATAATTCCTAGCCTCCTTAGCATTTAATATGGAACCATGTGACAAGTTCAGGCTAATGAATTATGAGTGGAAGCAATATTTTTTATTTGTAGACCAAGACAGTTTAAAAGCCAGATTCCCCCTCTAACTTCCTCTTTCCCTGCCACAGATTGAGGCAGTGACATCATAAGATGGAAAGAACCTGGTTCCCTGAGTCATTAGAGAGAGGATAACTTCTGACAATTCACATCAGGAATTATGTGAATAAAATAGAGACTTCTGTTGTGTTAAGCTACTTGTATTCCATGATATCCTAGGGTAGCTAGCATTAATTTCCCTCCTCTCATATAATAACTCATATGACCAAAAATTTTAGAGATAGAAAAAGCCTTGAATATTGTTAGAGCAGAATTTTAATTTCATTTATAGGATGTTTTTATCAACCGTGTGCTTTGGTTTCATCCTCAGGCTGGTATCCCCCATAGTTGCAAAGTAACTATAAGCAGTTCCAGGCCTCACAGCTCCTGCATATCTTATTATCCAGAACAAGAGAAAGAGATTTCTTCTTTCTCAACCTAGTATTCTATCCTTTACTCTGAGTGGGCTGTCCATGAACCAATCACTGTGACATAGATTGTTATATTATACCCATCAGCTTCGACCAATCAGGGCCCAAGTCTGGAGATGACGGATCAATCCCTCCCCAACCTCACTGTTGCTACAGGTCAAGGGGAAGTTGGAATGGATCAATCCTGGGGAGAAAAAGCCATGGAATATACTAATGAGGTCTCGAATACTTGTTAGATTTTTACTCTCTCTTGTTCAAAATGTTCATAAGGATTTAATAGCATGTTTAGTGGAGTCATAAAGCTTGTCAAGAAAGTCAGTATGCGAGATAACACAAACGAGGTTCGAAATGTTAACAATGAGTTCGAATAATAGTTTAAGTCCAATGATGCAAATATTTCTTAAATAGAAATTTAGAAACCAGTATCTAAGATATACCTCCTAAGCACCTGGACGTGGATTTAAAAGGAGTAATAATAAAATTTTAAGACCAGGATTGATAAAAATTAGTACTAGTTTCTGTAAAATATTAGGAGGTTTATAGTTAACAGGAAACACAATCAATCAGCAATGTGATAAGACCATCCAACAAGACAGAACTTTAAATTTTCAAATGGACATGAAAAAATGATAGAGTGAAAAATCACATTTTAATTTATATAAATGAGACCACTCTTGGAATCTATGGAAAATTATGGGAATCACATTTTAAGAGGAATACTGAAGAATCAGAATCTATTTGGAAAGAAAAGAACAAATTAATAAAGGAACTCAAAACTACATCAATTTTGGAGTAACTGAAGAAATTGTGGATGCTTAGTCATGAGAAAGGGGCTTAAGCAGAATTTGTTTACTGTTGTCAGGTTGTCTGAAGTGCTGTCATATTGAAAAATATACAGCTTGTTTAGAGGAAATCACTACAATAAAATGAAATACAGAGACACAAATTTCAACACTAGACCAGAAGGCTTTTGTAACCATCATAGATATTCACAAATGAAAGAGGCTGCCTCAGGGCAGAAAGCTTTCTCATCACTAGAGTTCAAGCAGAAGTAGGACTTTAACTTGTCAGAGATGATACAGAAAAGATACGAGCATGTGATGATAGTTGAACAAGATAATTTTTATAATCCCTTTAATGTCAGTGTTTCTAGGATAATATGAAATAAGCTAGATTTCACTACTTTGTACAAGTAGTCTATTTTAATGCTTCATTCCCTAAAGATGCTGCAATTCCACCACATAGTTTCAGAGAAAAAGAAAATGTCAACTTTAAATGATCTCTGCTTTTCTAGTTCATGAGAGATTTCATAAATTTTGTGATTCCTAAGGACACAGAGAACATGCATTATTTCCACTAAGAGAAAAATTTCATGTAAGTTACTATCAACTCATGAAATGCCATATTCTGCTCATTAACTGCAATGACAATTTGGTTAAAATACAGTGTTTTTAAAGAACTTTATCTATATCATTTGTTTAAGGCTAGAGTGTCTTCCAAAGCCATTCACTCTGTGTCAGAGAAAGATAAAACCAAGCCAAGGAGTGAATAATCTTTACTTCGGCAGTGCATTCACCTTGCAAAGTCACAGGCCATTGTCTGAGTTTTCCAGCTATGACCAACCAGTTTGGAATGAATTTTCTTTCTTTTCCTTTTTTCTTTTTCTTTTTTTTTTTTTTTAAGATTTTACTTATTTATTTGTCAGTGAGAGAAAGAGAGAGAGCACACAAGCAGGGGGAGTGGCAGGCAGACTCCCCACTGAGCAAGGAGCCAGATGCAGGGCTCCATCCCTGGACGGATCATGACCTGAGCCAAAGGCAGACACTTAACTGACTGAGCCACCCAGGAATGGATTTTCTACAGCATTTCTCCCTTAGCCTCAACAACCAAACCAAACCAAACCAAACAAACAAACAAACAAAAAACATAGTATCAATTTGTGGCATTGTATTTCCTTTTGTCTAGGATGAAGCCACCAAACAGTAACGGTCAGATTCTTAGATAAAGTTTTAGATAGCAGGACTAAATAAAAATGCAGTTTTCACCAGTGGAAAACTATCTCATTCTAATAAACAAAGTAACATCATACATATTTCCTACACCAAGCAGTAGCTACAGAAAGTCATTTACCTAAAGTATCTGCAAATTATTTGCACCTCTTTAGAGATCTTTAAAATCCACCAAAGGTATTCTGGCAAAAGTTCAAGTCTATAAATGTGAATGAGGGAAATTCCCTAAAAATCTGCCTACCACCAAGTTTTTTCAAAGTTACATTGTTTTTATAAAGTTAAAGCTGCCTCTTGCTATACTTCTGTATATGTCCAAAAGGCATTATTCTCTGGAAGCTTTCTAACAGCCTATATGAAATAAACGGATAGATCTCAGCTCTCTAAACAACCCTACTGATAATTCTGAAGGAAGCTTTAAAGACTTCACATTTTACAAGTGAATTATTTGAGGTCATTTATAACAAGTTCTCTTTGCTTTCAATAGGACTGATCTAAGAAACAAGAAAAAAAAGAGAGAGAGGAAAGAAAGAAGAAAGGAAGGAAGGAAGGAAGGAAGAAGAAAGAAAGAAAAGAAAAAAGAAAAGGAAAGAAAAGAAAGAAAAGAAAAAAGAAAGGAAAAAGAAAAGGAAAGGAAGACTATTCCTTGGGGGAATAGTCCACATTTCAAAAACAATTTGATGGAGACTTTATGAAATTAAAGGGAATATTCAAGAACTATTTCTTGATAAGCATAATAGATGAGACCTTTGGCTTTCAAAGAGCAGACATGTATTTGGAATTAAACTATGAAGTACATTAGATTACTTCCCAAATTACTAAAAAGGAATGCTGATTCTATTTTTTTTTAAGTTGATCCAACTTTTTCGTGAGTTACATTGTTAAATATTTATGTTGACACATTTTTCAATAAGTAGTTTTATAAAAGTAGGGGAAAATCCATATATCTAACAACTTAGTAACATGGACATTTGTAAATTTCGTGTTCATTTAGCTAATATCTATCTAGGGTTTTGCTTTTTTTGTTTTTCAGTAATATTATTTATCAGGGTAACAACAAAAATGCTATCTACATTACTCAAGACTAGTCCTAGTATATCTGATACTTAGTCCCTTAGCGTCAACTTGAGTCTGCGGTGGATGGGTTTAGGAACTTGGTGCCTCAAGGCCAATATGTAACGGAAGGAAATGGATGTGCTGAGTGGGACCTTTTCAAACCTGAAGCATTCTTGGCGTGGCTAAAGGGAAAGCCACTACCCTAAATTCAAGCAACTTATTCCTGTAGAGGAATTAAGAATTTTTTTTTCCCAAAGAAGCCATAACTTAGATTTGTGGGTAAAATTTCTCAATTTTGAAATATTAGAATCTACCTCAAGATTGTCAAAACACTATGCAAAGCAATATTATGAGAATTAAGCACAACACACTTTCAGCAGAAGGAAACCTAACTGCAGTCCACAGCTAGGGTTTGCACCTCTTGTCTAGAGAATGCATGGAGTGTTAAGAAGAGGGAATCACAGCTCTCAATCTCAGCCCCTTCTTCACATTGTTCCCTCCTTTCAGTCCCTAATGCTTCAAGTACTATCTCTTTTTCCTTCCTTCCCAATTCTCCTCAGCATGTTCTCTTTCCTTGAAGAAAAGCAAAGAAAACTTGAAGAACATACTGAGAAGCATAATAGAAAACCAACTTCAAGCTTTTCAAATAGGCATTAAAGTCCATAAGTACTTTCTCTTTTTTCTTTTTCTTTTCTTTTTTGCAGAGATTTATTTATTTTTATTTTTTTAAAGATGTTATTTACTTGAGAGAGAGCACAAGCATGAGGAGGGGAGGGAGCTTTTTAAGTTGCTGAGCAGGGAGCCCTAGGCCAGACTCGAACCCAGAAGCCTGGGATCATGACCAGAACCACAGGCAGACGCTTAACCTACTGAGCCACCTAGGCGTCCCAAAGTTTTATTTATTTGAGAGAGAGAAAGAGCATGTGCACTCGTGGGCTCGGGGAGGGGGCAGTGAGGGGCAGAGGGAGAGAGAGAGAGAGAGAATCTCAAGTAGACTCTCCACTGAGCACAGAGCCCAACTGGGGGCTCAATCTCAGGACCCTGAGATCACAACCTAAGTTGAAACCAAGAATCTGACACTCTACTGACTGTGCCACCCAGGCACCCCCACAATTACTCCTTTTCTAAGGGTATTTTATAGCTCTCCTTAGGTGTTCGTCCCTGGGCCTAGACTTAACCTTAATTGTGAGGCATAACTTTCAGTTGTATAAGCACAAATGACCAGAAAAACTTTCAAGATGAATAAAACCACTTAGTAGAACTTGACTTTCATAGTGATATATGAATCTTCATATTCCATGCTTGTTCTTCAAAATGATATTAGACAGATATTAGATTAGGCAACACCGAAAAGGTTGACACACTCTAGTAAGAATGTATTCATGTTGGTTTTCAACTCAGTTTGCAAACAAGCATCATATGACACAGGTAAATAAGGAACAACTTCCCTATATCACTCCAACAAGTTAGGCATGCCTGAAGTTTTAGTTGTTAATGAAGCCCCCAGAACAGTAAGAACTGATAGCAAAAGGCCAAAGCCCCAGGCTTGCTGTCTTTTCTTCCATTACACCAGAAAAATGTCTTGATTACAAAGCTTGCTAAGCCAGTTACTTTCCTCCCTATCTACTACAGGAATTACGGTAGTCCTCATTTTAACATATTACACATGGTTACAGAATAGTTGCATAAATGAGAATGACATCATTTTTTAAAATGTTAAAAATTAAACCAGTGAAATATACAGCAAGGAATAAAGGAGTTCAGAAAAAGAAACAATTTTATTCGCTAGAGTGATCAAAAAAAAAAAAGTTTTGTTTGCAAGAGGGAACTCAAACTAGAACATGAGGGAAAGTCCTCTCATTACTTACAAAGAGAATGCCATTTCCCATTCAGAGAATTGCATGAATTTGCTAGTTGGTTGGGAGACGTAGCTTAGGGGAGTGGAGGGATTTGTAAAGTAGTATAAAGAAGTTTAGGCTGAAATAATGGACCAGGATCAGTGTGAGAGTTTTGAATGCCAAATTTCAGGCTAAAAAGTTCAAACTTTATTTAGGCTTTAAATTTAGCCACCAGGACTTTCTGTAAGTAATTGGAAACAATTACAATTAAATTTAAATTTTCAGAAAATACGTGATGAGCCACTTATCAGAGAGAGAATTTGAAATTTCTTTCCCAAACTGATTTGGCAAAAACACACATCATTTGACCTTTAATGCAGACTGGAGGTCCATCTGCTCAGGCTAGCCCACCCAAAAGGGCATACTGAATACCACTGCTCCTTGGCACATCTGTGCCTTTTGAATCACTGTTTAAAAAAAAAAAAAATGTATACCCACAACTGTAAACTCTTACAAGGCAGCATAAAATGCATCTTTTATAAGAAAAGTAATTATGCATGTTTACATATAAAATCCACTCCACATTTTTAATTAAACTCCATTTAACACATCAGAGATCTTGTTTTTCAATGTAAAGAATTTTACATTTCAATGTAAGAATTTAATTTCTTAAATTCACAAAAGAAAAAAAAAAAAGTATATACTAACCTAACAGATTTGGGGAGGAAAATAATTACTCAAAAGCATGCAAAGAGAATAAATTCTAATATAAGAATTATTATTGCTTGTCTGAGGAAATGCTCTTTATTCTTTGGTATCTATAAATCTATACCCAGAATTTATACACATACACACAAACTGGACACATACATATCTGGACAACATAGGTGGTCTCAAACTACAGATTTTTGACAAGAATGTAGTGTTGGATACAACATGCAGTGGGGGATCAAAAAATAAAAATAATAGATATTCACACAGCGATGGAGAAGAGAAAGTTGGAAAGCTTCTTTCTACCCACACATACACGTACATTCTCCCTTTCAAAGGAGGTGTAGGCCATGGCAGGTGCTTTACATTTTCTCTTCAAGCAGAGATAATTCAGATTTACACAGAAGAGATTTCTCTTAAATCTGTGGCGCATGTCAAGCTACATATATTTGAATTTTGAAAGCAATGTTTTATGGATTTGCATACATATACACTGTTGATGTGTCTCCATTTGTTTGAGGTTATTTGGAGATCAAATTAGAATGTTGGTACCTATTGTTTCCTCAGTTCTTAGAACACTATCTACAGGGGGCGGAGCAAGATGGCGGAGGAGTAGGAGACCTGGATTTCGTCTCCTCTCAGGAATTCAGCTGGATAGGGATCAAACCATTCTGAACACCTACAAACTCAACAGGAGATCGAAAAAAAGAATAGCAACAACCCTCTGAACAGAAAAGCGACCACTTTCTGGAAGGTAGGACGTGCGGAGAAGTGAATCCGAGGCAATATTCGGGAGGATAGACGGCGGGGGAGGGGCCTCCGTGGGCCGCTTCTGGCAAGTGATAGAACCACGGAGCACAAAATCGGAACTTTTAGAAGTCTGCTCCGCTGAGGGACCTCACTCTGGTGGCGAAGTGGGGGGTGGAACCCTCGCGGGACAGTGTGGTCTCAGGACCCTCGGGGTCACAGAAAGACCGGGGGTGCCTGAGTGCGGCAGAGCTCCCAGGGATCGGAGCAGGGAAGCCGGCTGCAGAGACAGAGCCCAGGCGCGGGCTCTCAGCTCGGGGTTGCTATAAACCGTGATCCGCGGCACAGTCGGGCCACTGCTCCTCCAGCAGGGACCCAACAAGCGGCAGATCCGGGGAGACTCACCTTCTTCCCCCGGGAGGAGAGGTGCGGGAGCGCACCGCGGGGATCTGCTGGGTTTGGAGACTCCTCACGGGGTCGGGTGCCAGATAGAAAGGCGCGGTCACAGGCCGGGTGAGCGCGGAGTGTGGCCGGAGACCGGGGAGACGGGAGTGACTGACTGCTTTTCTCTGGGGGCTCGCTGAGGAGCGGGACCCCGAGTTTTCGGCTCCGCCGGGGCGGAGACTGGGAGGCCGCCATTTTCACTCTCCGCCTCCAAAGCTGTACGAAAAGCTTGCAGGGAACAAAAGCTCCAGAGAGCAAACCCGAGCAGATTACTTAGCCCGGACCGGCAAGGGCGGGGCAATTTTGCCTCCGGCAAAGACATTTGGGAACCACGGCAATAGGCCCCTCCCCCAGAAGATCAGCGAGAACAGCCAGCCAAGACCAAGTTTACCGATCAATGAGAACGGCAGAACTCCAGCGCTAGGGGAACACTGCACATAGAATTCATGGCTTTTTTACCATGATTCTTTAGTCTTTCAAAGTTAATTATTTTTTTTAACTGTCTTTTTTTCTTTTTTCCTTTTTCCTTTTTTTTTGAATTTTTCTTTTTCCCTTTTTCAACCAACATCTTATCAATCCCTTTTTAAAAAAAAAACATTTTTATTTTTCATTTTTAAAGTCATATTCTATCCCTTCATAGTAGTTACCCATATTTTTGGCATATATATATAAGTTGTTCTCTCTTTAAAATCTTGAGATAGTTTCTTCTAACAGATCAAAATATACTCTAAATCTCTAGTGTATGGTTTTTTTCTACTCCCCTGCCTGATCACATTCTCTCCCTTTTTTCTTTCTTTTTTTTTTTTTTAATCCTCTTCTTTCTTTTTTCAAACAACTTATCAAATCCTTTTTTAAAATTTTTTATAATTTCCATCTTTACAGTCATATTCCATCCCTTCATCATATCAACCCTTATTTTTGTACATATATAAGTTTTTCTTTCTTTAAAATTTTGGGAGGGACTTTCTTTTAACAGACCAAAATACACCCAAAATCTAGTGTGTGGCACTGATCTATAATCCAGCCTGATCATATTTGATCACATTCTGTTTTTGTTTTGTTTTGTTTTGTTCTGCTTTTGTTTGTTTTTATCTTTATCTTTATCTTTTTTCTTTTTTTCTTTCCTTTTCTTTTTTCTCTCTTTCCCTTTCTTTTCCCACTGCTTCAGGTCTTTTCTGATTTGTTTAGAGTATATTTTCTGGGGACGTTGTTACCCTGCTAGCATTTTGTTCTCTCATTAATCTATTCTCCTCTGCACAAAATGACAAGACGGAAAAAATCACCTCAACAAAAAGAACAAGAGGTAGTACCGACTGCCAGGGACCTACTCAATACGGACATTAGTACGATGTCAGATCTAGAGTTCAGAATCATCACTTTAAAGATACTAGCTGGGCTTGAAAAAAACATGGAAGTAATTAGAGAAACTCTTTCTGGAGAAGTAAAAGAACTAAAATCTAACCAAGTAGAAATCAAAAAGGCTATCAATGAGGTGCAATCAAATATGGGGGCGCTAACTGCTAGGATAAATGAGGCAGAAGAAAGAATCAGTGAGATAGAAGACCAAATGATGGAAAATAAAGAAGCTGAGAAAAAGAGAGATAAACAACTACTGGATCACGAGGGCAGAATTCGAGAGATAAACGATACCATAAGACGAAACAACATTAGAATAATTGGGATCCCAGAAGAAGAAGAAAGAGAGAGAGGGGCAGAAGGTATAATGGAGCAAATTATAGCAGAGAACTGCCCTAATTTGGGGAAGGAAACAGGCATCAAAATCCAGGAAGCACAGAGAACCCCTCTCAAAATCAATAAAAATAGGTCAACACCCCGACATCTAATAGTAAAACTTACGAGTCTCAGAGACAAAGAGAAAATCCTGAAAGCAGCTCGGGAGAAGAGATATGTAACCTACAATGGTAGAAACATTAGATTGGCAACAGACTTATCCACAGAGACCTGGCAGGCCAGAAAGGACTGGCATGATATATTCAGAGCACTAAATGAGAAAAATATGCAGCCAAGAATACTATATCCAGCTAGGCTGTCATTGAAAATTGAAGGAGAGATAAAAAGCTTCCAGGACAAACAAAAACTAAAGGAATTTGCAAACACGAAACCAGCCCTACAACAAATATTGAAAGGGGTCCTCTAAGCAAAGAGAGAGCCTAAAAGCAACATAGACCAGAAAGGAACACAAACAATATACAGTAACAGTCACTTTACAGGCAATACAATGGCACTGAATTCCTATCTTTCAATAGTTACCCTGAATGTAAATGGGCTAAATGCCCCAATCAAAAGACACAGGCTATCAGATTGGATTAAAAAACAAGACCCATCGATATGCTGTCTGCAAGAGACTCATTTTAGACCCAAAGACACCCCCAGATTGAAAGTGAGGGGGTGGAAAACCATTTACCATGCTAATGGACACCAAAAGAAAGCTGGGGTGGCAATCCTTATATCAGACAAATTAGATTTTAAACCAAAGACTGTAATAAGAGATAAGGAAGGACACTATATCCTACTTAAAGGGTCTATCCAACAAGAAGATCTAACAATTGTAAATATCTATGCCCCTAACATGGGAGCAGCCAATTATATAAGGCAATTAATAACAAAAGCAAAGAAACACATCGACAACAATACAATAATAGAGGGGGACTTTAACACCCCCCTCACTGAAATGGACAGATCATCTAAGCAAAAGATCAACAAGGAAATAAAGACTTTAAATGACACACTGGACCAAATGGACTTCACAGACATATTCAGAACATCCCATCCCAAAGCAACGGAATACACATTCTTCTCTAGTGCCCATGGAACATTCTCCAGAATAGATCACATCCTAGGTCATAAATCAGGTCTCAACCGGTACCAGAAGATTGGGATCATCCCCTGCCTATTTTCAGACCACAATGCTTTGAAACTAGAACTCAATCACAAGAGGAAAGTCAGAAAGAACTCAAATACATGGAGGCTAAAGCGCATCCTACTGAAGAATGAATGGGTCAACCAGGAAATTAAAGAAGAATTAAAAAAATTCATGGAAACCAATGAAAATGAAAACACAACTATTCAAAATCTTTGGGATACAGCAAGGGCAGTCCTAAGAGGAAAGTATATAGCAATACAAGCCTTTCTCAAGAAACAAGAAAGGTCTCAAGTACACAAGCTAACCCTACACATAAAGGAGCTGGAGAAAGAATAGCAAATAAAGCCTAAACCCAGCAGGAGAAGAGAAATAATCAAGATCAGAGCAGAAATCAATGAAATAGAAACCAAAAGAACAGTAGAACAGATCAACGAAACTAGGAGCTGGTTCTTTGAAAGAATTAACAAGATTGATAAGCCCCTGGCCAGACTTATCAAAAAGAAAAGAGAAATGACCCAAATCAACAAAATCATGAATGAAAGAGGAGAAATCACAACCAACACCAAAGAAATACAAACAATTATAAGAACATATTATGAGCAACTCTATGCCAGCAAATTAGATAACCTGGAATTAATGGATGCATTCCTAGAGATGTATCAACTACCAAAACTGAACCAGGAAGAAATAGAACACCTGAACAGACCTATAACCACTAAGGAAATAGAAGCAGTCATCAAAAATCTCCCAAAACACAAAAGCCCAGGGCCAGATGGCTTCCCAGGGGAATTCTACCAAACATTTCAAGAAGAATTAATACCTATCCTTCTGAAACTGTTCCAAAAAATAGAAATGGAAGGAAAACTTCCAAACTCATTTTATGAGGCCAGCATTACCTTGATCCCAAAACCAGACAAAGACCCCATTAAAAAGGAGAATTACAGACCAATATCCCTGATGAACATGGATGCAAAAATTCTCACCAAAATACTAGCCAATAGGATCCAACAGTACATTAAAAGGATTATTCACCACGACCAAGTGGGATTTATCCCTGGGCTGCAAGGTTGGTTCAACATCCGCAAATCAATCAACGTGATACAATACATTAACAAAAGAAAGAACAAGAATCATATGATCCTCTCAATAGATGCAGAAAAAGCATTTGACAAAGTACAGCATCCTTTCTTGATCAAAACTCTTCAGAGTATAGGGATAGAGGGTACATACCTCAATATCATAAAAGCCATCTATGAAAAACCTACAGCGAATATCATTCTCAATGGGGAAAAACTGAGAGCTTTCCCCCTAAGGTCAGGAACGCGGCAGGGATGTCCACTATCACCACTGCTATTCAACATAGTATTGGAAGTCCTAGCCACAGCAATCAGACAACAAAAAGAAATCAAAGGCATCCAAATTGGCAAAGAAGAAGTCAAACTCTCACTCTTTGCAGATGATATGATACTTTATGTGCAAAATCCCAAAGACTCCACCCCAAAACTGCTAGAACTCATACAGGAATTCAGTCAAGTGGCAGGATATAAAATCAATGCACAGAAGTCAGTGGCATTCCTATACACCAACAAGTCAGAAGAAAGAGAAATTAAGGAGTCGATCCCATTTACAATTGCACCCAAAACCATAAGATACCTAGGAATAAATCTAACCAAAGAGGCAAAGGATCTGTACTCAGAAAACTATAAAATACTCATGAAAGAAATTGAGGAAGACACAAAGAAATGGAAAAACGTTCCATGCTCATGGATTGGAAGAACAAATATTGTGAAGATGTCAAT